>NC_092546.1:1010000-1346666 GCF_037038585.1 Patagioenas fasciata
CCGTGGGGACACAGGAGTCCCCAGGATGTGATAATGGGCTCTGGGGACAAGTGGGGTCCCCAGGATGTCACAATGGGCACTGGGGACAAGCAGGGTACCCACGGTGTCACAGTGGGCCCTGGGGACAAGGGGTCCACGAGATGTCACAATGTGCCCTGGGGAAAACAGGGGGTCCCCACGGTGTCACAATGGGCCCTGGGGACAAAGGGAGGTCCTAGGACGTCACAGTGGGCCCTGGGGACAAAGTGGGGTCCCCTGAATGTCACATAGGGACCTGCAGACAAAGGGTGGTCCTGGGATGTCACAATGGGCCCCAGTGACAAAGGGGGTCCCCAGGATGTCACAACAGGCCCTGGGGACAAAGAGGGCTCTCCTGAATGTCAAAATGGGCCCTGGGGACAAGAGGGGACCCCAGGATGCAACAACGGGCCCTGGGGACAAAGAGGGGTCCCCTGAATGTCACAAAGGGCCCTGGGGACAAGGGGGTGTCCTGGGATGTCACAATGGACCCTGGGGACAAATAGCAGTTCCCTGAATATCACAATGGGCCCTGGAGACAAGGGGTGTCCTGGGATGTCACAATGGGCCCCAGTGACAAAGGGCGTCCATATGGTGCCAAAATGGGCCCTGGGGACAAAGGGGGGTCCTGGAATGTCACAATGGGACCTGGGACAACGGGGGGTCCCCAGGATGTCACAATGAGCCCTGGGGACAAGCAGGGTACCCACGGTGTCACAGTGGGCCCTGGGGACAAAGGGGGGTCCCGAGGATGTCACAATGGGCCCTGGGGACAATTGGGGGATCCTGGGATGTCACAATGGGCCCTGGGGACAAAGAGGAGTCCCCTAAATGTCACAATGGGCCCTGGGGACAGAGGGGCTCCCCATGGTGCCACAATGGGCCCTGAGGAAAAAGCGGGGTCGCCAGGATGTCACAATGGGCTCTTGGAAAAATGGAGGGTCCAGGGACGTCACAATGGGCCCTGGGGACAAAGGAGGTCCCCAGGATGTCACAATGACCCCTTGTGACAACGGGGCCATTGTGGACATCACAATGGGTCCTGGGAATAAAGTGGGGTACCCAGGATGGCACAATGGGCCCTGGAGACAAAGAGGGGTCCCCTGAATTTCACAATGGGCCCTGGGGACAAAGGGGGGTCCCCAGGATGTCACAATAAGCCCTGGAAACAATTGGGGGGTCCTGAGATGTCACAATGGGCCCTGGGGACAAAGGGGGTCCCCAGGATTTCACAATGGGCCCTGGGGACAAAGGGAGTCCCCACCCTGTCACAATAGGCCCTGGGGACAAAGGGGGTGCCCAGGATGTCACAATGGGTCCTGGGGACAAAGGGCATCCCCATGGTGCCACAATGGACCCTAGTGACAAACGAGGTCCCCAGGATGTCACAACGGGCCCTAGGGACAAAGGGGGGTCCCCAGGATCTCACAATGGACCCTGGGGACAAAGGGGGGGCCTGGGACGTCACAATGGGCCCTGGGGACAATGGGGGGTCCTGGGATGTCACAATGAGCCCTGGGCACAATTGGGGGGTCCTTAGATGTCACAACGGGCTCTGGGGACAAAGGGCGTCTCCAGGATGTCACAATGGGCCCTGGGGACAAAGTGGGGTCCTGAAATGTCACAATGGGCCCTGGGCACAAAGGGGGTTCCCAGGATGTCACAATGGGCTCTGGGGACAACGGGGATTCCAAAGGTGTCACAATGGGCCCTTGGGACAAAGGGGGTCCCCAGGATGTCAAAATGGGCCTTCAGTATAAAGTGGGGTCCTGGGATGTCACAATGGGCCCTGGGGACAAAGGGGGGTCCTGGGACGTCACAGTGGGCCCTGCGGATCAAGGATGGTGCCCTGGATATCAGAATGGGCTCTGGGGACAATGGGGGGTCCTGGAATGTCACAATGGTCCCTAGGGACAAAGGGGGGTCCCTTGGATGTCACAATGGGGCTGGGGACAAACGGGGTCCTGGGATGTCACAATGGGCCCTGGGGACAAAGGGGGTCCCCAGATTGTCACAATGGGCTCTGGGGAACAAGGGGGTCCCCACGGTGTCACAATGGGCCCTGAGGACAAAAGGGGTCCCCACGGTGTCACAATGGGTCCTGGGGACAAAAGGGGCCCTCAGGATGTCACAATGGGCCCTGGGGACAAGGGGGATACCCACGGTTTCAAAATTGGCCCTGGGGACAATGTGGGGTCCCCAGGATCTCACAGTGGGCCGTGGGGACAAAGAGGGGTCCCCAGGATTTCACAATGGACCCTGGGGACAAAGGGGGGTCCTGGGACGTCACAATGGGCCCTGGGGACAAAGGGTTCCCCAGGATGTCACAATGGGCTCTGGGGACAAAGGAGGTCCCCAGGATGACACAATGGGCCCTGGGGACAAAGGGGGTCCTGGGACGTCACAATGGGCCCTGGGGACAATGGGATGTCCTGATATGTTACAATGAACCCTGGGCACAATTGGGGGGTCCTTAGATGCCACAAGGGGCCCTGGGGACAAAGGGGAGTCCACAGTATGTCACAATGGGCCCTGGAGACAATGGGGGGTCCTGGGATGTCACAATGGGCCCTGGGGACAACGGGGG
This sequence comes from Patagioenas fasciata, assembly GCF_037038585.1. Taxonomy (NCBI): domain Eukaryota; kingdom Metazoa; phylum Chordata; class Aves; order Columbiformes; family Columbidae; genus Patagioenas; species Patagioenas fasciata. The sequence continues at coordinate 1,012,606 of NC_092546.1, forward strand.
TCCCGACGGTGTCACAATGGGCCCTAGGGACAAAGGCTGTCCCCTGAATATCACAATGGGCCCTGTGGACAATGGGGGTCCCCAGGATGTCACAATGGGCTCTGGGGACAATGGGGGATCCGGGGATGTCACAATGGGCCCTGGGGACAAACGGGGTCGCCAGGACGTCACAATGGGCCCCAGTGACAAAGGGGGTCCCAATGGTGCCACAATGGGTCCTGGGGAAAAAGGGGGTCCCCAGGATGTCACAATGGGCTCTGGGGACAAGGGAGGGTCCCCACAGTGTTACAATGGGTCCCCAGTGACAAGGGGGGTCCCCAGGATGTCACAATGGGCCCTGGGGACAAAGGGGGTCCTGGGACTTCACTATGGGCCCTGGGGACAAGGGGGTCCCCAGGATGTCACAATGGGCCCTTAGGACAAGGGGGGGTCCCCAAGGTGTCACAATGGGCCCTGGGGACAATGGGGAGTCCTGGGACATCACAACAGGCCTGGGGAAAAGGGGGATCTCCACCCTCTCACAATGGGCCCTGGGGACAAAGGGGGGTCCTGGGATGTCACAATTGGCCCGGGGGACAAAGGGGGTCCCCATGGTGCCACAATGGGCCCTGGGGACAAAGGGGAGTCCCCAGGATGTCACAATGGGCCCTGAGGACAAGGGGAGGTCCCCATGGTGTCACAATGGGTCCTCAGTGAGAAAGGGGTCCCCCATGGTGTCACAATGGGCCCTGGGGACAAGGGGGATCCCCAGGGTGTCACAATGGACCCTGGGGAGAAGGGTTTAGGGGGTTGTGTTAGGGGGTTGGAGGATTAGGTGGTGCAGGATTTGGGGGTGCAAGGATTTTGCGGGGCCTGATTTGTGGCTGCAGAGTCTGGGGTTGCAGGTTCCAGGGGTGCAGGATTTGGGGGTTCAGGGTTTAGGGCAGTAGGATATTTGGGTGCAGGAGTTTGGGGTGCCCCGTTTGGGGGCCAGGATTTGGGGTTGCAGGATTTAGGGGTGCAGTGGTTTGGAGTGCAGTGTTTTGGGGTGCAGGGTTTGGGGAAGGAGGATATGGAGGTGCAGGGTTTAGGGTGCAGGATCTTGGGGTGCAGGGGTGTGGGGTGGAGGGCTTGGTAGGGCAGGATTTGGGGGTGGAAATTTTATTGGGTAGGGCTGGGGGTGCAGGATTTGGGGGTGAAGGGGTTGTGGGGTGCAGGGTTGTGGGGTGCAGGGTTTGGGAGATCGGTACGTGGGGCTGGAGGATTTGGGGGTGCAGGGTTTGGAGCAGCAGGATCTGGGGGTACAAGGTTTGGGGTAGCAGGGTTTTGGGGAGCAGGGTTTCGGGGTCAGGCTTTAGGGGGACAGGGTTTGGGGGGCAGGGTTGGGAGGGATGATTTTGGGGTGCAGGGTTTAGGGCAGCAGGATCTTGGGGTGAAGGGGTTTGGGGTGAAGGGTTTGGTAGGACAGGATTTGGGGTGCAGGTTTTTAGGGTGCAACTTGTGGGGGTCAGGATTTGGGGTACAGGGTTTGGGGGTGCAGGGTTTAGTGGTGCAGGGTTTGGGGGTGCAGGTCTTGGGGAGGCAGAATTAGGGTGCAAGACTTGAGGGTGCAGGGTTTGGGGGTTTGGGACATGGGGCTGGAGGATTTGGGGGTGCAGGATTTGGGGTGCAGTGTGTGGGGGTGTGTCCTGGTTTTGTTAAAAACAAGTTTCTCTTTTAGTGAATTTGCCTGTCAGCTCAAGCCTTCATGTCAGCTGCATTTTCCTGGAGAACCAGACACATGTTTTGGTTAAACCCAGCAAGGGAATGCAAACTTATTGATAAGCACGGATGGACATCTCGCGAGAGGGGCAACGAGAAAACTGATGTCCGAGAGACTGACCAACGGTGAATAACATTCCATTCACGTGAATACTTCATATAAAAGCGGGAGATCACGAGGATCTCGCCCCTTTTCCCTTTCTCCCTTTTTTCCTCATGGCCGACATCAGGAGAGGACCTTGCTGGTCGTCCCTGCGAACGGAGGCCAGTGAGAGACTGAATCCAGCTCCGGTTGGCTGCAGAGTCTGATCCAGGACTTTGGGTGCTGGCTCTGCAGTTGCTCAGACTTACAAGATGGGTTTTGTATATTTGTATTATTTTCTCTGTTCTCATCAGTAGCATCAGTAAAACATCTTGAACTTTTCCAGCTCTCTCCCCTCTGTGCTTCTTCCCCTCCCGATCGCCTGTGCTGAGTGGGAAGGGGGGAGAGGGAGGGGCAAAAGGGGGAATTGGGGGGGGGAGAGGAGGTTGACAACACATCTGCCAGGGTTTGATTGTCACCCCGCAATCCTAACCCTCGACAGGGACAAAGGGGGTCCTGGGATGTCACAATGGGCCCTGGGGACAACGGGGGGTCCTGGAAAGTCACAATGGGCCCAGGGGACAAGGGGGGGTCCACAGGATATCACAATGGGCCCTGGGGACAAAGGGGGGTCCCCAGGATGTTCACAATGGGCCCTGGGGACAATAGGGGTCCTGGCATGTCACAATGGGCCCTGGGGACAAAGGGGGGTCCCCAGGATGTCACAATGTGCCCTGGGGACAATGGGGGGTCCTGCGATGTCACAATGGGCCCTGGGGAGAAAGAGGGGTCTCCAGGGTGTTCACAATGGGCCCTGTGGACAACTGGGGGTCCTGGGACGTCACAATGGGCCCTGGGGACAAAGGGGGTACCCACGGTGTCACAATGGACCCTGGGGACAAAGGGGGTCCCCAGGATTTCACAATGGCCCCTGGGGACAACGGGGGGTCCTGGGACGTCACAATGGGACCTGGGGACAAAGGGGGTACCCACGGTGTCACAATGGACCCTGGGGACAAAGGGGGTCCCCAGGATGTCACAATGGCCCCTGGGGACAACGGGGGGTCCTGGGACGTCACAACGGACCCTGGGGACAACGGGGGCTCTCTAGGATATCACAATGGGCTCTGGTGACAGAGGGGTCCCCAGGATGTCACAATGGGCCCTGGGGACAAAGAGGGGTCCCCACCCTGTCACAATGGGCTCTGGGGACAAAGTGGGATCCTGAGTTGTCACAATGGGCCCCAGTGACAAAGGGGGTCCCCAGAATGTCACAATGGGCCCTGGGGAAAACGGGGGTTCCCGGGACGTCACAATGGCCCATGGGGACAAACGAGGTCCCAAGGATGTCACAATGGTCCCTGGGGACAAAGGGTGTCCCCATGGTGTCACCATGGGCCCTGGGGACAAAGGGGGTCCCCACGGTGTCACAATGGGCCCTGGGGACAAGTGGTTCCCCAGGATGTCACAATGGGCCCTGGGGACAATGGGGGGTCCTGGGATGTCACAATGGGCCCTGGGGACAAAAGGGACCCCCCAGGATATCACAATGGGCGCTGGGGACAAAGGGGTCCCCAGGATGTCACAATGAGCCCGAGGGACAAAGGGGGTCCCCACCCTGTCACAATGGGCCCGGGGGACAACGGGGGTCGTGGGACGTCACAATGGGTCCTGGGGACAAAGGGGGTCCTGGGATGTCACACTGGGCCCTGGAATCAAGGCGGGGTCCCCAGGATGTCACAATAGGCTCTGGAGACAAAGAGAGGTCCCCTGAATGTCACAACGGGCCCTGGGGCCAAGCGGGGTCCCCACGGTGTCACAATGGGCCCTGGGGACAAGGGGTGCCACCCTGTTACAATGGGACCTGGGGACAAAGGGGGTCCCCATGGTGTCACAATGGGCTCTGTGGACAAGGAGGGTCCCCAGGATGTTCACAATGGGCCCTGGGGACAATGGGAGGTCCTGGGATGTCACAATGGGCCCTGGGGACAAAGAGGGGTCCCCTGAATGTCACAATGGGCTCTGGTGACAAGGGGGATCCCCAGGATGTCACAATGGGCCCTGCAGACAACTGGGAGTCCTTGGACATCACAATGGACCCTGGAGACAAAGGGCGTCCTCAGGATGTCACAATGGGCCCTGGGGAGAAAGGGGGCTCCCCTGGATGTCACAATGGGCTCTGCGGACAAGAGGGGGTCCTGGGATGTCACATTGCGCCCTGGGGAAAAACAGGGGTCCCCTCAATGTCACAATGGGCCTTGGGGACAAAGTGGGGTCCTGGGATGTCACAATGGGCCCCAATGACAAGGGGCGTCCTCATGGTGCCACAATGAGCCCTGGGGACAAAGGGGGTCCCCAGGATGTCACAATGGGCCCTGGGGACAAAGGGCGGCCTCATGATGTCACAATGGGCCCTTGGGACAATGCGGGGTCCTGGGATGTCACAATGGACCCTGTGGATAAATGGGGGTTCCCAGGATGTTCACAATGGGCCCTGGAGACAATGGGTGTCCTGGGATGTCACAATGGGCTCTGGGGACAAGGGGGGTCCCCAAGATGTCACATTGGGCACTGGAGACAAAGGGGGAGTCTCCACGGTGCCACGATGGGCCCTGGGGACAAGAGGGTCCCCACAGTTTCACAATGGACCCTGGGGACAATGGGGGTCCTGGGATGTCAGAATAGGCCCTGGGGACAAAGGGCGGTCCCCAGGCTACTCACAAGGGGCCCTGGGGACAATGGGGGGTCCTGAGATGTCACAATGGGCCCTGGGCACAAAGGGGGTGTCCACCCTGTCACAACGGGCCCTGGGGACAAACGGGGGCCCCAGGATGTCACAATGGGCCCTGGGGAGAAAGGAGGGTCCCCTGAATTTCACAATCGGGCCCTGAGGACTAGGGGGGTCCTGGGATGTCACCATGGGCCCTGGGGACAAAGGGAGTCCCCAGGATGTCACAATGGGCCCTGGGGACAAGGGGGTCCCAAGGATGTCACAATGGGCCCTGGGGACAAGTGGGGGTCCTGGGATGTTACAATGGGCCCTGGGGACAAAGGGGGTCCCCAGGATGTCGCAATGGACCCTGGGGACAATGGGGCGTCCTGGGATGTCGCAATGGGCCCTGGGAACAAAGGGGGCTCCCGAGGATGTCACAACGGGTTCTGGGCACAAAGGGGGTCCACAGGATGTCACAATGTGCCCTGGGGACATGGTGGGGTCCTGGGATGTCACAATGGGCCCTGGGGACAAAGAGGGGTCCCCTGAATGACACAATGGGCCCTGGATACAAAGGGGAGTCCCCAGAATGTCACAATGGGCCTTGGGGACAATGGGGGGTCCCTTGAAGCTCACAATGCGCCCTGGGGACAAAGGGGGTTACCAGGATGTCACAATGGGCCCTGGGGATAACGGGGGCTCCTGGGACGTCACAATGAGCCCTGGGGACAAAGGAGGGTCCCCACGGTGTCACAATGGGCCCTGGGGACAAAGGAGGGTCCTGGGACGTCACAATAGTCTGTGGGGACAAGGTGGGTCCCCATGGTGCCAAAATGGGCCGTGGCGACAAAGAGGGTCCCCAGGATGTCACAATGGGCCCTGGGGACAAAGGGGGTGCCCAGGATGTCACAATGGGCCCTGGGGACAAAGGGGGTGCCCAGGATGTCACAATGGACCCTGGGGACAATGGGGGGTCCTCGGATGTCACAATGGGCCATGGGGACAACAGGGGTCCCTACTGTGTCACAATGTGCCCTGAGAACAAGGGGGGGTCCCCATGGTATCACAATGGGTCCCCAGTGACAAGGGGGGTCCCCAGGATGTCACAATGGGCCCTGGGGACAAGGGGGGTCCCCACCCTGTCACACTGGGGCCTGGGGACAAAGGGGGTGCCCAGGATGTCACAATGGACCCTGGGGACAATGGGGGGTCCTCGGATGTCACAATGGGCCATGGGGACAACAGGGGTCCCTACTGTGTCACAATGTGCCCTGAGAACAAGGGGGGGTCCCCATGGTATCACAATGGGTCCCCAGTGACAAGGGGGGTCCCCAGGATGTCACAATGGGCCCTGGGGACAAGGGGGGTCCCCACCCTGTCACACTGGGGCCTGGGGACAAAGGAGGTCACCCAGGATGTCACAATGGGCCCTGGAGACAAAGGGGGTCCCCACCCTGTCACAATGGGCCCTCCAAATCCTGGCCCCTTTAGCCCTGCACTTCAAACCCTGTACCCCAAATCCTGCAACCAGCCCTTGTACCCCTAAATCCTTGACCTCCACATCCCGAATCTCCAAACGCAGCAACCCCAAAACCCTACACCCCCAATCCCTGCACCCCCAAATCATTTTCCTTCAAATCTCACACCCAACGCTCGTACACCCCAAGATCTTGCACCCCCACACACTGCACCCCAAATCCTCCAGCCCCATGTCCCAAACCCCCAAACCCTGCACCCTCAAGTCTTGCACCCCTAAACCATTCTCCCCCAAATCCTGCAACCCCAAACCCTGCACCGCCTGCACCCCAAAATTCGACACCTCCAAATTCTAAACCCTTAAACCCTGCATCTCGCAAATCCTTCCCCCCAAAACAGTGCCCCCCAAACCCTGCACCCCAGATCCTGCAGCCCCTAACTCTGCACCCCAAACGCTGCACCCTCAGATCCTGCGTCCCCAACCCTGCACCCCAAATCCTTTACCGCAAAATTCCCCAAACCTGCAAACACAAATCCTGCACCCCCAGTTCCTGAACATGCGAACCCTGCACCCCCAAACCTTCAGCCCAAAGCCCTGCACCCCCAAATCCTGCCGTACACAACCCTTCCCCCCAAACCTCTTCAACTCAAGGTACTGAAACCCTAAGCCCTGGCCCCCCAAACCTGCATCCCCAAATCCTGCACCCCCAGGTCCTGAACACCCAAAATCTGCACCCCCAAATCCCCTAACTCCAAAAACTTGAACCCTCAATTCTGCGTCCCCAAGACCCGCACCCCCAAACCCTGCACCACTAAATCCTGCACCCCAAAACCCTGTACCCCAAATCCTGACCCCCACAAGTTGCACCCTAAAAACCTGCACCCCAAATCCTGTCCTACCCAACCCTTCACCCCAAACCCCTTCACCCCAAGATCCTGTTGACCTAAACCCTGCACCCCAAAATCATCCCTCCCAACCCTGCCCCCCAAACCCTGTCCCCCTAAAGCCTGACCCCGAAACCCTGCTCCCCAAAACCCTGCTACCCCCAATCTTGCACCCCCCAACTCTGCACCCCCAGATCCTGCTGCTCCAAATCCTGCACCCCCAAATCCTCCAGACCCACATCCCGATCTCCCAAACCGTGCACCCCACAACCCTGCACCCCACAACCCCTTCACCCCCAAATCCTGCACCCCCAGCCCTACCCAATAAAATTTCCACCCCCAAATCCTGCCCTACCAAGCCCCCCACCCAAAAACCCTGCACCCCAAGATCCTGCACCCTAAACCCTGCACCTCCATATCCTCCTTCCCCAAACCCTGCACCCCAAAACACTGCACTCCAAACCACTGCACCCCTAAACCCTGAACCCCCAAATCCTGCACCCCTGGAACCTGCAACCCCAGACCCTGTAGCCCCAAATCAGGCCCCCCAAAATCCTGCTCCCCCAGCCTTGCACCCCCAAATCCTGCACCACCTAATCCTCCAAACCCCTAACACAACCCCCTAACCCCTTGTCCCCAGGGCCCACTGTGACACCATGAGGACCTCCCCTTGTCCTCAGAGCCCATTGTGACATCCTGGGGACCCCTCTTTGTCCCCAGGGCCCATTGTGGCACCATGGTGACCCCCTCTGTTCCCAGGGCCTATTGTGATGTCCCAGGACCCCCTTTGCCCCAGGGCCCATTGTGACATCCTGGGGACCCCACTTTGTCCCCAGGGCCCATTGTGACACCGTGGAGACCCCTCTTGTCCCCAGGGCCCATTGTGACATTCAGGGGACCCCCTTGGTCACTGGTGCACATTGTGACATCCTGGGGACCCCCTTTGTCCCCAGGGCCCATTGTGATATCCTGGGGACCACCTTTGTCCCCAGGGCCCATTGTGATATCCTGGGGACAACCTTTGTCCCCAGGGCCCATTGTGACATCCCAGGACCCCCCATTGTCCCCAGAGCCCATTGTGACATCCTAGGGACACCCTTTGTCCCCAGGGCCCATTTTCGCACCATGGGGACCCCCTTTGTTACTGGGTCCCATTGTGACATTCCAGGACCTTACTTTGTCCCCAGGGCCCATTTTGGCACCATGGGGGATCCCTTTGTCACTGGGGCCCACTGTGACATCCAAGGACCCCCCCTTGCCCTTAGGGCCCATTGTGACATGCTGGGGACCCTCTTTGTCCCCAGGGCCTATTGTGACATCCTGGGGACCCCCCTTGTCTCCAGTGCCCATTGTGACGTCGCAGGACCCCCCATTGTCCTTAGGGCCCATTGTGAAATCCTGCGGACCCCTCCTTTGTCCACAGGGCCCATTGTGACATCCTGCGGACTCCCTTTGTCCCCAAGGTCAATTGTGACATCCCAGAACCCCACCTTGTCCCCAGGGCCCATTGTGACATCCTGGGGACCCCTTTGTCACCAGAGCCCATTGTGACATCCTGGGGACCCCCTTTGTCCCCAGGGCCCATTGTGACACCGTCGGGACCCCCATTTGTCCCCAGGGCCCATTGTGACATTCAGAGGACCCCTCTTTGTCCCCAGGGCCCATTGTGAATTCCCAGGGCCCCATGTTGTCCCCAGGGCCCATTGTGACATCCTGGGGACCCCCTTTGTCCCTGTCGAGGGTTAAGATTCCTAACCCCAACTCCTAACCCCAACTCCTAACCCAGACCATAACGCTAATCCTAATCCTACACCTAAGCCTAATTCCTAACCGTAAACCCAATCCTAACCCAATCCCTTAACCCTTATCCCAATCCCTAAGCCCAACCCAGACGCCTAAGCCCAACCCAGACGCCTAAGCCCAACCCAGACGCCTAAGCCCAACCCAGACGCCTAAGCCCAACCCTAACCCTAACCCAAACTCCTAACACTAAGCCTAACCCTAACCCAAACTCCTAACCCAAACTCCTAGCCTTAAGACTAACCCTAAATCCTAACTCAAACTCCTAACCCTAAGTCTAAGCCTAAACCAAACTCCTAAGCTTAAGACTAAGCCTAACCCAAACTCCTAAGCCTAACCCTAACCCAAACTCCAAAACCTAAGCCTAACCCTAACCCAAACTCCTAACCCTATGCCAACCTTAACCATATTCCTACCCTTTCCCCCTAAACCTGAAGTCTTACTGCTTACACAAACACTATTCCCTAACCCCTAACCTTAATCCTTACTCCTAACATTAACCCTAATACTAACCCTTATCACTAACCACATCCCTACCCATAAGCCCTAAACCTAATCAAACCCTAATAATAACCCTAACCCTACCCCTAACACCTATCCCTTCATCTAAACTTCTAATATTAGTCCAATCACTTACTGTAATCCTAAAGCAAGGCTAAATCGAAGACCAACCTCTACCCCTAACTCCAACTCTAAACCTAATGCTTAGCCCTCTTACTCTAATCAGAAATCTATGCCTAAACCTAAAACCAAACTCTATCCCTCACCCAAAACCCCTCACCTTAACTCTAACCCTAATCCTAATCAAACCCTGACCCTACCACTAACTCTAACCCAAACGTAACCCTAACCCCAGCCCTACTTCCTAAAACCAACCCCTAACCCCAACCACTTCCACTGACACTACTCTCTATCCCTAACACTAATCAAATCCTAACCCTAACACATGAACACCTAACCTAAACCCAAATGCAAACACATACCCGAACCTAAAATCCTAACTCTCAGACTAATCCCTAGCTCCTAAGTCTAGCACTAACCATAATTCCTAACCCTAAAGCCTAACTCTAACACATAACCCTAATCCGAAACATCACCTAACTGAAACACATACTCCTAACCCTAACAGTAATTCTAACCCTAACTCTGACCCTTGCCCTACGTTTAACCCTATTTCTAACCTTCGATCTAACCCTCCCCCTTAAACATAAATCAAACCCGTAACCCCAAAGTCTAACCCCACTCCCTAATTCCTAAGCCTAACCCTAACTGTAACTCCTAACACTTACCTTTACCCTAAATCGAACCCTATACCTTAACCCTACTACTTAACCCTAACTTAAACCTCATAGAACCCAATCACAAACTTCTAATCCTAACCCTTAACGCTACGCTCTAACCTCTTGCCCAAAGCTTAATCCTAACTCTAACACTAAGTCTAACCCAAAACCTGACCCATAACCCTCACTCAAAACCCTAACCATGCTCCCTAAGCCTATCCCAAACTCTAACCCTAACTCTATCCCCTAACCCAAAACCTTACCTAACACTAACCCTCAACCTTAACTAAAACCTAACCCTTATCTAAATGCTAAACCTAAACCTAATCCTAACCCTAACTCTAAATCTAACCCTAACTTAACCCTTAAACTAAGCCCTAATTTTTACCCTAACTCTAACCTTTACTGTAAATCCTAACCCTAAGACAGCTGGGAGCCAAAAGGCTGAGCTGAGGACGCAGCTGAAGGTCGGCTTTTCAGGATTTGCCTGATGCAGTGCAGATGAGGACAGCCTGCAGAACAGGAAAAGAGGCTGACATGATCTGAAGGCCAGGTCAGGAGCCCCCCTCTTCCTCCACACTCCACAGTGCACAAGCACAGCACTCAATTGCTACCATCTTAGCCAACCCAAGAGAACAGGAGAGGTGGCTGCTGAAATCACTCCCTCCCCCGGGCCACCTGCCATGCAGTTGTCTCGTGGAGTACTGGCCTTGCTGCCAGTCAGGAGCCTGAGAGCGACTGGCACCACTAACCTCGACTTGCCAAAAGGCCCAGGAGTTGGGCTGGGTGCTGTCCATGGGGAAGGTGTGCTTGGCAAATTGGGAATGAGGTGGTGTGCAATGGTCGCTTCTGCTCGCCTTCCACAGGATGCTGCGCTGCAGCTATTGACATGAAAAAAAAAACCAACAAACTTGGTGATCTAAAGAAAAGAGGTTTCCATGAGCCAAGAGAAGAAAATAAGAAGGAGAGCCCAGAGAAAAAGGAAGGGTAAAGACACAGCAGGGGAGAGGAAAGTGGGGGTGGTCAACAAATCAGAAGTGTTTTCTGTTAGAAGCAGAAAGGAAAAAAGGAAGGAGGGAAATGTAAACAACAGAAACCCCAGCGCACTGTCCTGAGCCCTGGCTGCACAGCGGCGCCCAGAGGGCCGGTCCCAGCCACTGCCTGGAGGCTGCAGAGTCTCCTCCTCCCATCACCCCAGGGGACAGGATACCCAGAGAAGATTGGCGAGGCCACCCCGCTCCAGGGACTGGCACCCCCGCCCCTCTGTCCTGAGCAAGAAGACAGGAGGCGTTCCTCCAGCCTTAATCCGGGATGGGAACAACAGCAGGGACCTGGCCCTGCACCCCAAACCAGAGCAATTGCTGCAGCCCTGGGGCTGAGGGGCTCTCCCTGTCTGCCTCCAGCTGAGCAAGACACCCAGCATCTGGTCTACACTGTCCCCAACACAATCTCCAGATCACAAGACACAAGGCACCTATTGAAGACCCCAGGCAGAAGCTCAGACTCACTTTTTGGCACAAAACACCAGCTTCTTGGCTGGTAGTGGTGACATGGTGCTCTGGCCCTGAACAGCCTTCAGGACTCACCTGGCCTGTCACTGGGGAAGACACGGGTCTGTTGGTCACAGCTTTTTTCACCTGATCAGAGGCGCTGGCCCCAAGAGATAAAACAGAGCATGAGCACAGGGCCACAGACTGCACCAAAACCCTGAGCCTGCCCCCAGCCAGGCCCTGGCCAGCACGCCATGAGGGACGGCTGCACTGTCCCCCACAGCGCGGAGCCTCACTGGAGGAGTCGTGGCTCATGCTCAGGCAACGGGCTCTGCTTTGCCAGACAGAGGCAGCACAACAACAGCAGCTGCTTCCCTCTTGCCCACACCCTGCCTGACACTGGCAGTTAAGCAGCCTTGAGAGCAGGAACGGTGCAGCTGCAGGAACATCCCCTGTGAGAGCAGAGCTCCCCCCACCCAGACCCTGCCCCAGTACCTGATCTCCAGCGCCAGGTCCAGGAAAGGGTCAGAGGTCTCCCAGATGCTCCTGCACACTGAGAACTTCACTGCAAAAGCAAGAGCAGTAAGCACACCCTGGCACAACACCTGCACCCAACACCACCCCAGCACAGCACAGGCAGCTGCCGTGTTCCCCCTCTCCAGCTTTGGGCTCTGGGATGTCGGCACCAGGATTCACAGCGTGCAATTCCACTGCGTGCTGGGACAGCAAGTGCTGCTACGTAACTGCCAACGTGGGTTCTTCAGCTGGTGGCAAAGAGCTGGGGCCCACAGCCAACAGCATTTTCCATCACCACAACACACCCCACAACCCACAGGAACATCCAGACTGACCAGCTGCAGCTCTGGAGAAGTTACACACACTCAGCAGTTTTCCCAAAAGGTTTTTGCTCCAAGGCTCTCAGGGAAACCACTGCCCTGAGAGTCACAGGCCCAGGACCTGGCAGCCAGCGCTCACCACGGGAGCACAGGGATCTGCCAAAGATCTGGTGAACCAGCACGGTGGTCTGGTGATCCAACCTGGAGACAGCAGCACCAGAGCTCACACCGCCCCTCCGCAATGGCCACCTCCGTGAGCCACCGCAGGATCCAAACCCATCCCAGTGGCAGCTCCTCTCTCCTTCCAGTCAGGAGCATCTTGCCAACATTTATCCAGCACTTGCAGTGGCCACTAAGCAGGCCTGGAGCTGTCAGGAGAAAGGACTCCCTGGAGCTCACCCAGCTCTAAACTCAGCCCCAACCTGCTGCTGCCTCGGCAGCCGGCACTGCGAGCGGCGCAGAGATGGAGCAGTTGGCAAAGAGCTTTGCAAGGCAGAGCCCTCTGGGGCACAGCACTGAGCTGGACCCACTTCCCCTCTGCGTGACCCAGCGTCAGCCAAGAAAGCAGCAAGCTAAATTTCACAGGAACGGAAAATTAACATGGAAACGCTCATTTGTTCCCAGGTCGTACCTGTGGGATCGCCCCGAGGCTCACGGACACACTCAGGTGAAGCAGTCAAGGAGCCGCTGCCTACAGGGACGGCTGGAATCGAGCAGAAAGGAAAAGCGTTTCCATTTCACGTTGTGAAATGACCTGCAGCGCCTGGACGGGGGTCAGGCAACAACACGGGACCCAGACGCATGCTGAAATTGCCAAAGCTGCAGAGGGGCTGCAGACCCCTTGTCTGGGACCTGGCAGCTTCCAAACTACTGTGTCCAGGCCACATGCAACACCCCTCAAGGACCAGATGGACCAACACGGGGCCTCTCAGGGCCTTCTGACCAGGAGACCTCTCACACACACAAAAGGAAACCCACACTAACGTGGGAGCATGGAGCACCAGGGCAAAAAATGATCATCCATGTTTCTCCTAAATCAGAGCCTGCTGGCTACTGCAAGGCTCAACTATTGCAAGAAAACGTTCACAAATAATAAACCAAATACTAACAAACGCAAAAGGCCAGTAACCAATGAACACTGAACACTTACCCCTGCGATTCCCCTCAGGCTCAGGAACAGGATTACACCAAGAGGCTTGATCAGCATGGACTGCAGGAACCAAACAGGGAGTCAAACACGGGTGGGGAGCTTCCATGGCACGTTGTGATCTCCTGCTTCCTCAGTCACCTGCTGTGATGGGAGAGGGTGAGATAATGACACGAGACACATACAGAGGTGTGTGTTCCCACAGCTAGAAACAGAGCACGGGTGACCTTTTTGCTGAGACCTAGCAGGTTTTCAGGCAAATTGAACATTCATGACTTGTCTGTGTAATACCACCAAGGCACAAAACGCTTTTGGAAAGCCTCTGAGAGGATCTTGGGTACAATCACACATGAATAACCTATTAAAACACGAGTGTTTATTCGCTCAAGCAGACAGACAGTGACAACTCACCTCTGGGACAGCCCAAGGCTCCTAACCAGGACCCAGCTGAGAAGCTCGATCAACTCTGCCAATGCCATGTCCTGGAGTCAAGCACAGATCAGAGAGGTTTCCAGGCTCACCGAGCAACACTCCTGCATTCCAGGGAAAAGAGGACATAGACAAGAGAGAAAAAACAAAACACAACACAACATATTTAGGACAACAGTGCCCATATCTTGCAGAAAAATAGCCGTATTTGGGGAAAAAACTGGCAAAATGACAAAATATTCCAAATATTTGGGGGCTAAATTGGTCAACACAGGCAAAACAATCTGAGTATTTGGGCAAAAAGTGGCCCAAAGAGGCAAAAACATCCACACTTGGGTGCAAAGCTGTCGGCAAACATGAAAACATCCCATATTTGGGATCACAGTGCCCATATCAGGGGAAAAAATGGGCAAAAGCACCTGAGTATATCGGGTCAAGAGAGGCAGAAAAAACCAAAGCACCACTAGATTGAGCAAAACTGGCCAAAAAGGGGTATAACATCCCCAGATTCAGGGTGAAACTGGACCAAAGAGTCGAAGTATGCCCAGATTTGGGTAAAAAAATGGCCAAAAATGGCCCAAACACCCCCAGATTTGGGTATAAACAAAACTGGAAAACCAAAGAACTCCCAGATATAGGCAGAAACGATCCCAAAGGGCACAAATGTGCCCAGGTTTAGCTCTAAAGTGGCCCAAAGTGCCAAAGCAATCCCAGCTTTGATTTGAAACGGGCCCAAAGGCTCAAAGCGCGCCCTGGGATGGGGCCGTGTGGCACGAGGCTGGGGGGCAGGGAGGGCCCCACAGGGACTCAGTGCTGGTTTCTGCCCTGTGCCAGCACTCCCAGCCCCTGCTTGCCCAGAACCTGCCCCTGAAGCAGCCGCAGCCCCTCTCCCCTCCCTGCGGGTGTCTGCCCCCTGCCCACACCCTGGTGCTGCCTGGCTCGCCCTGCCCGGCCCAGCCCGGCTGCTCTCCCGGCCCCAGCCCCAGCCCTGGCCCCACTGCTGCCCTGCTGAGCTGCTCGGGGCTGGGTGCTGCCCCTGCTCGCCCACCTGCTCCCTGCGCTCGGCTGGAGCAGCCTGGGCGTCCCGGGCTGGCAGGGACACCAGGAGGAGGAACAGGGTGAGGACCATGGCCCCCACGCTCGCCCCATGATGCTGCTGCTGCCAAGACACAGCACAGCACGTCACCATGGGGCTCTGACCTCACAGTCACATTGGAATCACCACATCTGCACACTGCTGCATGGCCTTGTGCTACACCAGCATGGAAGGAACAGAAGTGGAGAAGGGTGCACCTATTTTGGGAGGCAGCTCTGCCTGTGGGAGTGCACAGGCTCTCACTTCTTGCTTCCCAGAAATCAATCAATCAATCAATCCCAAAAGCTACATATTAATAGTAAATTTAAATAAAAAAAGCCAACTTCAAGGGTCTTTACTTGTAGCTATATTTGTCAGGCAGCTCTCTGGGAAGAAACCAGCTTTTCCTGCTAGTTTGACCACAGCTTCAACGCCTTTAAAGCCACCACTTCTGAGCTCTGCTGCTCCAACACAGCCTCACAGCCCAGCAAAATCATAGTGCAGGCAGAAAGCTTCACCATACAGAGATGGAGACAGTCAGGAATACGTTCCTCTCAAAAGCAGACACTGCAAGCCACTCTTCCTCTTGCTTACCAAATTCAGACAGCGTTAGAAAACAACAACAAGGAAGCGAGATTCTTATTTTATGCACCCCATTGTATGGACCATTCAACATCAAGTCCAACCGAAGTCTGAACCTCCGAATGAGAAATGCCATCTTCAAATTTCTAGGAAAATGAAGGGCTTTGAAGTGGCAAGACCATAAAATGTTCATTAAAGCACTGCCATGCAAGTCCGCACCCCTGATCACAGACCACCTGCCCTGGTACCAAAGGCAGTGATGTTCTCAGCTGACATCTGGAAAGCAGCACAAAGTCTCATGTTCTCCAGTGCCAAACATGTAGTTTGGAACTGAAACAGGGCAGTAAACCATCTCCAGTCAGTCTGTTTTCATTCGAGTACATCAGGACAAGCTCAGTTCACGTTCACCAGGAATCACAGCAGGTCCCACCCGTCCCTGCAGACCCCAACACCGCTCCTGTGCAGGGTCCCCAGGAGCAGTAAGCACAGAACAAGAAACCTCCCTTCCAAAGAAGGCCCACAGCTGCTCTTCCAACGAGCTGCATAAGCAGCAGCTGAGAACAACCTCTGCTGTAGCTGCACCAGGCTCTGCTGTCTGCAGAAGGAGAGCAGCTCCTAAATGATCCCCAGCCCTACAGACACAGCCCAGGGCAGTGATGAGGAACCACCAGAGTGCAGGGACACCTGGCCATTCAGTTGAAGCTGCTGGGGAGAAGGACAGAGGACTAGCAAGAGACAAATCAGACAAGAGAGAAGACAGAGGAGCTGAGAGAGAAACAAACACACAGGGAAAAGGACGGAGAGATGAAGGCAAAAAGGCACAATGAGCTGGGATGAGACAGGGAGGAAGAACCAGCAGGGCTGATGAGCAGGACAGAGGGATGGGGAGGGGGGAGGAGGAGAAGCAGGAAGGGGCTGTGAGCACCTTGGTGCCACCCTCGCCACCCTTGGCCACCGCCACCGCCACCCCAGTGACCCCCACGGCTCCACCAATGAACTGCAATGATGGCACGAGGCGTGCGTGTGTCTCTGGGGTCCCTGTGGCCAGCTGTGTGTCCCACGGGTGTGTGTCTGTGCTGGGGCACGTATCCCATGGCTGGCATGGCCAGGACAAGCACGTCTGCAGGATGGAGCTGCCCCAGCCTCCCTGCTCCTGTGCTGGCTCTGACTCGTGCCCATGACCCAGCCCGTCTCCACATCCCAGCAGTCTCTGTGACCCAGGCCATCCATGTCCCAGCCTATCTCTATGTCCCAGCCCACCCCCATGTCCCAGTCCATCTCCATGTCTCAGCAGCCTCTGCGTCCCCAGGTGTCCTGGTTTTGGTAAAAACAAGTTTCTCTTTTAGTGAATTTTGCCTGTCAGCCAAAGCCTTCATGTCAGCTGCATTTTCCTGGAGAACCAGACACATGTTTTGGCAAACCCAGCAATGGAATGGAAACTTATTGACAAGCACAGATGGACATCTCGCGAGAGGGGCAACGAGAAACCGGTGACCAACTGTGTATAACATTCCGTTCACGTGAATACTTCATATAAAAGTGGGAGATCACGAGGATCTCATCCCTTTTTCCCTTCCCTTTTGCCTTTTTCCTTCCCTTCTGCTCATGGCCGACATCAGGAGAGGACCTTGCTGGTCGTCCCTGCGAACGGAGGCCAGTGAGAGACTGAATCCAGCTCCGGTTGGCTGCAGAGTCTGATCCAGGACTTTGGGTGCTGGCTCTGCAGTTGCTCAGACTTACAAGATGGGTTTTGTATATTTGTATTATTTTCTCTGTTCTCATCAGTAGCATCAGTAAAACATCTTGAACTTTTCCAACTCTCTCCCCTCTGTGCTTCTTCCCCTCCCGATCGCCTGTGCTGAGTGGGAAGGGGGGAGAGGGAGGGGCAAAAGGGGAAAGTGGGGGGGAGAGGAGGTTGACAACACATCTGCCAGGGTTTGATTGTCACCCCGCAATCTTAACCCTCGACAGGGACGGACATGGGGACAGAGGGACAGAGGGACAGAGGGACAGAGGGACAGAGGGACGGATGGACGGACAGAGGAAGGGACAGAGGGACGGACACGGGGACAGAGGGATGGACAGATGGATGGACAGACTGACCGTTACATGGGGACACCGGGGACAGGCACATGGGGACACTGGGGACAGGCACATTCTGACACTGGGGACAGGCACATGGGGACACCAGGGACAGGGACATGGGAACACCAGGGACTCTATGGGACACCCAGGGACAGTGGGGATAGTGGGGACACCAGGGACAGTGGGGACACCGGGGACAGCAGGGACACCCAGGGACACTGGGGACACCGGGGACAGCAGGGACACCCAGGGACAGTGGGGACACCCAGGGCCACCAGGGATACTGGGGACACCAGGGACACTGGGGACAGTGGGGACAACAGGGAGAGCAGGGACACCCAGGGACACTGGGGAGAGCAGGGACAGTGGGGACAGGAGGGACACCCAGGGATGCTGGGGACAGTGGGGACAGCAGGGACAGCAGGGAGAGTGGGGACACTGGGGAGAGCAGGGACACCCAGGGACAGTGGGGACACCCAGGGACAGTGGGGAGAGCAGGGACAGCGGGGACAGTGGGGACACCCAGAGATACCCAGGGACACTGGGTTCAGAGGGGACACCCAGGGACAGTGGGGACACCCAGGGACACTGGGGACAGTGGGGACACCCAGAGACAGCAGGGAGAGCAGGGACAGCAGTGACACCCAGTGACAACAAAGGGACACCACAGGGATACGCAGGAGAGAACACAGGGACACCAGAGGACAGCGGGGGACACCACGGGGCCACTTGGGGACACCGGCAGACACTGGGGGAACACCACAGGGACACCATGGGACACCACAGGGACACCTGGGGACACCAGGGTCACCTGGGGACACCACAGGACACACAGGGACTCCCAGGGACACCATGGGACACCCAGGGACAATGCGGGGAAACCTGGGGGACACCTGGGGCCACTCACTGGGGTCCAGGCGCAGGGACTGCTGGGCCGGGTACCACTGGGGATCTGCAGGACAGAGGGGACAGTGGAGGTGGCACCGCGGGGACACGGATGGCGAGGACAAGGGGGGGTCCCCAGGATGTCACAGTGCGCCCTGAGGACAAGGGGGGGTCCCCATAGTGTCACAATGGGCCCTGGGGACAAACGGAGTCCCCATAGTGTCACAATGGGCCCTGGGGACAATGGGGGGTCCGGACGGTGTCACAATAGGCCCTGGGGACAAGGGGGTCCCCAGGATGTCACAATGGCCCCTGGGGACAATGGGGGGTGCCCAGGATGTCAGAACGGGCCCTGAGGACAAGGTGGGGTCCCCATGGTGTCACAATGGGCCCTGGGGACAAAGGGGGATCCCCTGAAAGTCACAATGGGCCCTGGGGACAAAGGGGGTCCCCAGGATGTCACAATGGCCTCTGGGGACCATGGGGAGTCCTGGGATGTCACAATGGGCCCTGGGAAAAAGGGGGGGTGTTGTGACATCACAATGGGCCCAGGGGACAAGGGGGGGTTCCCTAATTGTCACACTGGGCCCTGGGGACAAAGGGGGGGTCCCCATAGTGTCACAATGGGCCCTGGTGACAATGGGGGTCCCCATGGTGTCACAATGTGCCCTGGGGACAATGGGGGGTCCTGCGATGTCACAATGGGCCCTGGGGACAAAGGGCGGTCCCCAGGATGTCACAATGGGCCTTGGGGACAATGGGGGGTCCTGGGATGTCACAATGGGCCCTGGGGACAAAGGGGGCTCCCCAGGATGTCACAATGGGCCTTGGGGACAATGGGGGGTCCTGGGATGTCACGATGGGCCCTGGAGACAAAACGGGGGGTCACCATGGTGTCACAATGGGCGTGGGGACAAAGGAGGATCCCCTGAAAGTCACAATGGGCCCTGGGGACAATGGGGAGTCCTGGGAAGTCACAATGGGCCTTGGGGACAAAGGGGGCTCCCCAGGATGTCACAATGGGCCCTGGGGACAAAGGGGGCTCCCCAGGATGTAACAATGGGCTCTGGGGACAAAGAGGGGTTCCCCACGGGGCCACGATGGGCTCTGAGGACAAGGGTGTCCCCAGGATATCACATGGGTCCTGGGGACAATGAGGGGTCCTGGGATGTCACAATGGGCCCTGGGGACAATGGGGGGTCCTGCAAAGCCACAATGGCCCCTGGGGACAATGGAGGGTCCTGGGACGTCACAATGGGCCCTGGGGACAAAGAGGGGTCCCCTGAATGTCACAATGGGCCCTGGGGACAAGGGGTGGTCCTGGGATGTCACAATGTGCCCTGAGGACAAAGAGGGGTCCCCTGAATGTCACAATGGGCCCTGGGGACAAAGGGGGGGTGCCCAGAATTTCACAATAGGCCCTGGAGACAAAGAGGGGTCCCCTGAATGTCACAATGGTCCTTGAGAACGAGCGGGGTCCCCACAGTGCCACAATGGGCCCTAGGGACAAACTGGGGTCCTGGGATGTCACAATGGGCACTGGGGACAAAGGGGGTCCCCATGGTACAACAATGGGCCCTGGGGACAAATGAGGTCCCAAGGATGTCACAATGGGCCCTGGGGACAAAGGGGGACCCTAGGACGTCACAATGGGCCCTGGGGACAATGTGGGTTCCCTTGAAGGTCACAATGGGCCCTGGGGACAAAGGGGGGTCCCCAGGATGTCACAAAGGGCCCTGGGGACAAAGAGGGTACCCAGGATTTCACAATGAGCACTGGGGACAAACGGGGGTCCCAGGATGTCACAATGGGCCGTGGGGACAAGGCGGGGTACCCATGGTGTCACAATGGTCCCTGGGGACAATGAGGGGTCCTGGGACGTCACAATGGGCCCTATAGACAAGAGGGGATCATTGGGATGACACAATAGGCCCTGGGGACAAAGAGGGGTCCCCTGAATGTCACAAAGGGCCCTGGGGACAAGTTGGGTCCCCATGGTGTCAAAATAAGCCCTGGGGACAAAGGAGGTCCCCATGGTGCCACAATGGGCCCTGGGGACAAAGGGGGTCCTGGGACGTCACAATGGGCCCTGGAGACAAAGGGGGTCCCCAGGATGTCACAATGGGGCCTGGGAACAAAGAGGGTCGTGGAATGTCACAATGAGCCCTGGGACAATTGGGGATCCCCAGGATGTTACAATGGGCCTTGGGGACAAAGATGGGTCACATGAATGTCACAATGTTCCCTGGGGACAAAGGGCGGTCCCCAGGATGTCACAATGGGCCCTGGGGACAATGGGGGTCCCCACGGTGTCAGAACGGGCCCTGGGGACAAAGTGGAATCCTGGAATGTCACAATGGTCCCCAGTGACAAAGGCGGTCCCATGGAGCCACAATGGGCCCTGGCGACAAAGGGGGTCCCCAGAATGTCACAATGGGCCCTGAGGACAAAGTGGGGTCCTGGGACATTACAATGGGCCCAGGGGACAAGGGGGTCCCCAGGATGTCACAATGGGCTCTGGGGACAATGGGGGTCCTAGGATGTCACAATGGGACCTGGGCACATAGTGGGTCCCCAGGATGTCACAATGGGCCCTGGGGACAAGCGGGGTCCCCAGGATGTCACAATGGGCACTGGGGAAAAGGGGGGTCCCCATGGTGCCACTATGGGCCCTGGGGACAAGGGGGTCCCCCGAATATCACAATGGGCCCTGGGGACAAAGTAAGGTCCTGGGCTGTCACAATGGGCCCTGAGGACAAGGGGGTTCCCCATGATGTCACAATGGGACCTGGGGACAAAGGGGGTCCCGGGATGTCACAATGGGCCCTGGGGACAAGGGGGGTCCCCAGGATGTCACAATGGGCCCTGGGGACAACGAGGGGTCCTGGGACGTCACAATGGGCCCTGGGGACAAAGGGGATCCCCATGGTGTCATAATGGGCCCTTGGCACAATGGGGGGTCCCCAGGATGTCACAATGGGGTCTTGGGACAAAGAAGGTCCCCAGGATGTCAGAATGGGTCCTGGGGACCAGAGGGGGTCCTGGGATGTCACAATGGGTCTCAATGACAAAGGGGGTCCCCATATTGCCACAATGGGCCCTGGGGACAAACAGGGTCCCCAGGATGTCACAATGGGCCCTGGGGACAAGGGAGGTCCTCAGGATGTCAGAATGGGCCCTGGGGACAACGGGGGGTCCTGGGACGTTCACAATGGGCCCTGGGGACAAGGGGGTCCCCAGGATGTTCACAATGGGCCCTGGGGACAAGGGGGTCCCCACGGTGTCACAATGGGCCCTGGTGACAAATTGGGGTCCTGGGATGTCACAATGGGCCCTGGTGACAATGGGGGGTGCCCATGGTGCCACAATAGGCCCAGGTGACAAAGGGGGTCCCCAGAATGTCACAATGGGCACTGGGGACAACGGGGGTCCCTAGGATGTCACAATGGGCCCTGGGGACAATGAGGGGTCCTGGGATGTCACAATGGGCTCCAGTGACAAATGGGGTCCCCATGGTGTCACAATGAGGCCTGCGGACAATAGGGGGTCCTGGGATGTCAAAATGGGTCCCCAGTGACAAGGGGGGTCCCTACGGTGTCACGATGGGCCCTGGGGACAAGGGGAGGGGTCCTGGGATGTCGCAATGGCCCATGGGGACAAAGGGATTCCCCAGGATGTCACAATGAGCCCTGGGGACAAAGGGGGTCCCCACAGTGTCACAATGGGCCCTGGGGACAAAGGAGGTCCCCACAGTGTCACAATGGGCCCAGGGGACAAAAGGGGGACTCCAGGATGTCACAATGGGCCCTGGGGTAAATGGGGGGTCCTGGGATGTTACAATGGGCCCTGGGGACAAACGGGATCCTGGGATGTCACAATGGGCCCTGGGGAAAAGGGGGGTCCCAGGATGTCACAATGGGCCCTGGGAACAACGGGGGCTCCTGGGATGTCACGATGGGCCGTGGGGATAAAGGAGGTCCCCATGGTGTCACAATGGGCCCTGGGGACACAGGGGGTCCCCAGGATGTCACAATGGGCCCTGGGGACAAAGGGGGTCCCCATGGTGCCACAATGGGCCTTGGGGACAACGGGGTCTCCCCAGGATGTCACAATGGGCCCTCAGGACAAGGGGGGTCCCCAGGAGGTCACAATGGGCCCTGGGGACATGGGGTATCCCGACGGTGTCACAATGGGCCTTGGGGAAAAAGGGTGGTCCCCAGGATATCTCAGTGGGCCCTGGGGACAATGGGGGGTCCTGGGATGTCACAATGGGCCCCAGTGACAAATGGGGTCCCCATGGTGTCACCATGGGCCATGGGGACAAAGGGAGTCCACAGAATGCCACAACGGGTCCTGCGAACAAGTGGGGTCTCCACGGTGTCACAATGGGCCCTGGGGACAAAGTGGGGTCCCCAGGATGTCACAATGGGTCCTGGGCACAAGGGGGTTCCCGACGGTGTCACAATGGGCCCTGGGGACAAAGCGGGGTCCTGGGATGTCAAAATGGGCCCCAGTGACAAATCGGGTCCCCATGGTGTCACAATGGGCCCTGGGGACAAAGCGGGGTCCTGGGATGTCAAAATGGGCCCCAGTGACAAATGGGGTCTCCATGGTGTCACAATGGGCCCTGGGGACAAAGCGGGGTCCTGGGACATCACAATGGGCCCTGGGGACGAAGAGGGGTCCCCAGGATGTCACAATGGGCTCTGGGGACAATGGAGGGTCCTAGGATGTCATAATGTCCTCTGGGGACAAAGGGGGGGTCTCCACGGTGTCACAATGGGCCCAAGTGACAAAAGGGGTCCCCACGGTGCCACTATGGGCCCTGGGGACAAGGGGGTCCCCCGGATGTCACAAAGGGTCCTGGGGACAAAGAGGGTGCCCAAGGTGCCACAATGGGGCCTGGGGACAAAGGGTGTCCCCAGGATGTCTCAGTGGGCCCTGGGGACAATGGGGGTGCCCACGGTGTCACAATGGGCCCTGGGGACAAGGGGGGGTCCCCAGGATGTCACAATGGGGCCTGGGGAAAACGAGGGGTCCTGGGATGTCACAATGAGCCCTGGGGACAAAGGGGGGTCCCCATGATGTCACAATGGGCCCTGGTAACAATGGGGGGTCCTGGGATGTCACAATGGTCCCCAGGGACAAATGTGGTGCCCATGGTGTCTACAATGGTCCCTGGGGACAAAGTGGGGTCCTGGGACGTCACATTGGGCACTGGGGACAAAGGGGGTCCCCATGGTGCCACAATGGGCCCCAGTGACAAAAGGGGTCCCCATGGTGCCACAGTGAGCCCTGGGGACAAAGGGGGTGCCCAGGATGTCACAATGGGCCCTGGGGACAATGAGGGGTCCTGGGACGTCACAATGGGCCCTGGGGACAATGGGGAGTCCCTTGAATGTCACAGTGGGTCCTGGGAACAAAGGATGGCCCCCAGGATGTCACAATGGACCCTGGGGACAATGGGGGGTCCTGGGATGTCACAATGGGCCCTGGGGACAAAGGGGGTCCCCACGGTGCCACGACGGACCATGGGGACAATAGGGTCCCCAGGGTGTCACAATGGGCCCTGGGGACAAAGGGGGTCCTCATGGTGCCACAATGGGCCCTTGGGACAAAAGGGGTCCCCAGGATGTCACAATGGGCTCTGGGGACAATGGGGGGTCCTGGGATGTCTCAATGTGCTCTGGGGACAAAGGGGGGGTCCCCACGGTGTCACAATGGGCCCAAGTGACAAGAGGGGTCCCCACGGTGCCACTATAGGCCCTGGGGACAAGGGGGTCCCCCGGATGTCACAATGGGCCCTGGGAACAATGTGGGGTGCCCATAGTGTCACAATGGGTCCGCAGTGACAAGGGGGGCCCCACCCTGTCACAATGGGCCCTGGGGACAAAAAGGGTCCCCAGGATGTCACAATGGGCACTGGGGAAAAGGGGGGTCCCCTGAATGTAACAATGGGCCCTGGGGACAAAGGGGTCCCCACGGTGTCACAATGGGCCCTAGGGACAAAGTGGGGTCCTGGGATGACACAATGGGCCCCAGTGACAAAGGGGTTCCCCAGGATGTCACAAAGGGCCCTGGGGACAAAGAGGGTGCCCATGGTGCCACAATGCGGCCTGGGGACAAAGGGTGTCCCCAGGATATCTCAGTGGGCCCTGGGGACAATGGGGGTGCCCACGGTGTCACAATGGGCCCTGGGGACAAGGGGGGGTCCCCAGGATGTCACAATGGGGCCTGGGGAAAACGAGGGGTCCTGGGACGTCACAATGAGCCCTGGGGACAAAGGGGGGTCCCCATGATGTCACAATGGGCCCTGGTAACAATGGGGGGTCCTGACATGTCACAATGGGCCCCAGGGACAAATGTGGTGCCCATGGTGTCTACAATGGTCCCTGGGGACAAAGTGGGGTCCTGTGACGTCACAATGGGCACTGCGGACAAAGGGGTCCCCATGGTGCCACAATGGTCCCTAGTGACAAAAGGGGTCCCCATGGTGCCACAGTGAGCCCTGGGGACAAAGGGGGTGCCCAGGATGTCACAATGGGCCCTGGGGACAATGAGGGGTCCTGGGACGTCACAATGGGCCCTGGGGACAATGGGGAGTCCCTTGAATGTCACAGTGGGTCCTGGGAACAAAGGATGGTCCCCAGGATGTCACAATGGACCCTGGGGACAATGGGGGGTCCTGGGATGTCACAATGGGCCCTGGGGACAAAGGGGGTTCCCCACGGTGCCACGACGGACCATGGGGACAATAGGGTCCCCAGGATGTCACAATGGGCCCTGGGGACAATGAGGGGTCCTGGGACGTCACAATGGGCCCTGGGGACAATGGGGAGTCCCTTGAACGTCACAGTGGGTCCTGGGAACAAAGGATGGTCCTCAGGATGTCACAATGGACCCTGGGGACAATGGGGGGTCCTGGGATGTCACAATGGACCCTGGGGACAAAGGGGGTTCCCCACGGTGCCACGACGGACCATGGGGACAATAGGGTCCCCAGGATGTCACAATGGGCCCTGGGGACAATGAGGGGTCCTGGGACGTCACAATGGGCCCTGGGGACAATGGGGAGTCCCTTGAACGTCACAGTGGGTCCTGGGAACAAAGGATGGTCCTCAGGATGTCACAATGGACCCTGGGGACAATGGGGGGTCCTGGGATGTCACAATGGGCCCTGGGGACAAAGGGGGTCCCCACGGTGCCACGACGGACCATGGGGACAATAGGGTCCCCAGGGTGTCACAATGGGCCCTGGGGACAAAGGGGGTCCTCATGGTGCCACAATGGGCCCTTGGGACAAAAGGGGTCCCCAGGATGTCACAATGGGCTCTGGGGACAATGGGGGGTCCTGGGATGTCACAATGTGCTCTGGGGACAAAGGGGGTGTCCCCACGGTGTCACAATGGGCCCAAGTGACAAGAGGGGTCCCCACGGTGCCACTATAGGCCCTGGGGACAAGGGGGTCCCCCAGATGTCACAATGGGCCCTGGGAACAATGTGGGGTGCCCATAGTGTCACAATGGGTCCGCAGTGACAAGGGGGGCCCCACCCTGTCACAATGGGCCCTGGGGACAAAAAGGGTCCCCAGAATGTCACAATGGGCCCTGGGGAAAAGGGGGTGCCCGGGATGTCACAATGGGCCCTCAGGACACGGCTGGGTCTCCATGGTATCACAATGGGCCCTGGGGACGAAGTGGGGTCCTGGGATGTCATAATGGGCACTGGGGACAACGGGGGGTCCTGGGACGTCACAATGGACCCTGGGGACAAGTCGGGGTCCCCAGGACATCACAATGGACCCTGGGTAAAAAGGGGGTCCCCACGGTGTCACGATGGGCCCTGGGGACAGGGTGGGGTCCCCACGGTGTCAAAATGTGTCCCCAGTGGCAAGGGGGGTCTCCATGGTGTCAAGATGGGCCCTGGGGACAAAGGGGGGTCCCCATGGTGTCACAATGGGTTCCCAGTGACAAGGGGGGGTCCCCATAGTGTCACAATGGGCCCTGGGGACAAAGGTTGGTCCCCTGAATGTCACAATGGGCCCTGGGGGCAAAGGGGGGTCCCCAGGATGTCACAATGGGCCCTGGGGACAAAGGGGGGTCCCCATGGTGTCACAATGGGTTCCCAGTGACAAGGCGGGGTCCCCATAGTGTCACAATGGGCCCTAAGGACAAAGGTTGGTCCCCTGAATGTCACAATGGGCCCTGGGGACAAAGGGGGGGTCCCCAGGATATCACAATGGGCTCTGGGGACAATGGGGGTTCCCCAGGATGTCACAATGGGCCCTGGGGACAAGGGGTTATGGGGTTGTGTTAGGGGGTTGGAGGATTAGGTGGTGCAGGATTTGGGGGTGCAAGGCTGGGGGAGCAGGATTTTGGGGGGCCTGATTTGGGCTACAGAGTCTGGGTGTGCAGGTTCCAGGGGTGCAGGATTTGGGGGTTCAGGGTTTAGGGGTGCAGTGGTTTGGAGTGCAGTGTTTTGGGGTGCAGGGTTTGGGGAAGGATGATATGGAGGTGCAGGGTTTAGGGTGCAGGATCTTGGGGTGCAGGGGTTTGGGGTGGGGGGCTTGGTAGGGCAGGATTTGGGGGTGGAAATTTTATTGGGTAGGGCTGGGGGTGCAGGATTTCGGGGTGAAGGGGTTGTGGGGTGCAGGGTTGTGGGGTGCACGGTTTGGGAGATCGGGACGTGGGGCTGGAGGATTTGGGGGTGCAGAGTTTGGAGCAGCAGGATCTGAGGGTGCAGACTTGGGGGGTGCAAGATTGGGGGTAGCAGGGTTTTGGGGAGCAGGGTTTAGGTCAGCAGGATCTTGGGGTGAAGGGGTTTGGGGTGAAGGGTTGGGTTGGACAGGATCTGGGGTGCAGGTTTTTAGGGTGCAACTTGTGGGGGGTCAGGATTTGGGGTACAGGGTTTCGGTGTCCAGGGTTTAATGGTGCAGGGTTTGGGGGTGCGGGTCTTGGGGAGGCAGAATTGGGGGTGCAGGTTATTGGAGTTAAGGGATTTGGGGGTGCAGATTTTGGGTGTTCAGGACCTGGGGGTGCAGGATTTGGGGATGTAGGTTTGGGGGGGCAGGGCTTAGGGTTTCAGTATCTTGGGTTGAAGAGGTTTGGGGGGAAGGGTTGTGTACGGCAGGATTTGGGGGTGCAGGGCTTTGGGCTGAGGGTTTGGGGGTGCAGGGTTCGCATGTTCAGGAACTGGGCGTGCAGGATTTGTGTTTGCAGGTTTGGGGAATTTTGCGGTAAAGGATTTGGGGTGCAGGGTTGGGGACGCAGGATCTGAGGGTGCAGCGTTTGGGGTGCAGAGTTAGGGGCTGCAGGATCTGGGGTGCAGGGTTTGGGGGGCACTGTTTTGGGGGGAAGGATTTGGGGGATGCAGGGTTTAAGGGTTTAGAATTTAGAGGTGTCGAATTTTGGGGTGCAGGAGGTGTGGGGTTTGGGGTTGCAGGATTTGGGGGAGAATGGTTTGGGGGTGCAAGACTTGAGGGTGCAGGGTTTGGGGGTTTGGGGCATGGGGCTGGAGGATTTGGGGGTGCAGGATTTGGAGTGCAGTGTGTGGGGGTGCAAGATCTGGGGGTGTACGAGCATTGGGTGTGGGATTTGAAGGACAATGATTTGGGGGTGCAGGGATTGGGGGTGTAGGGTTTTGGGGTTGCTGCGTTTGGAGATTCGGGATGTGGAGGTCAAGGATTTAGGGGTACAAGGGCTGGCTGCAGGATTTGGGGTACAGGGTTTGGTTGCAGGAATTCGGGTGCAGGGTTTGAAGTGCAGGGCTAATAGGGGCAGGATTTGGAGGTGCAAGATTTGGTGGTCTGGGGTACTGGGGTGCAGGGTTTTGGGGTGCGGGATTTGGGGGTGCAGGTTCCATGTCTTTAGGAACTGGGCGGGGAGGGTTTCTTGGTGCGGACCTTTGAGTGCAAGTTTGAGGGGCCTTGATTTTGGGGTGCACGGTTTGGGGGGCAGGATTCCGGGTGTAAGGTTTTGAGGTGCAGGACTTGGGGGCGCAGGTTTCACACGTTAAGGAACTGGGGCTGCAGAGGTTGGGGGTGCAGCGTTGTGGGCTGCAGGGTTGAAGGGTGCAGGATTTAGGGGTACAGGTTTTGGGGGTGCAGGACCTGGGGGTGCAGGCTGTAGGGATCAGAATATGGGGGTGCAGGGTTCTGGGGTGCAGGATCTGGGTGAGCAGGCTGTTGGGGTACAGAACCTTGTAGGTCAGCGTTTAGAGGCAGGATTTGGGGGTGCAGGGCTTTGGGGTGAGGGGTCTGGGGTGAGGGGTCTGGGGTGAGGGGTTCAGGTGTTCAGCACGTGGGGGTGCAGGACTTAGGGGGTTGGAGGATTTGGGGGTTGGAGGATTTGGGGGTGCAGGGATATGGGGTGCAACTTGTGGGGTGCAGGGTTTTGGGTATAGGGTTTTGGGGTGCAGAGTTTTGTGGGGGAGGATTGGGGGAGCAGGGTTTCAGGGTGCAAGGTTCAGTGGTGCAGGGTTTTGGGGGTGCAGGGTTTAGCGCCAGAATTGGGGGTGCAGGGTTTGGGATTGCAGGGTGTTGGGGGAAGGATCTGGGGGTACAAGATTGGGGGTAGCAGGGTTTTGGGGAGCAGGGTTTCGGGGTCAGGCTTTAGGGGGACAGGGTTTGGGGGGCAGGGCTGGGAGGGATGATTTTGGGGTGCAGGGTTTAGGGCAGGAGGATCTTGGGGTGAAGGGGTTTGGGCTGAAGGGTTGGGTAGGACAGGACTTGGGGTGCACGATTTTAGGGTGCAACTTGTGGGGGCAGGGTTTGGGGTCCAGGAGGTTGGGGGTGCAGGGTTTGGGGTGTAGGATTTAGTGGAGCAGGGACTGGGGGTGAAGGTCTTGTGGAGGCAGAATTGGGGGTGCAGGTCTTGGGGAGGCAGAATTGGGGGTGCAGATTTTGGGTGTTCAGGACCTGGGGGTGCTGGATTTGGGGATGTAGGTTTTGGGGGGTAGATTTTGGGGTGCTGGGTTCGGGACATGGGTCTGGAGGATTTGGGGGTGCAGGGTTAAGGGGTTTAGGATTTTGGGGTGCACAGTTTAGGGTGCACATTCTGGGCATGTATGATTTGAGAGTGCAGGGCTTTGGGGTACAGGATTTGGGGTGCAGGGTTTTGGGGTCAGGATCTGGGGGTGCAGCATTTTGAAGTGCAGGGTTTGGAGGAGGGAGGTTTTGGGGGGGAAAGATTTGGTGGTTCAGGTTTTGGGGGTGCAGTTTTAAGAGGGTGGAGGATTAGGGGTGCAGGATTTGGGGGTTCAGGATTTGGGGCTGCAGAGTATGGGAGGGAAGGATCTGGGGCTTCAGGATTTGGGGGTGCACTGTTTGGGGGTGCAGGGTTTAGAAGTCAGGTCTCAGAGTGCAGCGTTTGGGGTGCAGGGGTTTGGTGGGAAATTTAAGGTTGCAGACTGTGGGGTGCACAGGACTGGGGCACAGGATTTGGGGGTGCGGGGTTTCAGGGTTCAGGATTTGGAGGTGTGGAGGTTTGGGGTGCAGGGGATGGGGGTGAAGGATCTGAGGCTGCAGGGCGGTGCGGGAAGGATTCACCCCATGCTCCTGCACCAAGGCAGATGGCGAAGACCTGAACTCCCCCAGCCTGTCTCACCTTCAGCTGCCGTCGAACACGCTCTATAAAAAACTTCCAGCAAGTCTCCCTGGAGTCCACCAGCCCTCGGCCTTTGACTTCATTCCTCACGCTGTTGATTATGTTTTCTACTTCATCATCGGGGAAGAGATCAGGGATTTCACCTGAGAAGAAGGCAGGTTTGGGTTTACTGGTCTGGATTTTGTTGCAGTCGCAGAGCAAAGTGAAGCAGGTGCCTCCCTCTTCAGGGCCTTGGGGAAAACCCTTCCTTGAGAAAAATCGTTGTGCCAGGCGCCCATAGGCCCCAGCAGCAGCAAAGTGGCACAGAACATCATTCTGCTAAAAAATAAGCCCTTGTGAGAGCAACATTTCTCATAAAAGTATGAGCTAAACAAACACAGAATAAAGCCAAAGTACAGAAAGTCCATTTTTGTCAGATCGACAGTGCTGATTAGATTACAAAAAAAAATCGCAAATACCTAATATGCTATACACAATAATGAAATAATTTCAGTTTTGCAAATCAATTAGTTACCTGTACCGTTCCTGCAGCTGTTCAATGCCATTGCCAGTGCTGGTAAAATAACTCCCACATCACCAAAACATTTTAAAAGCCAGAAATCTTTTAAAAACTTTTTAAAGTTAATAGTTATGCAACTGATTGCCAAAAACATAACCAGCCAATTTTTCTTTTTTTTCTGGTTACTTAATTTATCACCTATTCACTTCCCTTCTGGCTTCTGATTTGATTGAAATCATTATTATTGAGTGAGATACTGTCAATATGAGCACTAATTACTTAGGAAAATACACTAATCAGATATCTGCTTGTTTATAAGAGAGTCTAAAATATATATTCTGTTCTAGCTCCTTAGGTGATGGAAAGAAGTGAAACAAGTAAGAAAAACAAGCCTGTAGAGAGCGGGAAGCAGCCAGAGCCCTCAGGCAGCACCCGCTGGGTGGCACTAGGTCACGTTTTGGGAGGTCATAGAACCACAGAACGTCCTGACATGGACAGGACCCCCAAGGATCATGGAGTCCAACTCCTGTCCCTGCAATGACAACCCCACAGTTCACACCGTGTGTCTGAGGACACTGCCCAGTCTCTCCTTGAACACTGTCAGGCTGGGGCCGTGACATCGCCCTGGGAGCCTGTTCAGTGTCCAGCGCCTCTGGGTGAAGAACCTTTCCCTCATGTCCCACTGCCCTCCCTGGCACATCTTCTGCCGTTCCCTGGGCTCTGTCACTGTCACAGAGAAGAGCTCAGCCCTGCCCCTCCTGCTTCTGCTGAGGAACCTGCAGCCCCATGAGCTCTGCCCTCAGTCTGCTCTGCTCAAGCTGAACAAACCCAGGGACTTCAGCCGCTCCTCATATGGTTTCCCCTCCAAACCTTCACCAGCTTCATGTCCCTCTGGACACCCTCCAGTAGCTTTATCTCCTTTTCTCCTGTGTCCCCAGCCCTGCACACAGTGAATGCTGCAGGTGAGGCCGCCCCAGCACAGAGCAGAGCAGGACAATCCCCTCCCTGCCCGGCTGGCCGTGCCGTGCTGGATGCACCAGGACACGGGGCCCTCTTGGCTCCAGGGACACTGTTGGTTCATGTTCAACTTGCCACTGACCAGAACCCCCAGAGCTCTCCATGGAGCTGCTCTCCAGCATCTCGTCCCCCAGTCTGTCTGTACAGCCAGGGTTGCTGTGTCCCAGGTGCAAAATCTGGCACTTGCCCTTGTTACACTTGTCATGGTCCCTCCCATGGTCCCTTCCTCAGTCCTCAGTCCAGCCACAATTCTGAGCTGCCTCCCCAGACCCTGAGTGAGGACTTCTGATCTGTCCCCTCTTCCCCACATAGCAGCTACAGGAAAATGTGACACCTTTCTGAACCACCGCAAAATGACCTGGACATCCCAAACCAGGCTGCTTGGCCTGCCCCTTGCTGCAGGACACTGCAGAGCTTCACTTCATGTCATGAGATATTTGTGCCATCTACACAGGTGACAGGAGCTACTCACCAGCCTCCACAACAACCCCTGTCTTTACTCCTGATTACAAATTTATCACAGGCAGAGATTGTTTGCTGCTCAAACCATCTGGCCAATTTACAGCCACATATGTCAACTCTGGAGTTTCGCACAAACTATCACTTCCCTGTGCTTTCAACTCTCCAGTCCTCACCATGCACAGAGGTCACCCGAACCAGCTGGAGTCTTCCCACTCCTGACTCATAAATAAGGAAAAAAGCATCATGCAGTTGGTAGCAGTGATTTTCCAGGGACTCTGGGGAATATGCCCAGGCTGGGTTACCCCCTGCGGTCACGGTGACACAGCCGCACGCTCCCACGTGCGCTGTAGCTGCAGTGCGCCCTGCATGGGGAGTGCTCCACCACACATACTCATGCCATGTTCTGCAGCGAAACAGAGCATCTGTGTGTAGGCTGGCTATTCTGCAATTGTTTGGGCAAGCAACAACTCAAAAACTTTAATGGAAAAACAAAGAGGAAAAGGACTGCAATGGGACAAGCAGCTAGGTGACGCACACAGACACGGTCATTTGGTGGCTTTGTACCATCCACCAACTTGCAGTCAAATATTCCAGCCAGGAAAAACCTTATTAGGTAACTAGAGTGTGGATGCATGAGATCCACAGGTCAAACTCTTCATCTGTTGATACATTCCTTGGGCTCTGTCCTCAGCTGCAATGTCACAACAGACACGTCTCTTAACTGTAGAGAGTATACCATGAAGTACGGAAAAACTAGGTACACAACATCAGAGAAAGAAAAACTATCAGATGATGGAGTACATCCTCACAAAGGAGACCTTATCATGGCTTTTAGTCCAGAACTTAACCCACATATCTTCTAGCTCACTTCATATATTGCCCTTCTGTATATTCTAAAACCACAGATGCTACCATGAGCACAACCACACTGAGAAGGGGGAAAGGGGAAATCAAGCAATGACAGAGGTACCTGATGCTAAGAAGTCATTCACCAGCACCAAGAACTGCTCATCTGCCACTTGAGCGTCGGTCATCAGGAACACGATGCCTATGTTCTTCACACCGGCTTTCAGGTACAGGTTTGCCAGGTCTGCCTGGACGTTGAAAAGCAAGAGGACTTAGGGGGTGCACCTCCATTCTGCAAAACTCAGGTAGGTACCACATCTACAAGCAGGATATTTCAGAATCTTCCCATTAACCAAGAATAAAGCAATGGCAATTAATTAGCGTGAAACTGCACTTTGGCCACTCTCCATCTTCATGGCTGAGTCTGCCAGGTTATATGGGGGAGTCTATCGCTGTCATCATTGTAAGACTTTACCCAGTAAGACTTGACGTTACGGCCAGGTCTGTGTAACACAAAAAAAAAGAGAAAGAAGCCCTGGCCAGCACCGCTACACACAGGGAAATGCTTGTAGCTGGAACACCTGGAGGTCAATGGATGTGGCTAAAGACATCAGTGCAGTCCCTGGTTGTGGAGGCTGCCCTGGGAGTTCAGAAAGGCTTACTGTGGGCACAATAAGTCACTATACGGGGACATTAAAGCACCACAGGGACTGGGAGGGACAGCAGCCACTGAAAATGTTGGACCTTGGTGTCCCCATGCTGTAGATTTCTCTGATTTCACAACTATACCTGAATTTTCTTTTTTTTTTCTGAGGTGCTGCAACACATTTCTTTCTGCTTGTGAAGAAAGGAGAAGGACACCTTGTGCAAACAGGGATGTTTTCAGTTTTATTCCTTTCCAGAGTCTGAGCAGGGACTCGCCCTTCAGTGTCCCACTCAGTGCAGTGATGCTGACAGAGAAACTGCTCATATGGAAAAGCTGTTTCACCTCAAAGGGGACAGTGTCCTGATGAAGGACACAGTGTCCTCCTGATGAAGGACACCAACTTCTTGAAATCCAAGTTGTTCATGAGATGGGAAAAACGCCATCATCCCGCTCAAACTCCATCATTTCCTTCCTGCCCCTCCAAGCAGGATACAAGGCATGCGGGAGACACTGAAGGAATTTACTGGCCTGTGTTCCAGAAACTTTCTTAGAAATTCAGCAAATACACACGCTCCCTCAAAAAGAATCATTTGTTACTTCCATCACTGGAAATTTGAATTAGATCAATTATAACAGCACGAGGGGCCAATGCCAGACAGGGTAATCTGTCACCATCCTGCTCTTCCATATCTAAGAAAAAAAGATGACTCCATATTTCATAAACTCTTTGAAAATGAATAGAGAGTGAAGGGAACATCAAATTATCTTCCACCTCCACAGACAGAAGTAAAGACATGCTTTGAAAACAAGTTTATTAATGCTGGTTTCAAGCTATATTCCTAGATGGGAGCACAGGTTTTCTCAATGAACAGGCAGGTAGGAGCTAGAAAATTGTACGAGTGGGGCTGAAGAACACAGAGGAAAGTTGAAAATACCCAATGGATGGAGGATCAGGCTTGTGTGACGTGACAAAAACATGACAAAAACAACCTGTACACAACTACAGGTCATCAGGCCCTGCCTCTGATGGGGAAGGAAGGCAAGGGTTCATTGGCCATCGCATCTCCCGAGCAGAATGGCGTGAAGTTACTGAGGTTGTGATTTTTACAACATTTCTGATGAGAATCCTTTTGCCAGCAGCTAAAATACTTGAAAATCATTTCAACGATATTTTACAATGTTGATTTGTAACTTCTGTGCTCACTAGCCTGTGCATAGATATAAGCACAGGCACCTGTTCTCTATAGTGAACCATCCACCATCCCCTCAGTCCCTCCCTCATACAAAATCCTGGTGGAAGGACTGGATACGACTTTGGAACTCTCCTCCTGCTCTCTCCTGCTCCTTTTCCACCTCCAAATCACTCCACAACAGGCACCTCACAGGTGAGCTAATTACCACATCTTGGTTTAATTAGAAATAATAGTCAAATACGGTTTCTTGAACAAGCATTAACTGCATGTCCACACCAGGGGTTTATCATCGGAGCCCAGCGCTGACTCTGAGCCTTGGGCTGGGATGTTGTTGGGTCTGGCCAGCTCAGAGGGCTGGCAGGGGACATCAGGCCTGTCTGCACCCCACAGATGTGTTGGGAAGCACTGCTCCTCTCTGCAGTCCCATATAGTCTCTGGAGCTTTTTACTGTCTTCACAATGGCGTCATTCAACACGCAACAAGACAGAATCACAGGATCCCAGCCTGGTGGGGGCTGAAGGGACCTCTGCAGATCCCCAGTCCAAGCCCTGCTCACGCAGGGTCACAGAGCAGATCACACAGGTGGGTCCAGGCGGGTTTCAATGTCTCACAGAAGGAGACTCCACACCTGCTCTGGGCAGCCTGGGCCAGGCTCTGGCACCTCCCAGCAAACAAGTTTCTCCTCATGTTCAGATGGAGCCTCCTGTGTTTCAGTCTGTGCCCGTTGCCCCTCACCCTGGCGTTGGGCACCACTGAACAGAGTCTGGTCCATCCTCTGACACCCACCCTGAGATATTGATCCATTGATCAGATCCCTCTCAGCTTCTCTTCTCCAGCTCAACAGCCCCAACTCTCACTGAGTCTTTCCTCATCAGAAAGATGCTCCAGACCCCTCAGCATCTTTGTCTCCCTCTGGTAATTCCTTGTCCTTCTTAAATTGGGGATCCCAAAGTTTTCAGGGCAAGTTCTGCTTTTTATTCCCTTCCGCTCCACCTCAGCCCCAGGAGTCACCCACCTTCAGGTCAGGGATCCCGTACCCTTTCCTCAGCGTGATCTGGAAAAGCTCCAGGGAGCTGATGAAGGCCGCCAGCCTGGTCAGGCTCTGCTTCCCGCTTCCACCCACGCCGACCAGGAGAGCGTTCCCTCGGGGGGACTCCAGGATCCGGTTGATGCGGCAACTAAATTGAAGCATATAAAATCTGTCATTAATAAGAGTATTTTTCTTATTCTCTGCCCACTGCTTTTCAATATATATTTTAATCACTAGGAAACCGTAGTCTGAATGGGATGAAAAATGTCAATCTAAGAGACATGTCAGCAATCAATCCCCATCTCTGCTGAGGCCCAAACAAAGGACGTAGCTGATTAAAAAAATAGTTTGGTGGCGATTCAAACTGTGTCCAATATTTTTCCACCTGCCAAGTCCTGCTGGATAGAAATATTTTAAGGTGAAGGCCTGGATGTCTTTGCAGGGAGGACAAGGGAAAAAACACATTACATGGACATGCAAATAGTGAGAACAGAATTCATGGCTCTGGTGCACCTCTCCAGTGAAGGTTCCTCTTCACAAAGCATTTTGGGTTCATGTTCAGGTGAAGGGTCCTGCTATGCATTAAAGCATATTCATATACATCTGGAATAGCATAATACCTGTCTGGAAAATACAGTCCAACATTATTTATCCAAGCCACCATTAAGAGTGAGATTTTGTCACACTTAAAATGAACTTGCTATTGTTTTTCAGGTCTGTTCACTTGTCCTTGAGAGTTGCACAGTGAGCTCTGCCCCCAGTCTATTCTCTTTAAGCAATTGCTGACATCCCCACGTTAAAATCCCAAGTGAGGGAGGTTTAGAGGATCCTACCTGTGAAAACCTCACTGTCAGGTGTCTGAAATGCAAGCACCATTCCCCTCTTGACATCACTGCCTTTATTCAACTCACTTAACTGAGTATTTTCCTAGACTAATCTAATTAATTTTTCAAATAAGACTGCAAGAAATACTGTACT
Organism: Patagioenas fasciata; assembly: GCF_037038585.1. Classification (NCBI taxonomy): domain Eukaryota; kingdom Metazoa; phylum Chordata; class Aves; order Columbiformes; family Columbidae; genus Patagioenas; species Patagioenas fasciata. The sequence goes on from NC_092546.1 coordinate 1,049,385, forward strand.
GCTTTATTACAACTCAAGCGTCTTATGATCTATGTGCAGACTCCCACAGATTGTGAAATTAAACCCAGAATAGCAATCCAGCTTGTGTGGAGAGCTGGAATGTTCCTGCTTTTCATTCTCTAGCTGGCTGTCCCCAAAAGCAAGGGCACGGGGTGTGCGTTGGGAATGGGCACCATGAGCCCCGGGTCAGGAGGTGACTGACCCATATCCCCCACCTCCCCACATACATTAACTCCCTTACTTTTTTTTCCCAACAGAAACTTCACAACAAATTCAAGATGTCATCCATAAGCTGTTGGAGATGGAATAATTTGTGTGTTTCAGCAAAACGCAATTTCCAAATGCGCTGAATCGAAATCACTCAGCTCCAGTGAAAATCATGCTGAATACTCAAACCTCGCCTTCCCGACTACTCACAATATTAACTGGAGGGATACTGACAGGATTTGTTGAAAATCCCAATTTATGTAAAGTGCAAAAGAAGCACAAGATTAAAATTACTGTCACCTTTCTGCAAGCAGAAACACCAATGGACATCAGGTTGCATATGACTCATTAATACAAAGAAGTAAATGCCCAAACTATAAGGGAAGCCATGCCCCAGCACAGCCAGCACGCTGCACCGCAAAAGGAACAGATTGCTGAGCTCTTAGAACAGAACTGGTTAAACAGCTAGTTAAAAGGAGTAGAAATTTATATATATATATGTATTTTTTTAATTTGCATGAGAGTAACTGCATTAGGTTACCAGGTCCAGCAAACCTGAAATCACCCACACAAGCGTGCAGCAGGACAGCGGCTTCCTTCTAGCTTAGTCACAAACCTGCTCTTCATGATACCATGTTTCCAGGCAAAATCAGTTAAAACTATGATTTACAGGGGAGGTTCATCTTCAGAAATTATCTGAGGCCAGGTCTGCATTTCAGCCCCCAAAAATCAGACCACACCTGGAATATTGTGTCCAGTTGTGGCCCCTCAGCTCCAGAAGGACAGGGAACTGCTGGAGAGAGTCCAGCGCAGCCACCAAGATGCTGAAGGGAGTGGAGCATCTCCCGTGTGAGGAAAGGCTGAGGGAGCTGGGGCTCTGGAGCTGGACAAGAGGAGACTGAGGGGGGACTCATTCATGTTTACAGATATCTAAAGGGTGAGTGTCAGGAGGATGGAGCCAGGCTCTCCTCGGTGACAACCAGTGATAGGACAAGAGGCAATGGGTACAAACTGGAACACAGGAGGTTCCACTTAAATTGGAGAAGAAACTTCTTCCTGGTGAGGGTGTCAGAGCCTGGCCCAGGCTGCCCAGGGAGGTTGTGGAGTCTCCTTCTCTGCAGACATTCAAACCCCCTGGACCCCTTCCTGTGGAACCTCAGCTGGGTGTTCCTGCTCCATGGGGGGATTGCACTGGATGAGCTTTCCAGGTCCCTTCAACCCCTGACATTCTGGGATTCTGTGATTCTGTGGAATTCCCAACAAGCATTTAAATCATGTGTAAGAGCTGGAGGTACGTGTCACGATCCATACCACAGGCATGTAAATAGCTTCATAATGATCAACGGAGGCTCGCTATTTTCATATAGTCCCACGTGTCCAGTTTCCACAGGGAATCCAGCTGGACCTCCAGGCATCGGAATGCAAGCAGGCTTTCCAAAGGATCCAGGCAATTTAAGTGCCTCAGTCCATTCAAACTAGTAGCCTGAATTCACGTAATCTCACATTATATACATTTGAAAATCCCACTGAGAATTGTGTAAACGTGCCTCTAACCCAGTTGTGAAAGCATTTAGGGACATCCTGGTGTAACTAGTTCTGTGGCTGGCTGTCAAGTGAAGACAAAAAGCACTTGATCAATGTCATGTACAATAAACGTCTGTGCCGTATGCAGAGCATCAAGGGCCAAAGATGTAACAGCAACCAGACTTCAAACGACCAGCAGCATGCTGACCCTCCATCCGACAGCCCCGCATCCTCACAGTGTCAAAAGATCCCCCCAGCAGCAGCTGGAGAAGCAGGGCAGTATTTGTGCAGGACACACCACGTGGGCAGATGAAGCTTCTGCACACCTCCAGCTCCTTCTGCTCTAATAATGGATACCGACATCCTCCAGAAACCTCCATGGAAACAATCTGCATGGATAAAAGCTACAATGAGAGCATAAAGACAGAAAACTCCCTTACACGTGGCACATGGCGTCCTCAAACAGCACCAGGCTCATGGCAGCGTTGACTTCGTTGTAGCTGCCCAAGGCTTCCACAAGGATCTTGTTCAGCTCCTCCCAGGTCGGAACTGGCCTGTAGCTGGGTTCTCCAACGCCTTTAGCGAAATGGCAATAAATGTTCATTCGCTTGGTCTGCTCTAAAGTTTCCTCAATGTCCTGTCAAATTTAAAAATCATTTTTAAAAAAGGTATATAAGAAGTAAAGGAGAAAACACTGCAGCTCTATGTCATCTTTCCAAGTGAAGCACAGTGTTCCAAAAAATGTCCACATAGCTGCACCTGTGTGTTGAAAAAGGGGAAAGAGCGACAAAAGGGAAGGAAAGGGAAAGGATAAAGCCCCAATACTTGCTCTGGACCTTTTGTAAATCACAAGAACTCATCACCTTAAGAAAATGTGAGCACAAGAAAAGCCCCACAGCAACAGCTACAGCATGACACTGTTGCATGGACAATGATTAACAGCCAGAGGAAAAAGCACTGTCTGCGTTACTGTGATATTTGCAGGACTCCAATGGCAACACTGCCGGGTGATGACAGGACTGAAGCAAAGCAGGTCTAGAGCTTCCATTAGGAAGATATTTTGGAAAAAAAGGAAAGCACTAGGGATTTGTGCCTGCATCTCACTTTACTCCCACCAAGACTGGGGATCTGACTCTTTTGCTTTTGCCACAAGACTCAAGACATTTAAATAAAATAATTTAATTAATTCACAGAGCCGAAATCTCCTCTCCCCGGTGCCCTTAGGGAGAGCATCGTTCACCCAAATACCAACATTGGCAGCCCAGGAAGCAGTTGACAGAGATTTTGCTCCTGGTGTCCCACCAAGAGCATCACACTCCCTGCAAGTGAGAGACTGGCAGACCTTGGGTCAAACTTCTCTTGCCCAAGGAACCTTTTTCCTGTAAGCACGTACGTTATTATCAGAGTTATGAACCTCAACACTTACGTCATATAATTTCTTCACCGTCTCCAGCTGGATTTTATCAAAGGTACCATAATCCTTTTCTTCAACCATCTTATCCCGGTAGACTCGGTTTGACTCGTGCAGGTAGAGTTTCACCAGGTCTTGGGGGTGCTGCAGACGTTCCGGGGTAGAGAACAGAAGGCCCTGTGGGGTGCAGAGACCAGCAGTAAACCCCACCTTGACCTGAAGGGCCTGATGTCTCCCCAGCATCCAGGCTGAATGGGGCTGAATCACTCAAAATGCAGAGTTACTGTAACAACCTGCAAATAAACTTCTGAAGAAGCCCCTGGAGAACGTGCCCTTCGTTACCTCCAATTTCCCAAAGCAATTGTATATATTACACCAATTTTAATAGCCAAAGTGCATCCCCAGCGCAGCCTGATCTCCAAGAGTGCGTAGGGTCAGACACCAGCCCGACGGGCGGGTTTCTGCATCCCAACACCACAGCACGGCTGCTTTGTCAAGAAGAAGATAGTTTGGACATCTTAGCGGTGATGATTTTTTTCTAAAATCAATTAATTTTAATTAGGTGCATTCTGGCTGCAGGAAATATTAGTTTCTGTCTGCTTATCACAGCATGTTTACCATGAACTCTATTAAAATGCATAAAAGAATTATATTTCAAAGAGGTGTCACCTATTACTAAGCCTATTAACAGCACCCAGGGTTTTCAATGGCATGTATTAAACAGACAGTTTTTATTCCTAACATCTAATTATTTACACACAAAACATAAAATGTATTAAAAGCAATGTAAAGCAGGCCATCTCAGCTCGATGGATCATGGCTCAAATCATTTGGGTTTCACATTTGTCATTACAGCTGTCAAGCTGTTATTTTATTTATTTCAGAGAAAAGATAGTGAGAAGAGCTGATGACTCAAAGAGAATAAGGTGAAACCCATCAGGTCCTAAAAAAAAGTCACTCTAAAGACACTCCAAGCCACAAAAGTTGTGTTCTTGATGCAAGCAAATGTAAGGCTCAGAGGGAAGAAAATCCACGTTTCACAAATCTGTAAGCAGTTTATTAACTTAACACCTGAACATCTCCCCTTCCTTCACTTTACAGACCCGACTCTCCCGACTCCTCTCAGCAGAGCTACCAGGCTCTGCCACGGCAACCAGCTGCGTCCCCAGAGAGCGACGGGGACGCTCTAGATATGGAAGAAATTGCTGCCCCTGAGGGTGCTGAGAGCCTGGCCCAGGTTGGCCAGAGAGGTGGTGGATGAACCATCCCTGGAGACCAGGCAAGAAAAATAAATAACTTTTTCTTTGCAGTCTAAATAACATTCAAAATTATACTAACTAGTGCAGCATAGCGACCCCTTTCTAGCTGTCCTGCACTGCTGGATGAAGCACCTGCTCTCCTTTCTCCTGACGTTCTTCTTGGGGAGCCTGGAGCTGCCTCAGCAGCGGTGACATGAAAACAATGACAAACACAACAACAGCGTGTGGGCCACAAACTCAAGAGTCCTATTTAAAGCGCCAATTTTTAAATCTGCTCTGATATCAGGGAGGGTTGACGAGAGGCTCCAGTCACCCCCTTGGCACTGCATAGAATCACAGAATCATTTCAGCTGGAAGAGACCCTCACGAGCATCGAGTCCAACCATACCCTAATTCTAGCATGAAACCATGTCCCTAAGCACCTTGTTTAAACACCTTTCAAACCCCTCCGGGGATGATGACTCCACCACTGCCCTGGGCAGCCTGTTCCATAGCACCGTGGTTGCCATGTGCGATAGAGCAGCTGCTGGCACCTGGACCTCTGTTAGGAAGAAAAATAGCAGAGATGGGAAGAGAGAAGGAGGGGGAAGCTGTGAAACCAGACTGGCTCAGGTAACCACACGCCAGCCAAACCCAAGGTAAAGCTGTGCCAAACAACCGTGCCAGACCAAGGCACAAAACAAACTCTTGCTGACCCTGCGCCCATCTCGCCGCCGTCATTCCCAACTCAGCCACAATGTCAGCACGTAACACACAAGGTGCATTTCGGTGCTTCAAGCCTGAAGTTTGCAGGGCTCTTTAGTGAGCTCAACCAAGGGTGAACATGAAAATCCCTCCCCATGCAAAGGAGTGAGGAGTTCACTGGCAGCGGAGCCGACGTGGAGCAGCAGGACACGCCGGAGCCCCCGCTGCTGTCTGGCTGTCAGGAGGAGAGAGCCTGCTCTTCCCCAGCTGCCACAGATCTTCATGTGACATGCTGCTTCAAAATCTTGTTAGAAATAGGAATAAAAAGCAAAATACAACCCTGCTGGGTCTATGATTATTATTTTACAGAGATGACAGATATAATTTAGAGCATAATACCATGGTAACCCTTTCAGATGGAAAGAAAGACAGCAGCAGGGCTTTCTCTGGTGGGAGCCAGCGGGGAATGTATTTTTAAAAAGCATAATCCACAACTCTGTCACTGCAGAGACCTGTCTGCTTTAATCAAGGGTAAATTGCTTGGAGCGTACCAATCAATTTAACTCTGCAGTGCATGGTGGGACCCAGAGGCACGAAAAGGTGCTGTAGAAGTGCAAGACAAAGTAGTGTCGGACTTGAACCACAGACGGGACCCACTACAGAGCGAAAGTAACAGATAATACCTTCTGATGAGCCCAAAGGATTACAAAGGACTGAAGGGTGACCTTGCCCCTGCAGCAGTAACATCAGTAACAGTAAATTATATACTCACAACAACCAGGAGCCAGGCTGCCGTTCCTGCAGACCTTGCCTAACCCTGCTCCAGCCCCTTCTTGCCTGTCATCCCTGACTGTGGTTTCCAGCCCCTCCTCATATTTCCAGTGAAACGTGACGGCAAATTAAAGTCAGATTATTACAAATTATTACGGTACTTGCTGAGCCTTCTGTAGTCATTTAAAACCAGCCACGAGCCCAGGGGGCTGAAGATGGTCATAGATTTTGAGGTTCCTTGTTATTCTTTTTAAAAATCAGGAAGCAGCATCCTTCAGCCCAGACCCTGGTGTGTTCCCAGGTCAGCAGTGACCCGAATGTGTTTGTGTACTCAGCAGAGGAACCATGCCCAGTGCTGGCTTCCCCTCTTCATCCCCCTTCTTCACCCACAGCCCTTCTGCCAGTCGCCACCTCCCTGGAGACTCATGTTCCCCTTTGGGAGCCAAACCCCCCCACAACACACACATTACCCTGGTGTCACATAGGACAGACCAGCTTATCTCTACTTGAGGGCCTGAACCAAAGTTTCACCCTTGGCCAGCTGACGCCAGACAAGCAGCAGCACTGAGTACAATGCTGAGGCATTTAATGCTGTCCAGCTGAAGGTGAAGTCCAGAGACAAAATCAAATTAGAACAGTGGATGAAAATCATTGTTCTGCAAGGATACATGGAATTTCTCACAGCCTTCCCAAGTCAACACAACTAGATGGTTCATCTCAGGAGAAACCTATTGTACAGCCAGGGCAGCCTGGAAAACAACACGGCTCAAGCAGTTCAGACAGGAACCCACACAACAGAAGAAGACACCTGTGTCCTTGAACAGCCGCTGGAACCCAGGCTGGATATCCTGACATGTTTCAAAAAGCATTAGAGACCCACACTTGGGCAACAGAGTGAAACCACACCTGTGTCCCTGATGGGGCGCTGGACACCCTTCTGGCCTCCACAGCCTCGGATGAACCTGGATATCCTCACCTACCTGAATCTGAGCACCTTGAACTGGAGCCTAATCCCACCTTAGATCTGCAAAGTGCTGATGTCTGACAAGAGGACAGTCACCTTGGACTCCTTTCACCTCCAGTGAATGAGGTGCTTCAGAAACACAGTTCCTCTGAGCTCTTCTCCGTGTTTGTCCATGAGGAAGAGCTGATGCACTACAGACAGAAATGCCCATTTTTCTCTGCTGGGGGAGAGGACGCGACTCGCCAGGCAAAAGGGAATCCCACTGAAGATACTCAGACCCCCAGAGACGATCATTCCAATCAGTCAGGACAAACATGAACAGTGCTTGACAAAGTCAATCCACTGCTGCCTGCCGAGCCTCCTACCCCTGGGTGTATAGGTTGCTCTTTTCCCTTTGGTTTCACCAATACCTGACAAATCTCTCTGGTATTTTGCCATCATTTGTAGTGAACACCTGGAGTCACCTTCAGCTGAACCCTCGCTCCAAGCAACGCAGACATCAGCCTGACCAGCTGGAGCCAGGTGGCAATGGGTCTTGGGTGCAGAAGGGAAAACATGAGAGCAGTAAGGACCTGTACCTGTTGAAAGGAATTATTGCTGACTTGATTTGGGGCCGTCTTCCTTGTTCTGTGCAACACTCACATGCGTACAATGTCCAAATTCATTAGCTGCAGCAATTAAGATACAAGTTCTTGGAGTGTTTTGTAATGAGGTAATTAGCACAGGACTCCTTGTCATAAGAGCTGTCAGGCAGTTTTGACAAAGGGAATCAAGCTGGGCTTCTAAGGTTGGTAGGTGCAGTATTAATATATAATATATTATGTATATAACAGTATGTATATAATAGTGAGATAACAACAGAGCCACTGGACAGGCTGCAAATGGAGCCATTTTAAGGACCTGTGCAGAGCCAGCAGTATCACAGCACAGCGGCAGCAAGTCCAGGGGCTGACCCCTCCACAGCTGCAATTTCTACGTGCTTTGTGCCTTTAACAGTTGTCATTGGCTGCTTGTATAACTACAGAACAGTCGGTAAAACAACAATCTCCCAATGCCCTTCACACACACAGCTATTGTGCAGGCGGTGTTTGATTGCTTGTCTGGGATTAAAAGGAATTTGAAAAAGGCAACATGCACCGAGCTACATCCACCAGTTCTCCATCTGCCCACAAGCTAAGGAAACTCACATGTCCCTAACCAGGAAAAGGGGGTTGTTTATTCCTTTATCTTTTTTTTTTTTTCCCAGTTAGCATCATATCAAGGGTCATGGGCCATGGTAGACTGGAAGGTGGGTGGAGAACTGGCTGGCCCAGCAGGCTCCGAGGTCTCACTGGAGCTCCAGTGTTCCGCAGGGGCTGGTACCGGGGCAGTGGGTGTCTCCATGCGGGAGCCAGCAGTGCTCTCCCAGCAGGGCTGCAGCTGGCACTGACCACGCAGAACGCAAAGGGAAGGACCTTGACAGGCAGACAAAAGCTGTGTGAGGTTCAATCCACTTTTGGGGCCCCCAGGACAAGAAAGACATTGACATACTGGAACGAGTTCAACGGAGGCCACCAAGGTCATAAAATGGTGGAGGACAGGACATGCAAGGAAAGGCTGAGAGAAATCGGTTTGTTCAGCTCGGGGAAAAGGCGAAGGGGAATTTTAATTCTGTTTCTATCCCTGGAGACATCCCAGGCCAGGCTGGATGGGGCTCTGAGCAACCTGAGCTGGTGAAGATGTCCCTGCTCATGGTAGGGGTGGCACTGGGGGAGCTGGGAAGGTCCCTCCAACCCAAACTGTTCTGTGATTCTTTGACTCTGTCTACAACTACCTAATAGGGAGTTATAGAGAAGACTGAGCCAATTTTTTTTGGAGGTGTATAGCAAAAGGACAAGAGGTAACAAACTGCAGGAAGGGAAATTCCAACTGAAATAAAAATATATCAGCTTCACCGTGGAGTGGGTTTAGTGGTGTGACAAGGGTCGGAGAGGTTATGGGAACTCCAGTCATGGAAACATTCAAAACTTGGCTGATCAGCCTGACCTGACTTTGAAGCCAGCACTGCACAAGAAGGGTTTGGACAAGAGAGTGTGAGCTAAATTATGAGTTTATGAAGATTGAATGAAAGTAACACATGGAAATGCATTCCCGGAGTCCAGAGCTTCTTTCACACTCAATTTCAGGAAGAAAATTGTGTTCCCGTAGGGACAAACAGGATATCAGGAGATCTCAAAAACTCAAGAATATTTAATGTGAAGGAATAATCAAGAATTAATCCAAAAGCTAAGGAAGGATTTCAAGAAAAATTGGACCACTATTTAAATAAACATTATGAAGCCCAGGAGCCAGACTCCCCCACTCCTGAAGCCACGTGATAAACAAAACAACACCTGAGCTCAGTCGCTGCTCCTGCCCCAGCATCCAGACCTGGCAGGACATTTCCTAATATCCCACAACCTGAGCACCTTTCAAGCAGGTTACAGTTAAAATTAAAGCTTCCCATGGAAATGCTGCTTTTCTCTCTCTGCCTTTCAAAGCACAGATTAACCAGAAGTCAGGAGTTAACACGACCCACATCTAACATCAAAAGCTGCTGATGTTTAGCTGAGCATAAGTGACAGGTCTGATTCTTTCTTGGCACAAAAGAGTTATTAACTTTTTCAAGGCCCTGTTTTTGCATTTCCCACTACGTCATTACTTCAGTTCTTGTGTGATGGACCAGACCACAAGGCACCAAACTTTCAGTACGTACTTAGGAGAACAGGTGTTAAGAAGGACAGCAACAAGTTACAAACCGGGGTTCTACAAGAGTTTATGGTGTTCCAAACCTCTCGATTCGGCTGCTGAGAACCTTCTCAAATTTTACTAATCAGCCTTAAACTCTGAAAGGCTCTTTGAGCAGTAATATCTACTGCTTCAAAGTATGAGATTTCAGGGGAAAAAAAAGTCTCTCCGTTGTTGGAAGAAAATATTTCTAAATCTGAACAACTTCCCCTTGGTACAGAACTGGCTCTGGTGGAAATTCAGTTTTAGCAATTAAGTCAAAGCTGGGTTTGATTCAATTATCACCTTTTTAAATGCCACCCTTCATGCACATACTGAGCATCTGACCATCAAGAAGCTAAGAGGACATGCCAGTACAGGCCAACAAGCTAAGCTGGATCTAACTTCAGGGCCAGTAACCCACTAACTATCCACCACCTGCTTCAGTACAATAAAATACTTTGCCTGTGTGGTGGAACAGTGCCATTAATCCCCACATTTACACGTGTGGAACTGAGGCTCCCAAAGATGAGCGCAGCTCCATCGCACTCACCATCAGTCATTTAAGTGCTGAAGTCGGAAGCCCAAAGCTCCCTTCAGCTGGTCCCTTCTACAGCCAGAGGGCGTTTCAACCCACCCCAAACCTGCACATCCATCTGGAACTACTCATCCCTCCCCGCTGACCACAAGAGGCTGGAAAGTAACTAAGCTTCTCAAAGCCATGGGCAATGGTTCTGGAATCCATCCAAAACTAACAAGGAATTAAGGAATGGCCTAAGGTCACCCACTTTACTCAGGGCACACACGTGCTGTGTCATTTTTAGGTAGGAGACTGCATTCTGCCCACCAGAGCTAGAGGAACACAGCTCCGCAGCCTCTTGTAGCATCGGGACAAGCTTCAAGTCCCACAGGACAGCAACTGCACTTACTTGGAAGATATTGGAGAAGTCTCTCAAGTTGAAAATGTACTGGAACTTGATGGCTGTTGGAAGGAATGTAGCGGCTACTTTCTGGTGCAGTCCCAGGGCAAGGGCAATCAGCTGCTGAGCTGATTTTTGCACAGCCCCCGAGAAATTTCCACTTGTCAGGTGCTGCGTTAAAATGGTGCTATAGATCCTGGACAAGGCATCCTGCCCAGGGATGGACAGCGCGAAGACACAGAAGTGACGCTGAGGGAGAGAAAGGAAGGCATGGAAAGGTCAGAGAGGTAGAAAAACACCTTTCAAGCAAAATGCCCTTGGGGATTTGCTGTGATAATCTCATCTAGGCTCCCTTTCCCATGAAATGCTGGACCAGATGATCTTTTGAGGTCCCTTCCAACCTGGGTTGTTCTATGATTCTCTGATTTGCAGTCCACCTGAACAAGGTTATTTCCCTCTCCCAGTTTGCCAGCAGAGCTCAGGTGGGAAGTGACATCACTCTGCTCACTAAACCAGGGATTTTCAACTGCATCTCACCAATGCTACACTGGAAGTGCAGTCCATTGAAGAGCCAAAGGGCTCTGAAGGTCCCACCGACCTCTGACAAAGCCCAGTCACTGTCTCTATTAAGAGCAGCCCCTGGAAGGTGCCATCTCCCAGAGGACCTCTTTACTAATTTGGAACTTGCAAAGTTGCCCATGGGACACTTCATTTTAACTCCACACCTTGCTGAAGAGGAGCCAGGGTCCAAGCTGACTCTGGTCATTAGGTTTCTCCATGATGAAATGAATTTTGCTCACTGCTACCCAGTCCCTCCATCGGTTGGCAGCTCCCAAAAATCAAAGTCTAATGTTTAAGATCTCTTCCCAAATCTTCTGTTATCAGCAGCGCCTGAACTGCTTTTTGTTTGGCTTGGGGTTTTTTTGTTCGGTTAGGTTTTTGGGGGGATTTGGTTGGTTGGTTGGTTTTGGTGTTCTTTGTTTTGTTGGTTTTGTTTGGTTGCTTGGTTTGGGGTTTGTTGGGGTTTTTGTTGTTGTTGTGTTTTGGTGTGGCTTGGGTTTTTTTTTAGTTTTGTCTGTTTTCTTCGTTTGGGTTTCTCCCCCACACCTCTTTTTACTGACAGCTGCAGCAGACAATTCTGGAAAGCAGGCGGCGTTAATGCACCATGCTTCAGAGCTAAATACGAGCTAAATGAAGGCAAAATCTGCCTGTATGGACCAGAAGGTTGTCCTGAAAGTAGGTGTTAAGCTGGCTGGCAACTTTTGACTTCCTCCTCTGACGGAGCTGCAGAATGCGAGGAAAAACAAACAAGGGAATAAGGGACCCAGTTCGGTGCTTCACTATTAGGAATCACAGTCACTCGACAGATTCGTGCCATTTGTACTGATAAAACAACAGCAGGATCTGCCAGTGGTTGTCCTCTAACCTCACGTTTAAATGATCCACCCCAAAATAAACCCAGCGATGCACCTGCCGTTGTGCAGGGCTTTACCTGCAGCCGAGGGTTGATGGTGAAGCTCCCCGCCGTCGGGTTCACGCACGACACATACTGCACGTTCGTGATCTCCTTCAGCGACAGCTTGGTCCAGTCGTACCTTCGGGCAAAACACAAGCAGCAGCACAGTGACCACGGCCACTGCCTCTCTCAGTACGTGTCCCTGGGCTGCCAGAGGCCGCTTGTCTTCAGGGGGTCAAATTCTGCGTCTTGCCAAGATGAGGCCCAGGCCCAGGTTGCCGGCCTATCTGTACACGGCCTGGCACACGCGAGTCCTGCTCCTGGTGGAAATCCTTCAGCTTCAACAACCTGTAGCTAATATTTCTATCAGTAATAAGCACTGAGCAAAGCCCCTGGGCCATACTCTTCACTTGCATGGAAATGGCAGAAAACAGCAGGAGTGTCTCTGGTTTGATCCCAACCCGGGACAGGGTGTGAGAGACTACAAGGGTGACTCTCAAACACTGTGGCAAACCCAGCCCTGCAACACCCAGTCATGGGAGACGGGCCATCGTGAGCAGGTGAATGGTGATTTACATGTCAAGGCCGAGGTGACAGCCACAGACAAAGGCTGGGTGACACAGGCAGTGCTGTGTTGAAGGACACGCAGCCTGTGCGCTGACAGGCCCGACACGGTGTCAAGGCCCAGGCTGAGAGACCCTCCGGGCCTCCCCCATCTTCCACAATCACCCCCAGTGACGCCTGCACAAAAGCCCAGGTGATCCCGAGGGCTATAAACCCTATAAAACCTGTGCCAGCACGGGCAGGGTGCCACCCTGGGGACCCTTCCACCCACCGGGCTGACCACGGGAACCGAACCACACACCACAGGGTGCTGAACCCTGACTACAGACCCAAGCATTCCTGCATAGGAACTGGACCTGAGACTACAAACCCCTCAAACACACCACGGAGCCCTAAGGGTGGTGAGACCTTTCCTTTCCCTTTCCTTTTCCTTCCCTTCCCATTTCCTTCCCCCTTCCTTTCCCCTTCTTTTCTTCCTCTCTCTTTCCTTCCTCTATTCCTATTTCTTTGCCTTCCTTTTTGTGAGTAATACAGTAACATAAGGTTTAGAGCCCCACTTGTGCCACAAAACTCTTTCATGTGAATCTTTTCGCTGCTAAACTGTTTATCGATTGAGCTTAAGTAACATAAATCCTTCTGCCACTGAGTCATTTGCCAATTGGACCAAGCTACAAAAAATAAAGGTCTTTTGTTTGTGGACCTTCAGGATTGTATGTACTTTTTTCCAACCCAGGGGACTGACAAATCTCAGTCACACCTCCCCCAACCATAGCGCCAGGTGGGACATGACAAGGGTCAGCAGGCTGCTGCTGCCGGGGGAGGACAGGGAGTCCTGGGCTCCCTGGTTTAAGAAGGACAAGGAATTACTGGAGAGAGTCCAGCGGTGGCTACAAAGATGCTAAGGGATCTGGAGCACCTTTCTTGTGACAAGAAACTGAGAGAGCTGGGGCTGTTGAGCTGGAGAAGAGAAGCTGAGAGGGATCTGATCAATGGATCAATATCTCAGGGTGGGTGTCAGAGGATGGACCAGACTCTGTTCAGTGGTGCCCAGCACCAGGGTGAGGGGCAGCGGGCACAGACTGAAACACAGGAGGCTCCATCTGAACATGAGCAGAAACTTGTTTGCTGGGAGGTGCCAGAGCCTGGCCCAGGCTGCCCAGAGCGGGTGTGGAGGAATTGAAAACCATTCCAGTGGTTAAAATTCAGACAGTCAAGAAAACACACCTTCAATGAAAATAAAGAAATAATGGGAAGGGTTATTAGAATGGAGTCGTGAGACAGGTAAACTGAGCCTTGGCAGCTAGGAAGTGTCAGGTAGTCTGTAAACCCTGCCGTACCCAACCAACGGGGAACTGGGGAGGGAATTTGCAGTTGGGATTAGGGGTGGATATAAGCAGTGGCTTTTTGCCCTGTTTTGTGTGCCTACCTTTAGGTGGAACACCCGACCTTGCAAAATCGTTAATAAAATATGCTTTGCTGAGAGATCCTACCTGAGCCTATTATATTGGTGAGATGATAACTTCCTGCATGCAATACAGTGCCCAGTGGGCACTGCTGAGCACATGGGCAGAAGGCCTCGATGTGTCTGGGAGGGGACCCATGGCATGCTGCATCCGCCCGCACCTCGCTGCATCCCCTGTACGTTGCTGCATCCCCCCGCACCTCGCTGCATCCCCTGTACGTTGCTGCATCCGCCCGCACCTCGCTGCATCCCCTGTACGTTGCTGCATCCCCCCGCACCTCGCTGCATCCCCTGTACGTTGCTGCATCCGCCCGCACCTCGCTGCATCCCCTGTACGTTGCTGCATCCGCCCGCACCTCGCTGCATCCCCTGTACGTTGCTGCATCCGCCCGCACCTCGCTGCATCCCCTGTACGTTGCTGCATCCCCCCGCACCTCGCTGCATCCCCTGTACGTTGCTGCATCCGCCCGCACCTCGCTGCATCCCCTGTACGTTGCTGCATCCGCCCGCACCTCGCTGCATCCCCTGTACGTTGCTGCATCCGCCCGCACCTCGCTGCATCCCCCTATGCCTCACTCCATCCCCCACACCTCGTTGCATCCCTCTGCGCCTCACTGCATCCCCCTACTCCTCGCTGCAGCCCCTTGTGCCTCCAACGCTCCCTCGCAGCTCCCTCACCCTCTATCTGCCTGACTTCCCTGACACCCACAGCCCAAGATTTCTGCCTCCGCTCCACTGTCTCTGTTCCTCGGAAGCTTTTGGCAGAGCTCAGGCATGCACACAGCTGAGGAGAGTGGAAATTGCAATGCGTCCCTGCCCTGTATTCCCTGTGGAGAGATGCAAATATTCATGTCCCACACAGAGCTGCTGGCTAAAGTGTAAAACACACCAATCTCCTTCCAAAACAGTCACTGCTTTTCCTTCAAATCACCTCTGCCTAGATAATGGTTGTTTGCTGCTGCCTGACAGAAGACAATGTTAGGTGCTCACAGCAGGGGGGTTCACCCCAGCTGAGGCCAAATCCACAGCCGCCTCTGCTCTCAGCGTCGCGGGGCAGCAAGGCCGAGCATCGCGCTCCCCTCGCAGGCTTTGCACTGGGACCACAGTCACAAGCCACAGCAAGAGCAGAGCAAAGCTCCTCTCAACCCAGCTATGAGTAAGCAATCAAGCGGTATTAAAGAAGCGATGGACAACGTCCTCGGACACACGGTGTGAACTGTGGGGTTGTCCTGTGCAGGGACAGGAGCTGGACTCGATGATCCTTGCGGGTCCCTTCCAGCTCAGGACGTTTTGTGATTCTAAGTGAATTTGTTTGCTGGGGACAGGGGAAGCCCTGAGGGTGCTCAACCCTCAGTTCACCCAGAGCCTCCCAACCAGCTCTAGCCCAGCAGTATGCAATGGGAAGAGGGACCCACGCTTTGAGATTCTCTCAAACCCACTCCCCAGCACTGGAGCTGAACAAAAAGGTCTCCGACAACCAAGCCCAAGCAGGCTCCTACCAGTGGCCGTAGTCCAGGTGCTGCCGGATCAGCGTATGGGGCTGCACTGTCCCGTAAGCGTCCACCTCGGGCATGTTGAGATCATCAATGAAGTACACGAGCTTCTTGGTACCTGGAGGGCCATAATTCCTACCAGCCTTTTTCTCCAGAGGTTTCTCAAGCATACCTGTAGGGAGGCAGAGGTGCAAAGCTCATCTACTGGGAGAGCAACTGCTGCAAAATAAAAATGATTTCTCAGCCCAGCTCAATGCTGTGCTGTGTGTAGCTACAGCGGCCCCTCAAGGAGCTGAGATGTCCCCCAGCTGCAGCTGTATGAGGAGCAGCTGAGGGGCCTGGGGGTTCAGCTGGAGAACAGGAGCTGAGGGGAGACCTTCTGATCTCTGAACTGCCTGAAAGGAGCTTGGAGCCAGGGGGGGTCGGGCTCTGCTCCCCAGGAACAAGCACCAGGAGCAGAGGAAATGGTCTCAAGTTGCACCAGGGGAGGCTGAGGCTGGATCTGGGGAACAATTTCTTCCCCAAAGGGCTGTGGGGCATTGGAACAGGCTGCCCAGGGCAGTGCTGGAGTCACCAGCCCTGGAGGGTTGGACAGACGTGGAGATGAGGTTCTCAGGGACTAGAGTGCTAGAGCTGGGTTACGGTTGGACTCGATGATCCTGAAGGTCTCTTCCAACCAAACTGATTCTATGATTCTACAGTGCAGCTGGGAGCCCTGCAGGGACCCTTGGTCAGCACTTTGGTTTGACTTAAATCAGAAAGCTCTCAACTCTTCCTTCCAAACAAAAATACAACAAACTTCGTCTGCTACAAAACATGTCTACCTCAGAGCAAACAAGAGCTTTTCATGCAAGATAAAGCCTTTTGAATCTCTTCTGCATAATTTTTTAAACGAAATCTTGCTTGCAGAGGTGGCTGTGCCAGAGCAGTGAGCGTCCCCTGCTGCCTGCCCCGGCGATGCGGCAACTGCAGCGTGGCCAGGGCAGCAGGCACTGGGCGCTGCGATGGAGAAAGGGAGATGGATGCTGTGGGCACAGAAGCCCACGAGCAAAGCTGCTGGTTTTGTGAATATATGCATCTTTTACCCTGTTAGACAAAAATAGGCGATCTCAGGGCCAAATTCCTGGACATCTTCAGAACAACCAACATGACACTTTTATTTAAATGCATCAAATAATCATAAGTTCCCTGATCTTCTCACCAGCGTTACCCAACCCTCCAGATAATGTGACAAGACTTAATTCCAACACGAGCTGTCAAATTACCACCTAGTTTCAAGTAGGGTCACGCACACGCAAAGGAAAGCACGGAGAGAACAGTTTCGCATTTCAAAGCCTTGGAAGACTTTAATTTGTTTTAGCAGAAGGCTGGGGTCATATGTTGCTCTAGCTCATAAAACGTGGGGAATATTTATAATCCTGGGCTGATATTTAATAAAAATCACCCCACGTCGCTGCACATCATGTTCTATAGGTTATTGATTCCTCTGATTGCAGCCCAGGCAACCTTTACTGTCTCAGTAAGTGGAAAAGCAAACGGAAGCAACGCTCCTCTGCCCAGACCCCGGGTGGGTTTTCTGCCCTGTGCTTACTCGAAGAATTTGTTTCATTAGCAGTTTTGGGTTGGCAACAGACCTATAAGGTGCTATAAAGCAGCACACGGTAAGTAGCAATTCTTTGTAATTAGGGAAGACTGGCAAATGTAAACGGGACTGGGAGTTTTTTTAAGCCATTTATTATCACGTGCAAAAGTTGTTAAGGAAGATTTATATTCCGTTGGTTTGTTTCAGATCACAGACCTTTCAAAACGCTGGGTTTTTCCTGCTTGGGTGCACTGCAGACAGCTCGCCTTGCTCACCACTCAAAACGCAGCTGATTTCTTGTCACAGACAGTTGCTGCACAAAGGAATGGATTGTGCTACGGAAAATGATGAATCTTTCCTCAGCGGAGCCTCTCTCCCCGTTCAATAAAACCACAATATTTGAAATTTCTGGTAGCAAGTTAAATTAAGTGTTTCAAATAAGCATTTAATTTAAATTTAATTAGTCCCTAATTAACATATAAAATCAGCCCTTTTTGAGGTTAAACAAGTATGCAAGAGATTCATCACACTGAAATGCAATTACTGGGGATCAAGTGACATGTTCGTGGAAGTGGTATTTTAATTCAAAGCCGTATCTCACAATAATAATAAGGGGCGGTGTGTCTGTGTGAGATCCTGACACATACTCAAACCAGCACCTCAAAGAAACAGTCTGGACACCTCGTACCTTCTGGTTGGTGAGCAAGGGAGAGGGAAAAAAAGAACCCAAACAAAAAAACCACAAGATTTATTGCAATTTCTCTGAATGACAGAAGTCAGGGCTACATCTGATGGAGGGGCAGAGGCCCAAGAGGGCACGAAGCAGAGCGAGGCCCAGGGCAAATGCCACAGAATGTGGTATTTAGTCACAATAAACTACAGAAAATCCCCAAACTGGCCCCAGGTTCAGGCAGAGAGAGTGTTGGGCTCCTTTTAACCCCTGTGCACACGGCGCTTCTGGAAGCCACAGGATGCAGGGATGGGTTGAACAACAACTCTGCTTCCCCTAAGGGCTGCATCTTATACATCTCTGCAGCAACAGGCACCTTGTCTAAGGAACTACTGGAACTCAGGTTAGGATCTTTTTTAAGTAAGAAAAAATCCAAAATTACTTTGTGCCCATGTTTTACAAATTTAAAGATGTGCCTGCTGGGGAAAAGAATAAAGCAGCCAAGTGACAAACTACACAAAAAGGGACAAATTAACTCTAAAAAATGAGCAGCAGGGATCCAGGCCAAGCAGTATAAATCATGCTTCTCAATGCAAATCTCACCACCACATCTTCATCCACACACAAGACAACTTGCTCCTCTGTGCAGGGGAAGAAAATCACTGACTCAGCCCACAGCTCATGACCAGGGACACGGTGCCAGGTCTGCCTGTACAAATAACACCTGCACACACTCGCCCATCCAGCTGGAGACAAACGGCTGCACATTCACAGAATCACAGGATCCCAGGCTGGTTGGGCTGAAGGGACCTCTGCAGATCCCCCAGTCCAAGCCCTGCTCACGCAGGGTCACAGAGCAGATCACACAGGTGGGTCCAGGCGGGTTTCAATGTCTCAGAGAAGGAGACTCCACACCCGCTCTGGGCAGCCTGGGCCAGGCTCTGGCACCTCCCAGCAAACAAGTTTCTGCTCATGTTCAGATGGAGCCTCCTGTGTTTCAGTCTGTGCCCGCTGCCCCTCACCCTGGCGTTGGGCACCACTGAACAGACTCTGGTCCATCCTCTGACACCCACCCTGAGATATTGATCCCATTGATCAGATCCCTCTCAGCTTCTCTTCTCCAGCTCAACAGCCCCAGAGCTCTCAGTCTCTCCCCATAAGAAAGAATCTCTAGGTCCCTCAGCATCTTTGTCCCCCACCCAGGCAGCTGGACAGACAGACAGACAGACAGACAGACAGCTCAGCCCATTTAGCAGCTCAAGGGCATTTTGCAGAGACCCCAACACAGGGAAAAAAGCAAAGGGGCACCTGGGAGGGAGGAGGGAGACTGCAGCCATCACACACTAGCAAGACCCAAAACCCTTCAGACCTGCCCCAGAAAGCTGCCGTGACTCCACGACACAGCCCCAGGTGACACAGCGTGGGCTGAGCCTGTGCTGTCACCTCTGCGAGTGGATCAGTCCCACAGGGCAACTTTAAACTCTGACACCTTCCTTAAAACATCTGCAGTGTCGGGAGCCCAGCAGAGCACAGACAGGGGCTGTGATGCTCATGGCCGTGAGCGTGTTCGCCCCAGGGCCACCTGGCCAGGAAAAACCCACATGGTGAAGGTTAAAACCTTGGTCTCACTGGTGCTGGTCCTGTAGAGGGAGTAAAGGGATTTCAGGACACTTGGGTCAGACCAAACTCCATAAAGGAAGTTATTTTGGTTTACAGTGACCCACAGCTGTTGTTCAACTCAAAACAAGCAAGGTTGTTTCATTCCTGATTAATAAATACATGTAGAAAATTATCCTCTCTCTTTAGGTCAACTGAAAGTGAAAATACCATTCCAAAATGAGTCACTTTTCAACAATTCCCTCTTTCTCTTCATCTGTGAAAAGACTACACAGCAGAACTGACCTTATCCTGGTCTCAAACTTCATCTTTCACTGATGTGCCAAAATCCTCATCAAAGATATTCTCATGGGCTTCCCCAGGTCAGAGCCTCCCAGGGTCAGCAGCCGTGTCCCCTGGGGCGGTGGGATGTGGCACCCGCTCCGTGGGAGCACACGGGGCTGCATCAGGATGCGGGGGACAGCCCAGGAACCAGCAGCACCTGCACATCCCCATTAGCACTGTCCTCACTGACAACTGGGATGCAATTCCCATCATTGCACTCTGAGGACAGCTTAGATCCCAGCCAAGCAACCCATTCTATTCAGCACGGGCTTAAATTCAAGCGTATTAAAGACACACCTCAAGTCAAGTACGAGCTGTGTGCTGTAGAGAACAGCAGCAGATTTAAGTGTGTGCTTTGCACAGCCCTGAACCAGAGTCGTGGTGTTCAGAATTCAATCCCTCATGTTGGGAAATGCCATTTTCCATAAAACCAGGAGTCTGCGGACCAGTGAGTTTCACAGTGGGATTTAAGAGTCAGTGGGTGCCAGTGCAGTGCCCACAGTGCACACCCAGCTCCAAACCCCGACGGACACCCCAGGAATTTGGTGACCTGCCAGGCAGAAGTCCCACATCTCAGCCATTGTCTTACCTTGCAGCATGGCAGAGGTGGCGTAGTAGTTAAACGGGACCTTCTTCACCACATAGGCGTCTGTATCCAGTGAGCAGAGCTTGTCCCCCACCAGCACAGACTTCCCCGTGCCGGCGTTGCCCACCAGCATCACGGGGCGCCGGCGCTCCAGGAGCCTGTCCATGAAGTACCGCACACGGACCGTCTCGGTGGTGGGCACCAGGCAAGCCTGAGAGGGGCAAAACGAGCAGGTAAGTGTACCCATCTGTGGCACCACCCCACTGCCATGTTCTGAGGAGACATCAAACTGGGAGAGCCAGGAATGAGTGCGGTGACCTGAGTTTCTAGATGGCGCTAGGAAGGGAACAATACACTGCTACCAACCATTCAAGTCAAACTATCTGTACAGACGAAACAATGACAGCGGGATGCTGAGAGCAACATCTGGATCTCCCCGCAAACACACATTTTGCTAAAATGGTAACAATTTTTACAAGTCATCTGCTCACTGTGGCACCTCTAAAAGGAAAGAAAGGCATAGCTGGCAAACGCAATTCACTACCTGCAGCAACTCTCATTTTTCGTCCAAATCATATAAACAACCCTATTTTCAGCCACGCAGAATGACGAGATGGTGTCTCAGGGACTTTGTCACTACGTTGTCCCACATCCTGCTTCTCTCTGCAGGCCAAACGCACCTCCATCCCGCACCCTGGGCACACCAGCCCTGGCTCATAGGTGTCTCTGAGCCTGCGCCTCATGTACATCACTCAGCTCTGGAAGATGGATGGAGGATGAGTCTTCACAGTCAAAGTACAGTAAAGAAAGATGGGTAATTGAGTTGTACTTCATAAAGAATGTGTCAAGGGTTTTGATTGTGGGGTGACAATACAACCATGGCAGATGTGTTGTTAGCCCCCTCTCCCCCACCTTCAGCCCCTCTCTCTCCCCCATTCCCACTCAGGACAGGTGATTGGGAGGGAAAGAAGGATAGATAGAAGAGAATTGGAAAAATTAAAGATGTTTTACTAATGCTACTAATAAGAATAGAGAAAATAATACAAAATATACAAAACCAATCTTGAAAGCCCCAGCAACTGCAGAGCCAGCACCCAAAGTCCTGGACTGGACTGTGCAGCCAACCGGAGCTGGATTCAGTCTGTCATGAGGCCTCAGTTCGCAGGGACGACCAGCAAGGTCCTCTCCTAATCTCGGCCATAAGCAAAATGGACGAGATCCTCGTGATCTCCCACTTTTATATGAAGTATTCACGTGAATGGGATGTTATACTCTGTTTGTCAGTTTCTTGGTCACCTGTTTCTCATTGCCCCTCTCGCGAGATGCGAATCTGTCCTTATCAATAACCTCACATTCCATTGCTATGTTTACCAAAACATGGATCTGGTTCTCCAGGAAAACGCAGCTGATATGAAGGTTTTACCTGACAGGCAAATTCACTAAAAGAGAAACTTGTTTTTAACAAAACCAGGACGGAATGCCATTCTTATTATGAAGTGCTTGACCTCGAATGAGACTTCAATTGAAATGCCTGCATACAGTCACTAAAATGCATGTGCTCTTCCCAGACAAAACACGTGCAAGGTTCACATACCTGTAAGGGCATTTCTGGATCAAATTCAAACTGAGGAATAAGTTTAGACCAAGGTTCAAACTTCTTCGTTTCTGGATCAATGTAGAAGTCAAAGACTGTGCCCTGAGAGGGAAACTTGATAGTCTTGAATTCTGCCACCCACCACTTGCTGAACTCCACTCTGTAGTCCACAAGCTATAAGACAAAAAGTGGAGAAAATACACTAATCTGGATCAATTAATTAGTAATGGAGAATGTTATCTATCCCAGTCCACCAGAGCGGGATTAGTCCTTAAAATATATTCCACAGCATAAAGTTCTTATCATTTTTCCTGCTATTAAGCCTAATTTTTCATTTTCTTCATTTCTGCTCATCAGTCCTATTTATTCATCTAAATAATTCATCCTCTGTGTTGATCACTCTTGGTATGTCTGAGACTAGATAGATGGATCAATTTGAAAAAGAGAAATACGTGCCTATGACTAAACAGACCACTTGATTGATTCTTGGTGCCTACTTCTTCCAACAGACAAGGACACAACATCCGTCTACATCTGTGCTCATGGTCAGTCACAGCATGCATACCAAAGCCTTTCCTCATCAATCACACCACTCTATTCAGAGTGAGTTGTTGTCTTCTGGCTTCTTTTCAAGCCACAACGTTTCAGACAAGCAGGACTGCAGACACCAGCGTACCAAAGCAGCAGCGAGGGTCTGCCCCTTTGACCCCGCCGTGATTCTGCGCTGCCACATTCCCCTCAAAGCACCCGTTTCCTTGCTTTTCCCCATTGTATCTTTCTACACATGGAGATTTTGGAGCATCTGAATTTTTTCAACTGGGGTGACAGTTTTGCTTTAGATGCTGGGTCAGGACTCACAAAATGTGCTTAGTCCCCTCCTCTGCCCTAGGTCTCCTGTATGACATTGGGCCAGCCATTCTGCCCAAACACCTTCCCATGTGGACAATGGGAACCGGAGAGAGGTGGAGGGGAGGAGGAGAGGAAAATTGCTGTGAGAAAGATGTTTGTGAAATACCGGACGCATCATTTAGCCCGTTTTAACAGCACAGTTTGTTCCTGGGGTGTCTGCGGGTCTCTCCTCCCCATAGCCATACAATGTGGGGTCACCAACACATTGTCCATAGGCTGCTCGGCCTCCATAAGGAAACCTGGGTTTGTTGCTGAACTGAACCAAGTGTCCTCCATAAAGCCTCCTGAGCCACAGTCCCTCAAAAGACCAGTGGATTTGAAAAACACATTAATAGTATCCACGATTTTGCAGACTCATGCTATTCAGAGAGGCAGAATCCCTGTAATTCTCCATTCTCCTGTTGTTATAACTCCTCAGCAGCGGCAGCAGAGTAGCCCGCAGTGGAGCGGGACGTGCGTGGCTGCTAAAAGCTTTCCCACAAGGGTGCCCTTACCCCGCACAGCCAAACCGCCTGCAAGCGCGCTGTGCCGCGCTGCCCGCCCTCCCTGACCCCGCGGTTAAATGGAGCCACTCCAGCCCCAGCTCTATTGCCAGAACGGTGTGGAATTCAAACCACTTCCTTAATAAAAACCCCATATGGATTACCGCTAATTTCAGAGCCAGGAAATGGCAAATCTATCATCTGTTTTTATACAGGGGCCCCGCTACCCACCAACAAGCACCGAGTAGTGGGAAGCCTCCCAGACTGTTTCTCCTGACATTTCGGCCGCGAAAGGTCAGCGCGAAGGGCACCTTCGGTGGAAAGCAATAAACAGATTTTATATTGGATCATTTTTCATCAGGCTCCCCATTGCTCGGACTGCTGTACCCTCGCACTCTCAGCTCTGACATTTACAGAGCATCGCGGGCAGTAACGCACAGCCAGGCTCCCGGCGGAGCCTCCCGGAGGGTCGCTGTGCCTGCAGCTGCTCCTGCAGCCCACCCAGAGCCACTACCGCAGGCAGGAGCCCGGCCTGATGCACCCGAGACTGACTGTGCGGCATGGGGAACACAGCGGCCAGCTGCCACAGCACCGCACACCAGCATACTTGCGCTTGTACTGCTGAAGCAAAGACAAGTAGTGCTTCCCAGGCTTTATTGTGTTTTGTTTTGTTTCTTTAAGTCATCCTAGACCGGCAACACTAAGGCTGAGTATTTCCCAGCTGGCACATGGGAAATGGAGGCTCCACAAGGACCAAGGAAGCTGGTCTCGCACAGCTCATTCAATGGTCACAAGGTGTGATGGCACCAAGTGAGCACCCAGCTGAGCTTGAGCTGTGTTGTTCAGCACTTCCTGAAGCATCTGATCCTTGGCATGGAGCAAATCTGAAGAGACCAGCAGACACTCTAGGTCTGGCGTTAAGGTACATGAAAACACACAAAGAGACCCCTGGGAGCGCTTGAGCAGCCATCAAGAACGGCAGTGCCTCCACCCGAGCTGGGGAGGGGTGTCTGGTGTTACATTCGTGGAGAGACCTCCCGCATAGTCCAGACAACACAGAGTTTGACACAAGCCCAGCGGAGATCAGACGTGGATCTCCAAGCCCTTGACAGCAGTGCAGTGTGGGCAGACCCAGACATCAGGACTACACACTTTAGATCTGAGGATAAGGCGTCCTCTGACTAGGGGATGCAACCACCCAAGAGTAGGTGTGCCCCTGTGGCCACGAAAGTCAATGGCACCTGGGGTGCGTTAGGAAAAGTATGACCAGCAGGTCAAGGGAGGTTGTTCCTCCGGCTCTGCTCTGCCCTGGTGACAAAACACCGGCTGGTTTGTGTTATGTAGCACGTCTACCTGTGCAGTCAGAAGGCTGAAAGACTGCTCCACTGATACATCCATCTGATAAATCAGTCTTAATTTGATCACATTATGCACATCCACAGCCTTCTATAAGTTAACCTTATGTTTCTCCCCAGTGAAATGCATCTGCATAAGCAAACATCCCTCCACCTTTACCACTGACCCCTCAGCTGTTCTCCGGTGGTGTTACACCCTGGATAACGAGGCCTTTCGTAAAAGGAATTGTTGTGTTTCTAGTTTATTATCACCTATATGAGAGCCCCAGGAAAACAGCATTACTGGCATAGCACTATGTTTCAGAAAGTATGAAGAAATCAAAACAACACAAAACCACACAAACAAACTGTGTGAAAGATGCTGAAGAGGCATCTTCCGTCTTACCTGATCTCGAAACATTGATCCACCAAAGGCCCAGGCGGCAGCAAAGACAAAGTAAAGTTCATAAAGCTCCTTGGGACAGTCAGGAGGTGTGTTCTCCTCTGCCAGGAGACATTCAAGGAGGTAGCACAACATCTGAACCATACTCTGTTCAGGAATGGGAATAATCTTCTTAAATCTAAGGGATGGAAATTAGAAAGCAATACGTCCATCACAACCCAGGAAGACTAGAAATGCTCTTTCAGAATACTGGCATTCTGCTTGTCAGCGGTACGTGTCCTATTCCCAGGTACAATAAAGAGAACACCCATTCTCACACTCAGACCCGCTGGCACCGGCACATATACAAGTAATAACAATAATCAGAAGTTTCAAGCATTTTAAAACTTTGATCTTCTTGAAAGAAGCAGAATGGAAGACTTGCTAAAGGCAATGATTTCCTGCGAGCACGATGAGTTCAAAAGCGGTCAAATAGAGGAGTAATAAAATAAACCCTTTCATCTTGCCATTTTACATTCATTTAAGCTACACTTACAGAATTCCAAACTAATATTGTAGCTGCACTGAAGTCCTCCATAAAGTAATTATAGCTATTTGAAAGGTTGGTTCTACGATTTCTGAATTAAGCAAGCTACCAAAACACTCAGCTCAGGGTTGCCTGCAGCTAATCCCGTGGATTTCACGCTCTGAGACAATGTTCAGCAAACAGAATGGGAAACGTCCGATTGACTTTGCTACCAACAGTCAAAACCAACTTGGTCCCACAGAGAGAAGTTCCCTAGCACAATGTTTAAGTCCTGATTCCAGACCCTTCTGACACATCCCCCTTTTGGCTGACATCTCCCATGCTCACTGATTTTTCTTTTGTTTTTAAAGGAAAGTGCAACTATAGGAAGCAAGTAGAGGATGGGAGATGCTCCCTTAAGTTTTCTGGGACTCTACTTTGGCCAGTCCTCACCACAGTATGAGAAAGAGAATGGTTTCACATGATGATAAGCAAGAACCACATGACTTCCCTGTGGACACCGCTTTAAAGCCAAATCAAGCCAAGAAGCACTAGGACCCTTCCAAATACCCAAGTTCTTAATGAAAAATAACTTGTGGAGTGGGCTCAGGTCTAGCCTGACACATCAGGAGGCTGAAAAGCTTTCTCTTTGGGATCTGCCGGAATTATTTTCCAAGAGATAGAGAGTTGATACAGGAAATACAATAAAAATCAAATCAAAATCAGATGAAAACCAGATCTGACCAACACGATACAGGCAGGAGCGTCACTTTGCCCACCTCGCCCTGCTGGTTCTCTGAGCTTAAGCCAATGATGCTCAGGGCTTCCAGGGGCAAGGAGGATCATGTGCAGCACAACCCAGCGCAGCACAGCTGGGCTGGACAGTGGCAGGTGTCCCCATGCCCTCACCACGGGTGACACAATCACTCATCAGATGGTACCTTGTTCTGAGGGTGTCCAGGCAAATGGGCAGGTACTTATCAAACAAAATGGTCAGGTTGGCTCTTTCGGACTGGATCTCTCGCCTGTCGATCCAGCTGCTCACTGGAGGATTCCAGCCCAGATCCGACGGGTTGATGTACAGGATCCCTTTAGGCCCAGGGTAAGAGAGAACATATAGTAAAGACATAGCAGAAACTGTTCCTTTCTTCCAGCAGAGTTTACCAGGTACTTTCACACAACTAAAACCCTATCAAATATGACGGGACGTCCCATTACCTGCCCCCTTTTCCTGCCCCACTGCAGAGTAGAAACATGAACAGCGAAGAAACTTCACCCTTGAAACCACGGCGCTTTTCATGACCTTGCCCTAAATTCAGAACATTGTCTTGTCTGAGCAGTTTCATTGCTCTGGGCCCCATTTCCCCATGTGTAAAACTAGGGGACACCTCCATTCCCTTCTCCCATACTTCATGCACTTCTTCAGAAGATCAAGAACTCTTTGAGACAGATACTGTCCTTCTCCTCATAAAGTCCATCCAAAGGGCTTTGCACAACAGGAGCACTCAGCAACGCTGAAGCCATGATCACCCACCAACAGTCAGAGTGCTCTGGGTAAATCTCCAGGATGATGACAGCTCCACATGTGCATTTGGGGTCAGGATCCTCAGTTTGTCTGTCAGAAACCTGCCCTGCCCACCCACGGCCGCTGTGATCTCAGGTTGGGTACTTGCAACAGGAGTCAAGTTGGCCAACAGAAGACTGGTTAATGGCACGAGATCCTCCTGGGTTCACGGCAAATCCCAGTGCGGAGCTCAGGCCAGGACTCACCCGCTCGGGACACGGTTGCTGGGGTGGCTGTGCGCAGGTGGCTGATCTCAAACACCAACCGCATCGTTGGGTTCAGAGGGATTCTCTCATTGCTCGCCAGGGTCAGCACCTGCATTGGGCAGACAGACAGACAGAATGACATCTTCCCCAGGAACAGGAACGAAAAGCATTCAGCACTTTGCACTAAAAAGCTTGGTTGCTGCCAGCACAGTTCCTTGAGGGAATGCAGCTGATTTCCAGCAGGTAGTAGAACTGTCTTCCATGACTCAAAGGAACAGCACTCCCTTCGAGCGGCGGAAAAAGGTGTGGAATTATGACCCCACCCTATTTTTGAAGGGCCTGGAGTTACAATCAGGACATCTGTGATTATCCATGAGCCCAGTTCCAGGAAGGGAAATTACAATGAAACCATGATTTGAGCTATTTCCCCTCATGCACCATTTTCTATATGTGATATTGTTTGGTGTATCTGAAGAAACACAACCGCATTATTCTAGGAGGTGTTATTTCAGCATCTGCATTTTTAGGCTGAACCATGCCATGCAGTCAAAGAATATCTCCTTCTTTAACTTATATTCATTACCTTATTATCATCCATCACAGTATTAAGAGACTCAATCCACATTGGATCAATATCTCCATCTAGTACCATCCACTTGGGACCGTCATGCGTGATGTTGGCCAGCTCTCGCATGATTGATGAAAACAGGCCTGGGAGGGTGACAGGAAGATGGTGATGAACACTGAACTTGACACCTGCTCTAACGGTTTTCTCCAGCAACACAGTAAAAATTACTCTAATTAATGCTTTCCTCTCAAACATGCAAAACTCTATGTGCCTATACGTAAATATTACTATATCACAATACGGTTCTAGTTTGCTTTAAAGTGAAAAAAGGGTTATCAGTTATCACTACTGAAAATGATTGCAGACCTACGCACGAGCTTCATTCCCACCGAGAATCATAAGGGATAAGAAAAATGTAGAGTAGCTACTCAAAGGCAAAAGGCGGCATGAATTATACAATGCAGAGAAAACCACCTGAATATGCCTAGGAAATCCTTATAAATATTTTTTTGTGGCTCAAAGTATATCAGGGCAATCAAGATGCATTAAACGCTGGGTCATGGCTTTAGTGAGACTGAGGGGAGAACAAGCACAGAATGACATTGAATGACAGAACAAAATGTTGGTAAAATCAAGGAGAGAGAGGATACAGAGTCTCAAGGGGAGTAAATAATGAATGTTAAGAAGACCACGAAGGCTGGGAATAGAGCAGCAGCACTGCAGAGCAAATGAAAACTCCACAAAACTATTGCTCTCCTCTGCATGTGAAAATACCTCGGGAGATGCTGGTCTTCATGAAAAAACATCAGGCAAACATTAAAAAAAAGCCTCTCTTCCAGTGAATTGTGACAAGAACTCTTTTTTTTTTTCTTTTTTTCTCCAGGACAAGCTATTTCTTTGTGATCCAGATCAGGAACAGCTAGTGGCACCATCTGACTGAAGACAAAGCTTGTGCTCAGCAAATGCAGAACGGCTCACCTGGAACAGGTGTGCGATCCCGAGACTGGGTCAACAAAAATAACGCTTCAGCGCCTCTGCCTCCAGCCAGTTCCTTACGTGTTGGACACACGCCTTGGGAACCACTCCGACATTATTAGCATCAGAAACAGTTGCTGTCTCAGGGCATCAGGGCTTCCCTCGGATACACCGCGGCAGCGGGGAGAGGAAAGCGCCTCTGTCCTGACCTTGTGCATCCACAGCACACGGCTCTCTTGGGGTTTAAAAGAAGAGTTTTGTTCTGCAAAGAACACTTTTGGGATTCCCATATGGGACCTTTTACCACCTAACATGTAGGACCTTTTCAACTTCTGATAATGTGACAGGATAAAACTGGGGAGCGGAAAAGCAGGGGCTGATCTGTAAGGGAACAGGTCACCTCTTGCTAGGCTGTGGTGGAGATTGCCTTGCTGGTCTTTGACAACATGAAACAACATTTTCAGGAATGGTTACTGCAGAAAATATCTGCCTTGAAAGCTCAGGGAGGAGTGCCACTATTTCATTTAAACCATCGCAGGCCAGAAACCACTGGACAGTCACCTGTAAAATGTCCCTCCTGCTGTTCGGTGTCACCGCTGCCCTCGATCTGCAGCCACTGCTGCAGCCAGTCTGCACAGTTCAGGCTGTACCCTGCACGTCCCTCTGCCACTTTGATTTAGGCTCCCTAATTACAATTAGAAAGAAATTAACCTGGCATTGGAGCAAAGCAGGGGGTCGGGAAGGGTCCATGGCGGGGCCAGGGGAGGTGGGTGGCAGCTCATCTGCTGCTGTGGATGATTCATGGTAATGTCTTCCCTCACCTCCCCCACACCTCCCAAACCCGCCGCACACGTAAATCGAAGCTGCCTTTATGTATCAGTCACAACCCAACATTTCCACTCCAGATTTTCTGTAATTTCCAGCAAGTTTGAAATGTTCCTCAGGAGTAAGCAGGATCAACAGCTTGGCAAACGCTGGTGTGCTACAGAGATCGGGCAGCCATACTGAGTGGAAAAACTGACGTTAAGGCTGCTGTGCGTGCTATCAGCAATGAAAACCTGGGGATGGGACATTTTTTGGGGTCCCAGTGCACACCACAGTGCAGGAGGGACATCTCTTCCATCACTGGTCCAGCCAACTCCCAAAACCTGCCTGCCCCACTTAGGAACTGGTAAGTGTTGGTATTAATGGGCATTAAAATTATTCTTAGGGCAATAGGATCAAGTAGGCTTATGCTATATTTCCCATGTGAAGATCAAAGAGCTAAAACATCCTGTGTATCCTTTCAACAACAAACTGTCATGTGGCTGTAGGCAGCAGACAAGCACCTGGGCTCTCAGACCTGCACATGAAGAACCAGTCACCCTGCTGCTGCTCGGGAAAGTCATTAAAAATACCCGTCTTTATCTACATATTTCAGACATGAAATGACATTTACCGTCTTTCCATTCTCTTGTTGCTGGGTTAATGATGCCAAAGAGCTCATCATTGGTGACTGCCTTGGGGTTGAGGTCTGTCCAGACAGGACATCGCTTCATTATCTGGTAAGTCCTGTTCAGGGATCTCATCACCTGAGACTTGCCCGTGCCCGCGTTACCCACCACGCAGACAGAGTGCCGGACCGTCAGCAACTCCTCCAGCTGCACCACCTGAGAAAAACACTCCCAAATTTTAGACAAAGATGCCAAACTGAAGTTCAGGTCTATAAAATAGGTCCCACTGGGCCACCTCTTTAGAAAGACGTGACCCTGAGACACAAGCAGATTTGACAATTGAGTTTGGTCCAGCCACTCTAATCACAATGGGTGAAATCCTCAGCCTGCAGACAAACTTTCAGCGCTGTTTATACTTGACAACCACCACCTGATGAGGCCCTGCTCTCCAGGGGCTACACTTTCATGAGCCTACAAAAGTTGGCCCCTTTGGAAGCCCAGAGACTGATCCAGTGCTGACTTCAGGAGCAGGTGCAACTGCCTCAGACCCAGCACAGCTGACTGCCCTCCAGCGAGATCTGCCTGCAAGGACAATGCTGTGCAGAGCTCTCTTTGTAGAAGCAAAGCTGTTTGAGAAAACCCAAATGATTTGATGGCGACGTGGGTGTAGCAGAAGATCTCTTGGTCTTACTTTGAGCACAAAGTTGTCCTCAGCCTGCAGCCGGAGGTCCAGCACAGCCTGCCTCACAAACGACTCAAAATTCAGGTCACGCTTCCGAGGCACATCCAGTGCAGGGAATAGATCCCCAATCAGCCCCATAAACACCGGCACATCATCCGTCACAATCTTGGGGATGTTGAAGTCACGAAGAGAGCGCATCAGAACCTGGTCTTCGGGTCGCTCTGGGTCATCTCGCTTGAGGGAGCCAGCAACAACTAGCACTGACTTAATGGCACGCAAGCCCCAGTCGTAGTGATCCTACACCAGAGGAAGAAAAAAAAAGAGGCATGAGTTTATGCTTAGACAGTACCATGTAGGGTGAAGAACCACCATTCCCAAACTGCCAGACTAGTAAGCAATGAAAATACATCTAAATCTGTTATTTGCATTGTGGCCAGAGACCTTCTCCAGCCTGAGTGACCTGGTTTCCATCTCAGTAGGTGAGATTCCCGTCAGGGACAGTATTAAAGAGTCAAATAATTCAGCTGTTCAGACCATCACGTGGGCTCACAGTTGGCAGTAAGACAGCAGCAGGATTTGCACTCCAGAGACCAAAGCAATTTGTTTCACCTAAATCATAAAGCACCTATAGCAAGGCCAGCCAGCCCCCTGCATCTGCAGGAGCCACCAAGGTGAAAGGCTTGTTAGTCCATTATGAGGCCCCAAAGACCCAAGTTTCTCCACCCTGCCCATCACAAGATGACAAGCCTGTTTGGTCTCAGAGGAGGTCCAGGAATAAGGGGTCAGTAAAGACATTGCTGAAAAAGTACCACAAAACGGCATGAGAAGAACTCTCAAGCCAACAAACAACTGTTCATATTTCTGTCCCGTTAACACCCTCCAGAGCACAGCTCGACAGCTGACTGCTCTGTGTGGGAGGCCATGGCTTCCACCAGGCCCCTCAAGGCACAGCACCAAGTTTCTGCGACAGAGCATATCCCACCCAGCCTCATGCTGGCACAGCCAAGATCAGGTTTGTATCATCAGGAATCCTGATTCAGGTCTCCTCTGGACCCAGCTTCGATCTACACAAATAATGACAAGGAAAAATCTGATTTGCTTTGCACTGACAGTAACTCTAACAAGACCTGGAACCAGCCTAAGGCTGAACTCAGAGAGGGACACCATAAACCCTTTGCAGGCAGGAGAATCAATAGGAAGAGACTGGAAAGCAAAAGGTCACTGAATACTACCCCAAACATGGTGTCATTTAAACTCACTGAAAGGTCTCCCATTAATGCAGCTGGTCAAATGCTTTTGTCCCTGCAGATGCTCCAGTAAAGCAGTCTGAAAATTTTATTGCTCCGATGATCACAGTATCACAGTATCACAGTATCACAGTATGTTTGGGATTGGAAGGGACCTCAAAAGATCATCTAGTCCAATCCCCCTGCTGGAGCAGGAACGCCTAGGTGAGGTCGCACAGGAATGTGATCACCAACCCTCTCCTCCCCCAGCAGCCAGTGCAAATGCAGTCATTAAATAAAAGCTGTGAAACGTTAGCCATGGAGCTGAGCAGCACAGTGCCATGTTTCTGCTGATTTTGGAGATTCATCATACCACTCAGCCACAGAACCAGGCTCACCTGCTTGGACAGGAGCTCTTTGCAGAGTTGGTAGAGAGTAATGAACTTCCTGGCTAACACCCGGGCCTCGATGAATCCCTCAGCCAGCAACATAATTTCACAGATCAGCTCAAAGTCTGGCACAACCATCGCACACGGCCTAAAATGACAGGTGAGGAGGCATTGCAGAACAAGTATTTCTTGACTACAGGTCTTACAGGCAGCGCATTTGCAGCTTCATCTTCTAGGCCTTCTTTTATGAGCCAGGTCACCCTCTGCCTTCCCCACAACAAGGGACAGAGCTCCTTTGCCCTGCCTGTGCGTGCCCAGACCCAGGCCTGTTGTGCAAGGCTTAAACTACCTGCGAATGCCCTATGCAAGTGAATTCCCCAAGGACATGAGGTCGAGCCTGGATGTTCCAAAAGACAGTTTCTGCCAGGTCACAAACCCTGACCTGGACTCACCTGAAGAGAGCTTTTAAATTCTCAGGTAGCTCTGTTCGCCCTGCGTAACCAGGGTTCATGGTGATGAAAATGCCTACTGATGGTACTAAGTTGATGTCTTCTCCAAGAAAATTGAAGGATTTCTTCTTCTCCCGTATTGCATCCTGCACGCTCTTCACCTAGAAATCAAGACAGTACTATAGTATCAGCGTTCACTTATGAAAAACACATCAGACAACGGTGCTTCCTTCGTTACTCTTGGCCTCGTGACAAATGGGGCTAATCACTGTTTTATTTTTTACCGGCAGCACAAAGCTTTATACACTGTTTGGAGTACATCAGCATGGCAATATCAATTTCCCATCTCAGTCAAACTCTGGCAAAGCAGAAAAAAGAGCTGAAGAGAGTGGAAAGTCAAAATGCAAAGGAGTTGCAAGACTTCACACCTTTGCTCCATGAGACAATGATGAACGTGGGTCAGGAAGAGCAACTCAGGAGCGGGAAATGTCCCCAGCACTGCCTGCATTCACCTTGGCTTTTGACATCACCTGTGGGACACTGCTCAGC
Source organism: Patagioenas fasciata (assembly GCF_037038585.1). Lineage (NCBI taxonomy): Eukaryota > Metazoa > Chordata > Aves > Columbiformes > Columbidae > Patagioenas > Patagioenas fasciata. Next base: position 1,082,892 of record NC_092546.1, read on the forward strand.
ACATCTCACAGCAAAAACACCACCAGAGGCTCCACCATCTCTGAACCAGCCAGCCCAGCAGAGGTCTGATGTGTGAGAGAGACACAGGGCAGTACAGGTATCCACAACATAGCCAACACCCAAACGCACTCCCCAAAGTCTATCACAATATGGGCCCATTATTCCCTTTACCCATCTCACCTCTCCCCACACAGCGTTGCTCTTCAGGACATCCCAAAACCCTCCTGTGCCTGCTCCGTTCCCTGACCAGGCCCAGAGAAGGGGTAGCACCTCCCAATAAGCTTGGCCTCAGCTTAGTTGTAAACTGACCACTTGATATCACTTTTAAAGATTTTGGGACATCAGATGTTTGATTTAAAACCAAAACCAGAAGGCAGAAGCTGTAAAACCTCTCCTAACACCTTCACTCACTAATATTATATTGTTTTTTATATTTGCCTGATTGCAGCTTTGTTCTGCTCATTCCTCTCCTTCCGAAGAGTTCACCTCTCTGCAAACAGCACCTCAGCGAGGGGCAAATCTCTCTCTATTCACCGCTCTAACCTCACTACTGTTTGCCATCTCAAAGTAAAGCAATTAAAGGAATTTTTCCCTGTAAGGAACCATATCGACATCAGCTGCATGAGTAAGACAGCCAATTAAACATCGCCATGGTAACACTCCTAATAGCAGCCAGGAGACACCATGATGGAATGACGGCCGTGCCGCTTTCTTCAGCTGCCACGCTCCAGCCAGGAGCCAGGGAACCATTAGCAGTTGAGTCATTCCTGGGCTTCTTTTGTTCAGCTTCCCTTTTTATTTCAAGATCCTCAAAGACTTTTTTTCAATGACAACTTTAAACTAGGACCTGACGGAAGAGAAATTGAGAGGGAATGATACATAAACTCTTGTACCTGCCTGGGGCTTCTCTGGGATGCCACATAAGGTACCAATTATGAGTGAAACAGATGAGAAGAATGAGGAGTTCATGGAGGGGTTCAGAACAATGTCTTTGACCGAAACATTTACAGAAGTGTAGAAACTTCTGAGCTTTATATCTTTCTATAACACTGAGCCCAAAAGGGAGTCCAGGAACAATTCAGCACCTCAATCAGATATTAGGATCCTAAAACACGCACTCAGCTGACAGTTGGATCCTGAAGAACTTGGGCACTTTGGCACCTCAGTTTTCTGCACTGAAGCCCCCCAAGGCTTCCCCTGTATAAAATAATGCCAGGTTTCCTCATGGGCTGGTAAGAGGAGGGGAAGGAGGACGCGAAGTGACAGATTATATATATAAGCACGAGAGCACAGGACTTTCTGGCACGATGGGGAGGCCAGTCTCCCTTCCAGCCCTTCTCCAGGGATGCTGCTGCGCTTCACACGAGACTCACCAACACAATGCACTGAGCAGCTGAACTACAGAGGAGATGAGAAACCATTCGCCAGGGGAAACACCCATGCCCAGCTGGGCACCACTCCAATAGCTCTGTCCCAGGTTTAATCCCACGGTGTCAGGGTACCCTGGGCAAGCGCGTCAGCAAGGGCCGCAGATCTGCCCCAGATTCCAGCTCCCGAGTGTCACCAGCTGACACCGGCTTTTGGGAGCACCACGGGGCTGCACGCATTCCTCCAAGGAATGGTGCCAGTTGGCCAGGAATACCTTCCAAAGCCACTTGGCAGAGCTGTCGTTACAGACACCAGAACTAAATCCACAGCCATATAGTTTTGGAGACAGGTTAAGAAAATTAATCCTGAATGTATTCCCATTTCCTGAGTATGACACACAACCTGTGCCTGACCAGGGGTGATAAGGAACCCCCAGAAGTCCAGCGGATCTGCCCCAAACACCCCTCTTCCCCTCTGTGAAAATTATTCCCTACATTGCAGACTGAGCAGCCGCAAGTCAAGGCAGCTTCTCTGTCTTGAAACGATGTGCTGCAATTATCTCACAGCAGATTAACGACACGAGTGCTTTCCTGAGGAGGAACAGGTACAGAGCCATGGTGCGTAGTGGTCTGGGAAAAGATGCTACAAAGAATTGTCTTGGCACAAATGCTGTAACTGGGGCAAGAAAAGTGACAAATATCTTTGCAGCACGTAACTGCGACATCTTGGCAGTGCTGTGATATTCATGTGATTAATCTTGAGATCTAATCCCACACCTGCCTATACACAGAACTGAAACCGGCAATATGCAATTGCCATTTTTACCCTTGCTCCAAAGACTGCAGAATGGCTCTGCTCTGTTTGTATTTATTTATGAGTGTTTCTCCACTCACCTGTACAGCAACCACAGAAAGGACCTCAACTGAGATCCTGTTAAATTCATCAAAACAGCCCCAGGCTCCCGTCTGGGAAAGGCCTTTGTAAATATTCCCACAAGACTGGAAAAACAAAACAAAAACAAAGATTACAAGAGTGAAATCATAAATGGAATCAACTCCAGCAAAAAATTGATTTTATTTCCCAGCCTGTTTATTTATAGCAATTTACAGTCTATTGTGGGTATTTAGAAAAGTGCATGGAAACAGCAGGCACAACTCAATTATAATATTTATAGCTCTGCGCAGCTTGCCACTTTATCTGCTAATTGCACTTTCTCGATATATCTGTGCACCAGTTTCATTTAAAGGTCACTTGTGCTGAATTACTGATGGTCCCGTTTCCTGGGAGAGCCCATAAGCTAAATGAAATATGATCCGAGGCTACCAAAATCACTGTACCGTGCCAGACTGGCAGAGAGCAAGACTCAGCCTAATGATTCAGTGCTCTGTAGCGGCTGAAGGTTCACTATGTTTTGGGTTTATTCTGGGAGAGGATCCTGAGAAAACCAGGACAGGTCCCTCCCCGTGCCAGGGGCTGCCAGGTCGCGAGCACGCCGAGAAGAAACGACCAGGGTCCAACTATCAGCACAGCCTTGGTCTCAACTGAACAGACCAACATTTTTGAAGAATTACACATGAAATCTAACTCCAGAAAGGAAGGGAAATGCATAATGAGGCAGAGAAGATAGTTCGGGTCTCTGCCTCCTGAAGAACCTTGTGCAAATCTTAGAGAAGGAACGGGACGAGAAGGAAAAGGCATTCAGCTTAAAGGAGTGTAGCAGGGATTTGGAGAGAGGTGATCACAGAATCCCAGCCTGGTGGGGCTGAAGGGACCTCTGCAGATCCCCCAGTCCAAGCCCTGCTCACGCAGGGTCACAGAGCAGATCACACAGGTGGGTCCAGGCGGGTTTCAATGTCTCACAGAAGGAGACTCCACACCCGCTCTGGGCAGCCTGGGCCAGGCTCTGGCACCTCCCAGCAAACAAGTTTCTGCTCATGTTCAGATGGAGCCTCCTGTGTTTCAGTCTGTGCCCGTTGCCCCTCACCCTGGCGTTGGGCACCACTGAACAGAGTCTGGTCCATCCTCTGACACCCACCCTGAGATATTGATCCCATTGATCAGATCCCTCTCAGCTTCCCTTCTCCAGCTCAACAGCTCCAGCTCTCTCAGTCTCTCCTCACAAGAAAGAAGCTCCAGACCCCTCAGCATCTTTGTAGCCCACTGCTGGACTCTGTGCAGTTATTCCTTCTTAAACTGGGGAGCCCAGAACTGGACACAACTCCAGATGTGGCATCACCAGGGCAGAGCAGAGCGGAAGGAACAACCTCCCTTGACCTGCTGGTCATACCTCTCCTAATGCACCCCAGGTACCATTGGATTACTCTCATCCTTCAGGTTTGCTCGGGCCCTGAGCATCCCCAGCCCCATGTGACCGCACTGCAGCCGAGGTGGGAGCCATACCTTGTAGTCCATCTGCTCGGAGCAGTTAAACACGTACACCATGATGCCCAGGGCTCGCCCCAAATCTTTCGTAGTCTCCGTCTTGCCAGTGCCCGCAGGGCCTGCAGGTGCTCCGCTCATGGTCAGGTGCAGTGACTGGGTCAGGGTGATGTAACATCTTCCACAGTGAATGATGAATGAAAAAAGGAAATATGTCCAATAGGTCAACTGTGGGCTGCAGGGCAATAGCACTAGAGCATTGCACTCAGCAGAGCCTCTCCTCTGAAAAGCTGTACGTGAGCAGGGGTCATGTCTGAGCTGAAAGCCTTCTTGGCATTAATTACCACCTCTGCTCAGCTCTGTTTTCTCCAAGAGATACTCATCTTCCACCAAGGTCTGCCCAAACCTCTTCATGTCCAGCTTGTGTTCTCTCTGGATCCTCATACAACTCATGGATATTGGGCACATCTCAGGCAGTATGAGAAAAGGACAGCTTTTCTGGAAGACCTGTCACTGACAGAAACCTGCTCAGGTGGCCTATGAGTGAACCCAACTCAAAGCTGCAGCAAGTCCCAAAGTTTCTCCATCATGTTGATGATGGACACTGGGGTGGTGTCCACATGTGAGTATCTATACTACCTGTATAAGCCACAGAGGTGTAGTCAATATAGCCAACAAAACCTGATGATACCTGGGGGCTTGACGCAGCTGACTAACACAGGTGACTAGAGCCACCTGAGATGCTCTTGGTTGCTGAAATGTCACATAGGGTGGAGAGATATGACAAGGGGTCCATAGGAGACTTTTACACTTCTGGATTGGCAGCTGGAAGCCAGGTGGGACAACACAGAGTATCTCAAGTAACCCTAGGTGTCCCCACTGAGGCAACCAGGTAGATGTCTGCTTCAAGATGGGATGAAAGCTCTCTAGACTCACCAGCTTTATGGACTGTGGACATCTTGTGCACAGGAAGACACCCACAAGTGTTTTAATGTGTGAGCTGAATCCCACCCAGGGATCTGATGTACAAATTCCCCAGAGGGTACCACCAAAAACCAGATAAGAGTTAGAGCTCGACCACTGGAGTGCTGGGACATGGAGACAGAACAAGAGGGATACAGGTGTCTGAACTAAATCCATCTTTGGTTGGCATCTCTCTCTCTACCTGTGTGGCAAAGCCCAGCTATGACATTGTGTCCCAGGGACTTACCTGTCGGTCAGCGGAGTGATCACAAGCCGAGGGGTATTGCCAAGGTATTCATAGGAGTACAGGAACTGTGCGTCACAGATGTTGGCAAAGCAGTGCCGTTCCTCATCTGACCATCTGTGCCGGAGCTGTGACAGCCAAATGAAGGCCTGGGCATTGTCCACCTGCAACACACCCACAAACACCATCACAGGAAGGCCGGGGATGCCAGACACATGCAGCTCGGGGGCCAAAATAGCGACTGCTATAAAATTTTCATGGGGGATGACTGGTCCTCACTGCAAGGCAGGTGTGGTGAGGAAGGCCGCCTCCTTGCAATGCGGTGAGAAATGTCACCTCCCCATCTCCCATCAGTAAAGGGGGGGAACCAAATTAGTGACCACATTGGTGGGAGAGGAAAAAATTAATGGCCAAGAGAAAGAGCCTTACAAAAAGACTCCTGAATAGATTTAAGAAGCAGCAAGTCATGAAGAAGGTCTCATAATGCAACCAGAGTGAGAGAAGGAGCAGAGGCCATCTAGACAAGGAAGAGGTTGCAGACAGCACCAAGGAAACAGACTGGGGACAGGTGGACAAAGACAGGCATGGCCAGCGCTCTCTGCACAACCAGCAGGCAGGTCCAGATGCATCACTTCACCCCAGGCTGGACCGAGGCACCACTGAGCCCAGCTGAGCCTTGAAGACAGAAACCCTGTGAGCAGCCTGGCTGCCTCTGAGATGACACAGATGAGGGAAGAGCCACAACCCAATACATTCAGGGCATCTTCCCACCCACCTGCAAGGCTAAACACTTGGCATGGTGTCAGGGACAGGGGAGTAGTGTGGGAGAGGTGTTGCAGGAGAAGGGAGTCCCACATAAGTCCCTGTGGCCCCACACCAGACAAAGGACGCTACAAAGAACAAAGCTTGAATGCTTTTTCTTACTTTCTAAAGTCAAAACTGAGACTGAGTCCAGCAGCCTCCCAACACACCACCATCATCCACCAGCACATGTCTTGGCACCAGGACGCAGTGCCGCGCTCTCACTCCTGGTGTGAATCTGCAGCAACTACAAGTTGGTGTTGCAGGGCCATGACACAGCACAGCTCTGCAGGCTTACAGGGGCTTTCTGCACACTTACTACAAACATTGTAGAAATAAATTTAGTCATACGTCTCCCACTGAGACCGGCAGTGATCTGAATGGCCAGTGGTTGGGCCCCCTGAAGCCCCCTCTCCAGCACCCACAGAACTGTGCTGAACTGCCAACACCAACCTTCTGTGCTATCATCTTTGGCACCACATCCCGAGCATGCACGTCGATGGTGCAAATGGTCATGATTTTCTGTCTGTCGCCCTTGGAGAGCTGCCCGATCAGCATGGTAACGAGGGTGTTCAGCTGGGTCACTTGCTTCTTGTGATATTCCTTCATCGCATTCTCGTAGCCTTCCTCCACCCTGGCAAAGGCAATCCCAACCTCGGTTGTCCACCAGATCTGGGTGCAGCAAAGCGCCACCTAGGGAAATAGGCTGGTTCAGTATCAGGGAAAATACCAAAGCTTCCTTATGTTCAAGAGTGTCGGATCCACAGGGAGATCAAGGATGAAACATCCGTGACATGAAATTAAGTATTTTTTCATACAGTAGTCACAGCAGACAGTACAACAAGGATCTGCTCCATGACATTCATTTAAAACACCATATCAGTGATAGACACATTTAGCAGCTAGTTATAAGTAAATCAGCACCTTTCACATGCCTGACACAGCAGAGGAGGAAGAGTTGGAGACCACGAGGTTGTCAGAGGTGCATCTGAGGGGCTCTTCACTCTTATCAGGCCTCACCACTTTGCCTTCCTGCTGCACCTCTCACTGCTCTGGCTGTACAGACTGCACTGCCCAAGCCCCTGGGCTCTGTCACCCAACCAAGAGCCCCAACCAGAGCATGGAGCTCAGCCTGAAAACTCCATCAGGAGACCGCCAGGATAAAGGACAACTCATCCTCCCTTTCTCCTGGATAGCAAGGTGGAGGCCAGAAACATGCCTGTCCACAGCTGCTGAAAGAAGGGAAGGGCAGGACTGATGGGGAACCCAAGAGCTACCTTTCCACGAGCCAGCCTGAGTGGTGATAAGAAGCAGTGGCAGATACCTGGGCAGGATAGTCAAAGAGCCATTGTTCCCTTGGTTTTTCCTCATAAGCCATGACGGCTTCTGTCATCTCATCTCTCATAGTAGCCCTCATGCTGTCTAGTACATGACTGAGCCAGACTTCAACCTGGAAAAGAGATTAAATCCCAGTAACACATTTGCTCTTCTTAAGTGCCTTTGGTAATTAGTGAAGATAGGAAATGAGGCAAGCATCTCAGTTCTCTTTAGACTGGACATGAGGGAAAGGTTCTTCACCCAGAGGTGCTGGACACTGAACAGGCTCCCAGGGAGGTGTCACAGCCCCAACCTGACAGTGTTCAAGGAGAGACTGGACAACGCCCTCAGACACACGGGGTGACCTGTGGGGTTGTCACTGCAGGGACAGGACTTGGACTCCATGATCCTGGTGGGTCCCTTCCAGCTCAGGACATTCTATGAGTTAACCAAACCTCACAGCCTCCTTCAGACTGGGTAGATTTGGCTAATTCTGGTACTGTAGGATTAGCATCTACTTCCAGACACCAAGAACAGAAGACAGATTTTTTTCTTGAACTCTAGCTACAGGAGGAACCAAAATGAACTCCGTCAATGAATAATTTGGTCAGGTGTGTTCCACCTCCAGGCCATGACAGAATCCCTGGTGGGATGTGGGCAGTCTGCCAGCAGCAGAAGAAAGATGCTGCCAAACTTGGGAACACAATTCCTGCTGAATTTCATATTTCACAGGCAAAGCCCTCAACAAGAAGACAGACTGAACGCAGCAAGCTCCATTGCTGGGGAGCTCAGTAGCCGGTATTACGTACTTTAGCTTCCTGTAATAGACCATGCAGAAAGGTGAAACTACCAGGATAGATAAGCTGAGCAGTAGCTTGATTCTTACATTTCATACTTTCACTCGTGGTATGAAATAATGAAGACTTGAGAAACAGGTAAAAGGCCTTCTCCTGCCAAACACACCCGTGCAGAGGTACTATGGAATAGCTTAGTCTCTTTTCAGTCTGCATCCCCTCCCTCACCGAGGATATTTGTAGCAAGCTTTAAGACTAACCTTCAAAAGGTCTTAGAAAAAATCAAATTAAAAACCTAGTCAGAAAAATGGCACAGCTCTTTCTCTCACAGTGGACTGCGACATCCACGTCCCCCCTTAGTGAGGACCTATCCAGAGTGACACGAAAGGTTGTGGTGTAAGGAGGTACTAAATCACCACCTCTTCCAGCTTTTCTCATGCACCAAGGGAGAGCAGTGAAGCTCTATGACGTCTTGGCAAGGGATCTCACACGAGGGGCAGGGGAGCAGACTCCACCGGACAGTTTTGATAGACAAGGACTTCCCTCTCACCTGCCCACTGCAGTCACAGGGCTCGCTGAAGCTGACGTACTCCTCCTCTCTACTGTACATTCCCAGGCCAACCTTGGTTGGCTTTTGCTCAGAGTCCAGCTGGAATTTCATCCTGGCCAAGCCGTCAAAGAGTTTGGAAAGATGACGTTGCACCTGCAAAACGGGTTGTATAAATAAAGCAACCGAGACAGGACGAGCGGAATGAAGATCACTATACATGTCACAAGCAAAATCATGTTAACAAAATATCTTGGATATTTAGGTAGCACCACATCTTCTCAAATGTGGCCAACATACTGCCAACAAAAGCCTCTTGCTGTCTCTTGTAATACTTCCACCTATTTCTACGTAATTTAGAAAACAGACATGCCTTAATAAATCATGTTTCTCCATTGGGAAATCTTCCATACAGAGCAAAAGCATAGAAAACATTGAAACACCTCATGACTCCTACCCCAAATTTCCCTACATGTAGTGATGAGAAGTCTGTAGCCATTTCTCCACCTCATCCTATTCTCAGCACAACGTGGAGTTTTCTTCACTATGAACTTTCCTGTTTTTCCACTACTAGAAACTGATTTTGTGCTAGTGAAATATCCTAAATTCTCTTTCATGGAGAAGAAAGATCTTTATTTCTGCCTAAGACCTATGATAAACAGCCCAGACCTCCTATAGAACAACCATGTTCACCAAAAGCACTCTTCCAGAAGGAAAAGAATAATTCAGTTCTTTCCTGTTCACCTCCATCTGAGTCTGCAAAGCCAACAGGGAGATGCTGTGGGCTCTCAACATCAGCATCTGCCTGCTGGGAGCTGAGCAGGTCACCAGCACTTCTTCCAGACCACTGCGTAACACACAACTGCATCACTGCGCGCCCCACGCCAATGAAGGTGAGATTCTCCTAGGATTGACGTCCCCACAGAAAGGGGAAGCTCCCAAAGCAGTCCCAGACAGGAGCTGCCTCTCTCAATTACAGCAGAGAGGTAGAAAAACTCCCATAGGGGAGATGAGAAATGAGGGAAAGGGACCTGGGGGTCCTGGGGACAGCAGGGTGACCATGAGCCAGCACTGGGCCCTTGTGGCCAGGAAGCCAATGGTACCTGGGGTGGGTTAGAAGGGGGTGGTCAGTAGGTCAGAGAGGTTCTCCTGCCCCTCTGCTCTGCCCTGGGGAGACCACACCTGGAATATTGTGTCCAGTTGTGGCCCCTCAGCTCCAGAAGGACAGGGAACTGCTGGAGAGAGTCCAGCGCAGCCACCAAGATGCTGAAGGGAGTGGAGCATCTCCCGTGTGAGGAAAGGCTGAGGGAGCTGGGGCTCTGGAGCTGGAGAAGAGGAGACTGAGGGGGGACTCATTCATGTTTACAGATATATAAAGGGGGAGTGTCAGGAGAATGGAGCCAGGCTCTCCTCGGTGACAACCAGTGATAGGACAAGGGGGAATGGGTTCAAACTGGAACACAGGAGGTTTCACTTAAATTTGAGAAGAAACTTCTTCTCAGTGAGGGTGGCAGAGCCTGGCCCAGGCTGCCCAGGGAGGTTGTGGAGTCTCCTTCTCTGCAGACATTCAAACCCCCTGGACCCCTTCCTGTGGAACCTCAGCTGGGTGTTCCTGCTCCATGGGGGGATTGCACTGGATGAGCTTTCCAGGTCCCTTCCAACCCTGACATTCTGGGATTCTGCGTGAGATGCCCAATGCTCTGATGCTTTCAGAGAAGGAAGGGTGGAGGTGGATTTGTCCATCTAATTCTGACTCACTGACTCACAAAGAACTACAACCCTCCCTCTCATGAGCTGTGCTGCAAGTGGACGCAGCTTCTCACACACATACAAGCAGGGCCAAACCCTGGGAGGTGCTAAGTGACTCTGAGAAGCACAGGGCACTCAGCATCCCCCCAGATCACAGAATCATTTTGGGTGGAAGAAACCCTCAGGATCAAGTCCAGCCATACCCTAGCTCTGGCACTAATCCATGTCCCTAAGAACCTCGTCTAAATGTCTTTTAAACCCCTCCAGGGATGGTGACTCCAGCACTGCCCTGGGCAGCCTGTTCCCATGCCCCACAGCCCTTTCTGGGAAGAATTTTTTTACAATATCCAATCTGAACCTCCCCTGGCACAACTTGAGGCCATTAAGCGTATCTTGAGGCCATAAGCTTATCTCTTTTCAAACTGTAAGTAAACCGTAGAAACTTTTTCTTACATGTAGAAGCTTCTGGTCACAAATCCCCAGCTGCCCCTTCCCAGACCCTGTCCAGTCTGGAGGGTTCGGACACAACCCCAGCACTTGCTGCGATCCTGCTGCCAGAGCCCGAACGCACCTGAATCTGCACAAGTTCAGCACCCAGTTCACGAGGATAATGTCATTGTGTATTTAATCCTCCTTTAGGAATCATCAGACTTTGAAACTACATTGGGAAGGCTGAGAGTGTATCTATGTATGATACTGCTTGACATTTACTTTGATTTTACTGCAAATACTTTTGAATAACAGAAAACACCAGGAATTTCTTCTTACTCAATAGAGCATTTCAACACAGTATCTTTGCTTCCTGTGTTTTTTTTTTCCTCTTCATTTTAAATATCAATCAACTATGTATTTATGATACTCTGTGGGCTGAAATCACCCAGCAGCAGACACAGATAGAAGCAGCGTTAAAGGTTAGAGGTAAACAACAGCATTTCCAAATACACATGCAAACCTGCTCCATTCCTGTGCTCACATCAATACTGAAAATGGTGGAAAGCCTGAAGAAAGTGAAAATACTCGCTACCAAAAGACAGAATTAGGACTTTGTTCATCATCCAACACTCGCCTTTTGCTGTGAACGTTTTGACTGGTTTTATGCACCAACCTCTGAATAAAAGATGCGTCCCAAACAAGGCCAAGCAGAGCTGTGCAGGGGTGGGTGGCAACCCAAGGAAGTCCTGCCTTGGCCACAGCCACTGTCTGACCACCAGCTGTCTTACCTCTTCCAGGCTGTGTTCTGCTCTTCCCCTGTAAACAGGCCATCCCAAAGACCTTTGCATGGGGGAAGGAAGAAGTGGCTGACTAGCAGATGTCTCCTCTGCCTAAAAACAGAGACGTCTCCAAGCCCTCGGTTGTCAACACTGTCACATTTGAATGATCGGTCTGTGGCTCTTTCAACAACAGATGCTGTTTGCTGGCATCCCAGCTTGGGGAACCAAGCTCAGCAACAAGTTTTGGCTGAGATCCTCAAGAAATGGTTTCCCCCAACCTCACTGTATCCCAGCAGAAACAAACCCACTGTTTTTATGGTATCAAGAACATAGCTCTGCTCTGTGCAGTGCTTTCAGAACCATCTGCAAGCATCACCAGGGACAGATGGGACAACATACAGTGTGCGCATTGCCTTTCAGAGACGACAGATGAAGGCCAGCAGTGAAAGAGTTATTGTTAATCCAAGTGAGGGTGGGAGAAAAGGCACTCAAGAAAGGATAAGCTACAGCTGAGTCCCTAGACAGCATCTTCCACCCTGACATTACTGACAGCTGGAAAATGTGAAGGTGACATAGTGCAAGGCTTACCAGCTGTGGGTTGGTGCCATTGGAAAGAATATCCAATAAATCTGCTGAAGAAACAAAGTAAAATCTGGGAAAGGCCAATCTTTTCATGTCCAAATATTCAGCCAAAGCCTTCTCACACAGGGACAACCTGGGGAGAAGAGCAGAAAAATAGAGCCCAGGACAGGCGGGTGAATATCCTTTAATGTGTCGTGCTACAGTTTGGGTTATCGAGCAGATTCTCCCCTCCCATGGGGAAATGCCAGACATGAGCTGAGCCTGCAGGCTGGTCCTTTACAGCATTTTCCAAATAGATAACAAAGCACATAGTAACTCATAGATCTCTCTCCACTCCCAAGGGTCAAACAGACAAAGAGTCAGAGAATCCTCACCAAAAAGCAGAAACACAGGTGGAAGAAGAGGCTAGAAAGGCTTTGCAGTCTGACTTACTGTTTTAGACAAGCTCTCAACTGCCACAGGTGATTTCACACTAGGATGAAAGTTTCCAAAACTGCTTTTATTCTAATGAGCACATTTTAAAGTCTGATTCAAACCTACTCAGCTTTTTGTGCTTGTGAAGCCTGAAAAGAAACTTGTTTGCTCCGTTCTAAAATGAATCTCTCAGTGTTTACATGTTAAACTGCTGCTGAGCTTTCAAAGTTCATAAATAACATGCAGTTAGTCCTCCGTGGGGAACACGGGCCTTATCTGTTTAGGAAGTAAAATTAGATCTCTATTTTAAATGGATAGTTATTACTGACACAACAGCTCTCACGTTAACTTGTTAGGTGTGTTCCAGGTAGAGTAGCTCATATGTTAGGTGAGAACTGTATCCATCTCTGGACATTAAGGTCTTTCTCAGGGAGTTTAGTTATACCATCTGTGAAGGGTACACACACAAAGATAATTTTGTTAATTAAAGCACACGGGATCAGCTCTGCTGCAGATATCCCTGCTTGGACTGCTAAATAGATATTTAAGACACCAAATTTGGGGTGGCAGTGAGGCCACATGTTATTAAAACCAACTGAGTGCCTAGCTTTGTATGTGTGCAAATCAATATTCAAGATAAGAGTTTGCACATACGCAAAGCCAGAATCCACCTTGGGGGCTTCAGGGTGATGGATCATGAATAAAAAGACTCAATGTGTGAATGCAAAGAACGCACAGTCCAGAAGGAAAGCCTTGGAGCACAGGTTAAACCAACTTATTAGAGCTGATCCCAGTCTCTGACAAAATCCTGGGACTGAAGTTGTACCTACCTACTCTGAATGTCCTCCAGTTGTTGGGACAGACCTGGTTTATTGGTGGCCTCAACCACATTTGGGGTTTTCTGAGTTTCATAGGCCAGTTCTTTAAAGTCCGCATCAATCCCTTCAAAGCGTTTGGAGTCCTAAAAAGCAACACAAACATGTTCATGGTAAAACATGGATTTTGTGCTAAAGGTCTCCATCCTCTGGGTGCTGTCTTTGGGTTGAGGGGAAAACCTTCTGTCCAGTGCAGACAGGGACCCCTCCACCATTCCAGAATGGCTCTTCCACTGACTTGCCTGAAACTAGTCTGCAAACAGGCACTTGCCTTCTTGTCACTGTATCCCAAAGGGGTTGTGGATAAAGTGCTCCATGCAGGAGGCAATGTCTAGGACCAACCATTTTCATGGGATTTAATTCCCCTTGGAAAACCTCATAAATCTCTCTCTCCCATGTCCAGGTGAAGTGCCAAGTTTCCCTGGCTGCAGCAGCAGGAGATGCTCCCACACCGTGGAAAGGCTACCAGCCTCATGTGAGTGCACTCCTCCCCTCCTGCTACAGCACAGGAATCCCAACACCCATCCACAAAACGGGTATGATGACTCTTGTAGAGGAGAGCCCTTCCTTGCCTTCAATGAGGGTATGGAAACCCCACGTCAGCACCGGAGGCCCACATCAACAATTATGCTCCATATCTAACAGGGACTCTGAATTTCTGGAGCTAAACACTGAAGAATAAAGCAAGCTATGTTCAAAACATCTCTGCTCCTCCCTTCTTCCCAGGTCAGGCCTCCTAAGTGAGGCGGGACACTGAACAAGTGTTCCAAGCAGTCCAGGTAACACTTCCACGCTACCCTGTGTTCAGCCCCAGGAGCAAGGCTCCATCTGGAAGGTTGAGCCCTCCCTACACTCACGCCACAGATCCAGCTCCAGGTGAGCATCCCACAGCCTGTCAGCACATCCCCCCAGCCCTGGATGCATCCTGAGGGTGCTCAGCTACAGAGACTTTGAGCTTCAGTCTTTCTTTTACGGAAGAGAAGCTGCTGACTGAGCCACCTGTGTCCCTGGAGCCAAGAGGGCCCCGTGTCCTGGTGCATCCAGCACAGCACGGCCAGCCGGGCAGGGAGGGGATTGTCCCGCTCTGCTCTGTGCTGGGGCGGCCTCACCTGCAGCATTCACTGTGTGCAGGGCTGGGGACACAGGAGAAAAGGAGATAAAGCTACTGGAGGGTGTCCAGAGGAGGGACATGAACTTGGTGAAGGGTTCGGAGGGGAAACCGTATGAGGAGCGGCTGAAGTCCCTGGGTTTGCTCAGCTGGAGCAGAGGAGACTGAGGGCAGAGCTCATGGGGCTGCAGGTTCCTCAGCAGGAGCAGGAGGGGCAGGGCTGAGCTCTTCTCTGTGACAGTGACAGAACCCAGGGAATGGCAGCAGATGTGCCAGGGAGGGCAGTGGGACATGAGGAAAAGGTTCTTCACCCAGAGGTGCTGGACACTGAACAGGCTCCCAGGGAGGGGTCACAGCCCCAACCTGACAGTGTTCAAGGAGAGACTGGGCAACGTCCTCAGACACATGGGGTGAATTGTGGGGTGTCCTGTGCAGGGACAGGAGTTGGACTTGACAATCCTGATGGGTCCTTCCAAGTCAGGACATCCTATGGTTCTATGGTTCATACCACTGCCAGACAGCTACTGAGATGCAGACAGCTGCCCAGCAGGATGCAAATGTAAATCATGATGCAATTTCATACATGACATTAGATAGCTCCTGGATATTAAGAGCTTGCTGGCACATGGTACAGCCTCAGGGCACTGGTTATCAGCACCTGTATATATTGCCCAGTGAGCGAGGTGTGCCCAGAATCATAGAATCATTTAGCTGGAGGAGACCATTGAGATCACTGAGTCCAACCATAACCTAAATCTAGTACTAAACCATGTTCCTCATCTATACATCTTCCAGGGCTGGTGACTCCAGCACTGCCCTGGGCAGCCTGTTCCAATGCCCCACAGCCCTTTGGGGAAGAAATTGTTCCCCAGATCCAACCTCAGCCTCCCCTGGCGCAACTTGAGGCCATTTCCTCTGCTCCTGGCGCTTGTTCCTGGGGAGCAGAGCCCGACCCCCCCTGGCTCCAAGCTCCCTTCAGGCAGTTCAGAGATCAGAAGGTCTCCCCTCAGCTCCTGTTCTCCAGCTGAATCCCCCAGGTCCCTCAGCCGCTCCCATCACACTTGTGCTCCAGCCCCTCACCAGCTCCATTCCCTCCTCTCAACTTGCTCCAGCACCACAAGGGCTTTCTTGGTGTGAGGGGCCAAAAACTGCCCCCAGGACACTCAGCACAGCGTGCTCTCTGAAGCAGATGGAGGAACAGTCCAAGCAGAGCAGAGTGCAGGGTTGGAGACAGAACAGTGTGTTGTCCAGGGGTCAATGGGCTGCGCACATCCCCTCGTGGGTGTTCATCCCACAGTGGTGCTGTCAGCGATGCTGCTCGTGAACAGGGACGGGGGTCACACAGCCAACTGTGGGTCACTCGTGAGTGAAAGGCAGGTTCCTCCACAGGGCTGCGAGTGGTCCAGCGGGGCCAGGAACAAGCTTGGAAGACTTTCTAAATAATCAAGAGAATAGGGAATAAGACTGGAAGCTGGACTCAAAGACAGCCCTGAGGAGGTCACAACCCTGAGGAGGGCATCAGTGACAACTCTGCTCAATTTTCTGAAGCTGAAGTGGGAGAAGAGCTGCTCTCCTGCTGCACCAGCACTGGAGGCAGGGAAGCGGATACTGCAAAGCTGCCTGGTCCAGCTCTGATTTGACAATTTGCACCATCTGAGTAATTATCTCCGTCTTCTCCCCTCCAAGGAAAGAGGGAACATGCCTGTATCACTGAAGGAAGCCAGCAGCCTCCTGCTCAGCCTCCAGGAACTCTGCATCTGCTGTGCAATGGTGGAGGGGAGGAAAAACAGTTTCTCAGCAGGGTTCAGGCACAACCAACAGTACAAAAACATCCTGGGGCAACACTGGGGAAACTGCTGTAGCATTAAGGGAGCCTCCAAGAAAGCAATGCAGCAAGAGAACAGTCCTGCTTGGGGGAACACGGCAATATAGACAACCTTCTTCTGTGTAATGGAGGCTCTTCTTCAACGCTTTCCACACAGGAAAAATAGGATTTGGGATTTCATACCTTAGGAAGCTGTGCCCGTATATCTTCTGAGCCTATGAATATGCTCTCCAAGTGAGACCACGTACGCTGCACTTCGAACCAGAGAGAAATGACGGAATCTGTTGTGGACAGCTTCCTCTGCCATATGGACACTTCCTCCAAGAAGAAAGCGATACATTTGGATGTCATTAAATTCTGCAGCTGCACCTGGTTGTCTTCTAAAGTTTCTATGAGTTCCTCGTCTGACTTCAGCAACGGGATGTTCGTCCGGGGGTGAGGCTCATACTGAAACTCCATGGTGCTCCAAGTCATTTTTAGCTCCTTCAGGACTTTCTCCATACTCATTTCTCGTACCGCTTTGTCCACAATGCCACGAACCCCATCCTCAAAGTTATGGAGGTTGAGCTTCAGGAGGTCAGCCAGCGTGGTGTCCGAGTCCATCACAAACCTCACACCCGTCACCTGCATCAGCTGATTCCAGTGCCTTTCCCTAATGGCGGGATTTTGAAGTTCTGCCACAGCTTTCAGGGCCGTCAGCATGTTCTTCACCTTGCTGTCCAGCCCAGTGAAAGCATCCCACGCCCTCACCTCCTTATCCAAATTCCGAATCTCTCTTGCAAACTTTTTACACTCCAGATCCATGTTTTCCACGTTAATATCCGCCCATTTGGTGGTCTGCCAGTCATCAAGGCAAGTGCCCACAAGGGAGATCATAGCCCAGAGCTCTTTGAGAAGACACAGCTCCTTTCGGCACTGCTTCAGTTGTTTATAGTCTGGCACTATGACTTCAAACAGACCAGCTGATTCATAAATCGAGGTCATGGCTGACTCCGTTTGTTTAATCTCAATGTGCTTTGTATCCAGCAGTTGATAAGGCTTTTTGGTGTCAAACCTAGAAAGAAATGTTTATTCTTCATAAGTGATATTGTAACAACTTCTAAAGAAAACATAAAACAAATGGTGCCTCTGAGACACAAAGCAGACATGATACATCTATAGTACCCATTGATGGTGCAGCCACATGGCACTGCTGACAACCCCTTTAAGCAATATTGTGCACTCAGCATCCAGATTGAATCTCTTGCTAACACCTTACAGTGTTTGCAGGGACAAAACACCCAGGGCATAACAGATACAACACCGTGAGCAGGTAGGAAATGTATGCAAGGGTTCAAGAACACATCCTCAGGACACTCCGAGATGATCCCATGAAGCTTTTCTTCCTCAGGGCTTCTCTGATGTTATAATTTCACTGTACCTGAATGGTGCTTCTTTCCGAAATCGCTCTCTGAATCTGTGTTGCTCAACATCAAACGCCGCACAGCTCTTGCGCACAACTGTCATTTCGTTCGCCTGCAGAGGAGCCACATGCTGCTTCACAGCTATCGCCAGCTTCTTTATATTGTTCCATTTTTCTGGCAGCTCCTGCAAGCAAAATTTAAATGACGGTAGGCAGTATTTGCTATTTGATATAAGATGTGACCGATCTGTTTATGGACAATCACAGAACAGGAAAAGCAACAGATTCCAAGGAAGTTTTGTTGTGATGCAAAAGCTAAACACAATTTGGGATAAAACTTATCAGTTATCCACAATTTTGAAGACGAATGAAGACTGAGACTTTAAAACTGACTGCTCTGATTGCAAAAACATGTTAAATAACTTCAGAAGAAGGGTCCCAGACCAGATCCTGGGCTCCCAGGATGGCTCAGTGGTTGAGAGAGCACAGTTCTCCTGACACCGAGCCCAGCAGGACCCAGAGCTGGCTGGAGGCAGGAGGGTGGGCTGAGGATGCAAGTTCATCACATCGTCCGGCTTCCCAGAGCTAATTAAGAAACAGAGCCTGGGAAATTTCCAGCCAGCTCTTAGAGCAGAAGATATTATGCCAGAAGGACTTCTACAGAGCTTTCTGGGGCAAATCCCTCCAGCCTGCCTGTATAATATTAGTACTAAATAAGACAGTTTCTTTCTCAGGACTGCATCCAAGCTGCTGGTGCACAGCACTGCTAACAATCCACCCTTTGCACCTGGGATTTTATTTAGAAAGAGATTTGATTTCTTCTCTTCTCACTAGACTTCTCGAGCCAAATCCTCACCCCAGACAGTGACACCAGCCAGGGCTCTGCTGTCCTCAAGTCCCACAGCTTTGCTCTCCCACTTCCCCAGGTACTGTGCCAGCCTACAGGAAAGACTTTGGGCTTCTTTTCATCCCAGTGCACATAGTTGAGAAGACTAATGGAGATGCACCAACACTATGCAAAGAAGCGAAATAACCTGGAGGCAGCAGAGGCGGCCAGAGCAGGGCCAGTCCCTCCTGAGGGGTCTCTTTCTGGCACTTCATGTTCCAGTCTCTGTAGAAATCACTATCCATGACCATAGCAGGGCACACATGGAGCTGCTTCCTTGTCCTTCTCATACAAACTATCAGCTCCAGCCCATCCATCTTCATGGCCATGGAGGGAGCGGTACCTGGAGGAACTTACTTTGGTTTTCCTACTGTGTACAGCAGTGAATGAATTATTCAACTATGTGTTGCTGTCACTTGCCAGAAAGAACGAAACTGTTTTGTTATCTCCTACATCTGAATGGCTGCCCTGCATACCTCATTTCTTCTGTCAGAGAAATAAATCAGTTGTTCAAATCTACACGCACAAACAGGCACCAAGCAAGCAGCTCTTGGGCAGAGGAATCAGCAGAGCTGGGTTCCCCATAGCACCATTTTTTATGCTGAACTGAAGCTGCTGTAGCAGCCAAAACATTCATTTAATGCAGCTCTTCTGTTTTTCAGGGTGTCTGTAGGAATCCAGTTATCTTTAGGACCCTTACCCGTGTCAGATTTGGTGATACAACCATCCGTGGATCACGGCTGCACCAGCAGAAAACTGGGGGATTGCTAAACCCCGCTCAGGTCCCATCCAAGCCTGCAGCAGAGGGAGGAACTTCTCCCCAAAAAGCTCTGCCTTAAACCTGGTGTCCTACACAGAGCCCTCTGCACACAACGCCCCGTGACTAAGGGGTATCCATCAGTATGCAGCCACACGCTCCTCCACCGTAACATGGTGACTGCTGCCAGTTCCCCAAGGCTGGCTGGGCATCCCACAGGCTTTTCCAACCTTCACCTCATGGTCCCCTGTCCAGAAATGAGAAGAATTCCCCAAAGAAAAATTGATTCATCAGGGCCAGATGTGGAAAGGTGCTGAAATACTTTCATAACGTGCTCCCAGTGATGTCCTTTGGGTCAAGCAGATTGGGTGTTATAGACCTAGTGGAGGACTGAAGTCCTATGAGAAGGCGACTCCTCTGCCAACATTATCCTTCCCATCTCCACAGTTGCCAAGAACTGGCTTATTTAAAAATAATTATAATTCAAACTAATTAACAGATGTATTTGAAAATGCATTAATTTTTTTCAAGAGTAATCGCTGAGAGTTGGAGCAGGCAATTCTATGTTTTTCATACATAACAAAAGGCTTAATCTCTGCTTTAAAAGAAAAATCTCAATATAACTCCAAAATTTAGAGCTATTAAGGCACATCCCACAATAGTAAAATACTATCCACTGAGGCCCTCTAATGACAGGGAGTGGGGCTTTAAATATTCCTGCAATGCTCTTAAGCTCATACTCTTTGACCCTGGCTACTCGGCAAACCGCCGTGTCCACCGCAGCTTTTCACCCACCTCCAGTTGCTTATAGACTTCCTCCGGCAGCTCTTGCTCATACGTCTTCAGCAGTTCGACGGTTTGCTTCAGGGGCTCGAACATGGCATCGGTGACACTGTGCCTTTCCTTAACGGCCAGGAGATGCCCCATGATCTCCACCAAACCATCATAATCGCCTTTTTCAACCTTTTTGCTCAAACCTTTGTCAGCAGTTTTTATGAACTCGTCCAGGTCAGACAAGCTGTAGAACACAAAACAGGAAAGCACCAAATGAGAGCAGTTCCTACCGGAATCATCCAGGCAGCTGGACTGGCACGGAGAGGGAAAGGCCTGGCTAACTCTGCCCATCACATGGCAACATGCTGAGGGCATCAGAACCACAGTTCATGCTCACAGGGATCCATAGATGTGGTACAGCTTCCTGTGAGGAACGGATAAATGGGTTGGGACTTCACAGGTTGGAGAAAAGGCATTTGAGGAGCACAAGTCTTACGAGGAGCAGCTGAGGGAGCTGGGGCTGTTCAGCCTGGAGAACAGGAGATGAGGGGAGACCTGATCTCTGCAACTGTCTGAAAGGAGGTTGGAGCATGGAGGGGGTTGGTCTCTTCTCTCAGGTAGCAAGTGATAAGATAAAATGGCCTCAAATTTCTCCAGGGGAGGTTCAGATTGGGTATTAGGAAAAAAACTATTCACAGAAATGGCTGTCGGGCCTTGGAACAGGCTGCCCTGGGCAGTGGTGGAGTCACCATCCCTGGAGGGGTTGGATAGACATATAGATGAGGTTCTCAGGGACATGGGGTAGTGCCAGAGTTAGGTTATGGTTGGACTCTGTGATCTTGATGGTCTCTTCCAACCAAACAGATTCTATGACTCTATCCTATGATTCTATAAGGGAGACCTGTGAGCTCGGGTCTGTGGTCTGAAGAGAGTGAATTTGAAAGGACAGTTTTCATGTCATCTCTTCCAATACAAGAATTCAACAAATGAACCTGGTAGGTTGTAAAGCTACAACAAACAGGGATTCTTCTTCGCACGCTGCCTTATTTCAGAGGGTAAGTCTCTGCTGCAGAAGGATGCAGATGTTAAAAATTCACAGCGGTTCAGAAAAGCAACCGAACATTTGTGGGAGAAAAAAAAATCCATCCAGGTCTTTAGATACAAAGGTACAACCCATGACTCTCAAAGTCCTCAGGTATGAATGGTTAGAGACAAGGAGACTATTTGGGGGAAGTTTCCCTACCTGCTTCTTGATCTCACCAGCTGCTGGACACTGTTAGCAGAGCTTGATGGGCTCCTGGATCTTTGGTCCTTTCCATTCTTCCCTTCTCAAAACGCTTACTTTTGAAGTGCCCGCTTAAATTCTGTGGATGCTGCTGGACCAAAACATAGCCCTAAACACTTCACCTATTAAAGACTAAACTGCTGAGTCAGGAGCTCTTAAGAAGAACTCCTAAATGCCTGTTCTAACCTATGCAAAAACCTCTTTGCACAGGAATTATCGTGCTGAAAAGAACACAAGAGATCACAGCAGCCACCACACGCAGCAGCCTTCACTAGTACATATGTCTGTAAATATTTCTTCGTAAGCATCCAAGCCCTGTGGCATCCTTCAGCTGCTACTACTCAAATAAATCACCTAACACATCATCCTGCAGAGACCAGGCGGCTGAGCAGCTATTCAGAGCAGGGAACACATGTTAATTCAAAACTTACATCCAAAGCTCCTCCTTTTTGTAACCTTGAAACTGCCTCCCCATGACTGCTCATGCCAGGCAACCCAAATTACTTTTTTTACAAAGAGTGCACTCAAAAGAGCACTGCATTTAGAAACGGAGCAAGTATCTCATGGCATTAATGCAGCTTTACTGATGGCAAATTCAACAAAATAAGCATAGAGCCCTAGAAGAGATCAGATTAGTTGGACCAGGATGAACAGACAAACAGACATCCTGTCCAACACCACACAGTAGGTCGTAGGAGCATCAGCTCGCAGGATGTCGATGGTACCGAGTTCGTGGAACTGTTTGCACTTTACACACTCAGCTGGACCAGCTGCTCCCAGCAGAGACGAGGGGATGAAAGTCAGCAGAGATGCGATGGAGCTGGCAGGGGGTGTGTGCCCCCTCCTCTTGCTCCTGTATTAGCCTTTTGCTTATCAGTGTGAAATGATAAAGCCCAGCCAACACAAGAGAAACCCACTTTGGTTCTGGGAAGAAGAGGTAGAACGGTTCCTACCTGTGCATGACGTGGTCCATGAGATGCTGCTTGAACACCAAGCTCCACCGTTTAATCACGTTCAGCAGAGACGCTTTGAAAGGCCGAGCATCAACTTTCATCCAACTCTGGAAAATGCTGATGGGCTCGATGCGATTCACCTCCTCATAGATCTTCTCGTAGGAGTCAATCTGCTCTCGGAACTGCTGCAGCGTGGGAGGTGACTCAGGGACCCCGTTCTCTGCATGGGCCTCGATTTCTGCCGCAGTGAGAATGTGCCCGTAGAGGAGGAACTGGCGGAAGAACTCCTTTCTGTCCTCCCCGTACAGGTAGGAGTAGCGGTCGAAGGCACTGCGGTAATCACAGCAGGCCGCCATCACGGCCTGCACACGCCCCATCAGCTCATGGCGCATGTCGGCCAGGTCAGCCATGTCCTCCATGTCAGCCTGGAGAGAAGAGGAGAGGAGCTCGCAGTGATGCGGGGGCAGCGTGGCACCTCCTCACTGCCACACAGCGTGAGGGAGCTCCACAGCCACGGACCTGGTAGTGGAGGAAGCCGCTGTGCTCAGCCAGCCTGGGCACCAGCGATGAGATCCGGTAGATGTCGTTGAGAAGACCTTCCACCACGTCGTAGAAGCCGTCGTTTGTGCCAGGGTCCAAGGAGGGTTGAAATATCAAATCTGGGATCACCAAATCCAGCTGCACCTCAAACAGGGGAGGAAGCCCTGCCTTGGGATCTGGTAGGGAAGAACAGAGGTGCCAGGTTATTTTTGAAGGGGAGAAAAGTGATCTAGAGCCACCACTAACATCCCACCACAAGACACACACATGCCCCACAGGGACACCAGGCAGGTGGGACACCCACTCGCTGGGTCCAGTGACATTGTGTCTGCATACAACGCAGAGGGGAGGCTGCCAAACCAGCTGGTGTTCTGGTACCCACAGGAGATACTGGAGAACAGATGAGACACAAGTGATTTAAGGACCGGAAAAATGCTGTGGAGGGAAGCCTTAAAGAGACCAGGCTCTTCAGCTAATCAAAAGGGAGTCTGAGAGCTGAACAATTACAGCGCATAAGTACTTAAAGAGGAGAAAAACAACAGGAACCAAGAGGCTCTTTAATTTAGTGGAGAAAGGCATGAAAAAATAAAACACCAACTGGTTTCACAAATGTGAAATTATGTGCTTGTTTTTAACAAGATGGTGAGGAACTGGATGCAATTCTCCAGCTCAGTGTGCCTCCACATCCAGGAGGGAAGCGTTCTGAAGATGTGCTTTAGCTGGACACAGCTGCTCTCAGCAGAGTGACCCTCCGTGGCAGCCTTAGGCAGGAGCTCTGCTTTGGTGACCCCTCTCCTCACTCCTCAGTGATGGAGGTTTTTCTTTCATGTCTTTCATCCACAGAACCAACTCTTGAGACTCTCCACAAACGAAAGGTTGTGTCACCTTGATGCTTTGTGCATGGGAGGTCAGGAGATGGCTGATGCCCAAGAACAGACTTGGAATGATGCCTCAATTCTGTCTGTTCACAAATCCCAGCAAATGGTGCACAGTCATCTCTGTCCCTTCCCTTGAGCAAGGCTTTGCTCCAGTGACCAGGGGACAGAGTTACCCTCTGAGTCTGGAGGCTCCTCCAGCACTTGCTGTAGACAATGCAAGAGGCAGAGTAGAAAGACCACCACAAGTCAAAGCACAAAACAGAAACTTCCTTTTGGTGAGACTGAAGATGGTATCACGGCCAGAGCTGAGGAACCAGCAGTTACCTGTGTTTTCGAGGAGGTACTTGAGTGAGCACTCAATGGCAGTGAAGAATCCATCCAGAACTATCTCATCCACGTAATCCACATAGGCCTTCCAGATGTCAGATGCTGGGTCTGCAAGTAAGAGGCTCTGGTTTTCCTGGAAGAAAAAGACGACACTTTGAAATACAGCGGGGCTGAGTCTGTCCTACAAGAGCTGCCCACAGCTGAGGACTCATGGCAATGAGCACACAGGTACCAGCCCTGCGGGGGGTGAGAAACCAGACAGACGGATGTTGCTGCTGGTAGCATGGCCACAATTTTCTCCTTCTGTCAAGGGCTGCTTTGTCATCTGAAGCAACTCAAAATAATCACAAGGTAAAAATGGAGTGCGTGAGAGACTTAGCAGCCCTGCAACCTTCTCCTCCCTCTTCTCTGAGGCCAAAGGGCTCAAGGGTGCTTTGCAGACCTGGGCCAAAGGCTCATCCCAATGCATGAAGCCTCAGTCCTTGTGGCCTGTATAATGTTACCTTGGGTGGATGAGTCCTTCCAAGTGGACTGCTTACACCTCTGCCCTACAAATGGTCATGTCAAAACAAGAGAACTTTAAAATTCAGAAAAGGGTTTTTAAATAAACCAAGTGAAAATAGTTAAAGATTGGGATCAGAAGACAAAGGGTTGGCTTACAGCCTCCCTTCTCAGCTTATTGCGTTCCTTACCTCCAGGCAAGTTCACAGTCAGGAAATTCACGGTTTTCTAGGCCACAGAATGGCCCCATCCTTCTTGCGTCTCCTCTTCCACACCCACAAGACCGGCCTGGGTATCCATCCCCTGCACCTCCCAGGCTCTGCCGTGATCCTGTTCCGGCCTTGCTATGCCCTCTGAGGGCTCTTTCTCCTAAGCCTGCCAGGGGCTCTCAACACAGGCACGGGCTCAAAAAAAACGTAAGGTCCAGCTTGCAGTCTGCTGCCAGGGGTTCAAAGCCGGCTGTATTTCATCTCTGGGGACACAGGAGAGGGTGCCATTCCCAGTGGCATGGCAGCTTGGCACACATGAGATCATAGAATCATTCTGGTTGGAAGAGACCCTCAAGATCATCGAATCCAACCATAACCTAACTCCACCACTAACCCATGTCCCTAAGAACCCCATCTGTACATTTGTTAACACCTCCAGGGATGTGACTCCACCACTGCTCTGGGCAGCCTATTCCAAAGCTTCACAATCCTCTCTGTGAATTATTTTTTCCTAATATCCAATCTGAACTTTCCTTGGTGCAACTTGAGGCCACTTCCTCTCATCCTATCTCTTACTACTTGGGAGAAGAGACCAACCCCCTCCATGCTCCAACCTCCTTTCAGACAGTTGCAGAGAGCAAGAAGGTCTGGCCTCAGCCTCCTCAAGATAGAGTGGCATTGCCAACTGGGCTTGAGTCAACCCAGAGTTGCTGCTCCCCAACTTTACACATCAACGCTGAGTGATTAAACTGTTAACAGAGCAAGCCAGGGCTCTGGTGCCTTGCAGACTCACCTCCACATTTTGCTGACACAAGAGAAAGGGGAACTTCACAGGACTGAACACTATGGGAATGCCCATTTGAAAGCACCACCCCCTCTTCACCGTCCCATGCCCTTGTATTTGACAATGCCCCCTTGTCACTGGTGTTCTACTGAACCTTTACTCCAGAGGCCTCATCCTGGTGCAAAAGGGCAATGCAAGCCAGCATCTCACTGTCCTGCCTGTGCTTGTGGGTGCACGTACCCAAACTCTCTGTGCTCTTCTCTCAGCAGCCTCAAGACTCACCTGCTCAAAAGAAGACCTGAACACCCAAGGGAAACACAGCAGACCAGCTCTTGGCCCCTTTGCTGCTGTTCCTCCAGGTTTGACCAGCACAGCAGGACAGAGGCATGGGGACATCCTATTTTGGGCCACGGTGCCTTTCCCTCCCCAGGACCTTCATGCTGCTTTGCAGTTGGTCCTGCCCTGTGAGCCACCAGAGCAGCGGTGCCAGCCCTTCTGCCTTGGCCACAGCCCCATGTTCTCTCCGGTCAATTTAGGAAGTGTTCCCATCTTTTGGGTGTAGCTGGAGGTGGTTGAGCCTGTCACAGCTGTAGCAGCAGGACAACGTGGGCATAGTAAAATCCTCGCCGTGGGTTCAGAGGGTACAGAAGTGGGTCAGAAGCCCAAGGCTGAGTGCAGACAGTGAAGTAAGGTGAGCAACAAGGGCTCAGTGTCCCAGAGAGGGTCAGCCCAGTCTCTCCAGAGTCCAAGGCCAGATGGTGACCCTCAGGAGTGGGCTGGACCTAAAATCCATCTGCCTTCCAGCCAAGGTGCTGTCCCTGACACGCTAAAACCTCTGGGCAGGTGAGGCGCAGAGATTTGGGCTTTCTCCTGCTCTGCAAAGAGGACTCTCAGCTCTGGCAAAGCCACTGGAAAAAACCCAGGGTTCAGACAGCAGCTTTTTTCTTGTTACTCAGCTTCTCCCTGGACTGACAGCGTCACCTCCTGCTCCCACAGAGGAACAACAAGCCTAAAGCAGAAAGGTCAGCCACAGCCAGCTGCCTCTCCATTTTAAGGTGAATATTTCGGAGGAGTTTTTCCTCTGAGCAGGATCCCAAAGCCTGATGCACGACTCCCCTCTAGTGGCTTCACAAGAACCAGGACTGGGAGCCAGACTGGGCTGCATCGGCTCCCACTCCTGCTCCAAACTCGGTGCCTGGTCAGCAGCCCCGCACACTCAGCTGTACCAGCTCACCCATCAAAGTATTCCTTAATCAACAACAGGTAAGTTTTTCAAATGAGTTAAGGGAGTTAATTTTAAGGTGAAGCAGCTCTGGACATTTTCACCAGAGCGGAGAGACACCCAGAGCCTATGAAGAGTCAACAAACCCCTGGAGAAGGTCCCCCCTCACCTTCACCAGCAGATGAATCCTCTGCCCTGACTCTCGGACAAGGCTGTAACGCCGTTCCAGGCGGTCCTGACAGTCCTCCAGGCTCAGCAGCGATTCTCTTTTACAACCTCTTCTCACAAATATGGGCGACGCCCACGATCCCACGATGGTCTGGATCTCCTCAACATTGTTTTTGGCTTTCTGTATCCTCTGCTCGAGGTCATGGACATCATCCATCACCATGGAGATGTGATCCCAGACACCTGGTAAAAAATGAGATGATTGACTACTTTTTTTCAGAGCTGCATGGCCAAGCTCTTGTGCACTCTCCATAAGACTTTTCCCCCACGGTTTCATGTATTTCTCACCCATCATTAACACAAGAGACTTACCACCTCAACCAAAAGAGTCACTTCTAGCTCCCTCCTACCCCAACAATCCATGGTACAGCTGCAGCCTCTGTTTTCTGCCAGGAGCACCAGCACCGTGGGGACGTCTGACACTTCCCCCTTTCCCGTACCCAGATTTAATCTGCTACCAGAGAGAGAACAAGGACAACAGGCTGAGTGTTCCTGCCACTGTCACTAGAGCAGGGACCCACAGCCCCACAAACACAGGCTGTGACAGCCCAAGGTACCAGCGAGGGCTGCATTTAGATTCAGGGAACTTCATCTGCAGGAAAGTCCCTTCATCTTTGTTGTGCAATGGAGAAAGAGTTTTTCAGCATGAGGAATTCTGCTTTGCAAGTTCCCAAGGGAGGACACTTGTTCCTGTTCATACCACAAGCCTGATGACAGAAATATATATTCCAACAGCGAGCAGTTTGCTTTCACCAAGAGGAAACAAATTGTCTTCCTCCATTCTGCTTTGCAGTTAAAACTGATCAAGCAAGAACACTGGTTAAATCATCCCAAAGTCACGGTGCACAAACCTCACCACTAACCACAGTATTTCATCTGGCTGGAAAGGATAACGAGGTGGCCCTGGCCCCCACCGGGAGAAGTCTGTCCCAAGCCAGATGGCTGGGCCAAGGGGTCCCAGTCCCTGCACAACTCAGGGAGAAAGCAGTGCCTTGGGGACACAGGGACATGACCACACAGTGGGTCACTTGGGCTGGCACGGGCAGGGAGCAGACTCTTCAACCCCAGCCTTGCCAGCTCTCACAAACCCCAATCTTGCCGTTTCCTCAGCATCACTGCTTACAGGGCAGCCTCTCTTCCCCAAAAGCCCAGAGGGAAGCTGAAGGGATCAGGATCCTGTCCCCAGCCCAAGCAGATCAAGGTAAGATGGGAAGGAGCAGGCAGGCTGGGGGCTGCCCTTTGTCTCCCCAGTGCTGGCTCTGCTGGAGAGTCCCCTGCCCTGCTGTGAACTGTCACTGGGAACCAGGTGATGGAGGCTGGGGACATGGGAGGAATCTGATGAGACCCAAGTGAGCAGGTTAACCATGAGCAATGTGCCCTGTGGCCAAGAAGGTTGATGGTACCTGGGCTGCGTGAGTAGGAGTGTGGCCAGCAGGTCGAGGGAGGTGAATCCTCCCCCTCTGCTCTGCACTCGTGAGGCCCCATCTGAGTGGTGTGTCCAGTTCTGGGCACCCCAGTTTAAGAAGGACAAGGAATTACTGGGGAGAGCCCAGCGGTGGCTACCAAGATGCTGAGGGGTCTAGAGCATTTTTCTTCTGAGGAAAGGCTGAGAGAGCTGGGGCTGTTGAGCTGGAGAAGAGAAGCTGAGAGGGATCTGATCAATGGGATCAATATCTCAGGGTGGCTGTCAGAGGATGGAGCAGACTCTGTTCAGTGGTGCCCAGCACCAGGGTGAGGGGCAACGGGTACAGACTGAAACACAGGAGGCTCCATCTGAACATGAGCAGAAACTTGTTTGCTGGGAGGTGCCAGAGCCTGGCCCAGGCTGCCCAGAGCGGGTGTGGAGTCTCCTTCTGTGAGACATTGAAACCCGCCTGGACCCACCTGTGTGATCTGCTCTGTGACCCTGCGTGAGCAGGGGGGTTGGACTGGGAGATCTCCAGAGGTCTCTTCAGCCCTCACCAGTCTGGGATTCTGTGAAATCCTGTACGGCCTCTTTTGCCCTAACACAGAGCTAGCTCACCCTCCATCTTCCAGTTGAGTGTTTCTTCTGCCTTCTTCAGCTTCAAGTTAATATCCCACAGCTGCTCCTGTATGAGAGGGTATTCGACCTCCAGGACTGTCTTCAGGACCTTGTTGTATCTGTTCACCATCAGCTCCAAGTTGGCCGCCAGCTGCCGGTATGACTCCTTGGAGGAATAGATTTCTGCTGCCGTGGGTGGGATGGCTCCCAGCCGGCTGCCAGACAGGTAGCTCAGCTCCCTCAGCACCGACACCAGCTGCAGAAACAAGGCAGAGAGCTGAATGTGAGACAATCCTCCCCATTCACCTGGTAGACACCCTCCCGTCAATTCTGGGGATCTTAGGGGGTTCCTGCTGTTTTATTCACAAAGCAGTACGCTCTGAGAAGGGCCTGGACACCTCCTAGTCCAGACCATCTCCCTCCCATTGATCTTTGCCTCTGATTTGCTTCCCAATCAAAGACATATAGCTCTGTTAACTACCCAGCCAGCAAACCCTGTGCAGCCTCTAAAAGCCATGATGATCTCTGGTCTTCTCAGCTATCCTCATCAATACAGTCTTTCAGCAATACTGTGCCTGCAGGAGGAGGCACAACCAAAAGCATCTTTGAGTTGTGATGGAACGGGATTGAGTGGGTTATTAAACTATAAACCCAAGTAGAAGTGAGTCCCTGCAACAAACGGAGCAGCAAGGTCTTCCAACGCAATATATCACTTCTAAGACAAAAAAAAAAAATCTTTGCTCAGTTTAGTGGCTTGTGAGAGGGAAAATGCTCCTGAAACTGCACATTTTGGCTGGGTGACAGAAATTCAGTATATTGTATGGGCAATGGCAGGGGTGAGGAGTATCTACAATACTAAAGTGACTATGTCCACAATGACAAGAAGAGGAAAGAAAGACGGAGCGCAGAAGGGTGAAGGGAGCAGTTTGAGGAGGTGGATGGAAGAGGATGGGATGGGAGGAAGGGAAAAGCAGGGGATTGAGGGAGCAGGAGGCCAAGTGAGATAGAACCAAACTCCCCTCCCTTTTATGCACTGGAATGTCTGAGACATCCCCACCATGGTGTCAAGGATGTCTTACCCTCTTTCCCTCTCCTCCATGGAAGGTGAGCTCTGGAAGATTCTTTAATGTTGAAGGGTTGCAAATACATCCTCCCTTTAGGCAAAATGAGGTGCTCCTATCTGCTCTGAAGGGCATGAAGGGGCTGCTAAGCAGGCACCTGAGGACATGAGGCAGTCCTCAGTATGGAAAGCTGAGAGCAGCGCAGAAGCACTCAGAGACTGGAGCTGAGAACATGCTCAGCACGTCACAGGCTCCAAACCCTGGCACCAGGGTGAAGGGTGGAAAACATCCCCTGGGGCCATTTGCTTCCCACCTTAGCAAGGAGATTCCAAGGAGCTGGACAAATCCTTTGTCTGAGAGCCAAGCTGGAATGAGCTCTGGAACCTCAACACTTTTCTCTAACAGCAGCAAGTCCCAGGGAAAGGGGGAAGTGTTTGATGTTTTCCCAGGCCCCTGAGATTCAGCACCTCCGCAGCAAATGGCATTTCACATTTGAGAGGCCCCAGAACCTTTGAATCCACCTCTGCACTCTGCTGGCTTGGACCCTGCCTCTGCTTTGGGCAGGGGGATGGTCAGGCCTCCCTGTGCTGGAGAGGGCAGCCCTAGGGAACAGAGACCTACTGGAAGCCTCCTGCACCACAATTAAGGAAATCCAACAGCCACAACACTGAAGTAACAAAACAAACCTTTCCTGGGATTTTTATACCCTTTCAGGAAGCTCAGATTTCAGGTAAACATAACACGAACCCACGTCTGTAGGATGATGCTCCTACGCTCCCCACACCAGCGTCAAACCAACCTGCTCTGGAGATGTTGACACCAGTTAACATCTGGCTACTCACAGACTTTCTGGCTTTAATTACAATCTGCGCTGCTTAAACTGTAATCCTGATATTTTACCAGGAGACAGAGCCCACAAAGGGGATGGTTAATTCATGTCACCCATAACAGATGCTCCAGGGACCTCAGCAGAACAGATCTAGTAGCGATCCCACCAGACTTGCCATGCACGGTGGGGCACAGCTTGGAGACGTGCCCTCCAGCAGACAGGAAAGCTAGTTCTTACCTGGGGATCAAAATTAACTGTGATCAGTTTGGTTTCTGGATCTCGCCGGATAAGCGGTTGAGTAAGGTTGTACTGTGATTTTTCAGAGACTGTCTGGGACCAGTCTGCATAGAGCTTCTCCTGATACCTGCCGAAAAACAAACAAACAAATTAAAACATCCACCACGTAGCTGCCAAGCCCGCACACCAAGACATAGAACCAAATAAAAGCCAAGTCCACTTCTGAGGGCTGAAGAACATCAAGGAATATTTAAAACCCACCCACACCACCTCCATAAAGATCTTGGCTTCAAAGACAAACACCTGAAAACCAGTGACAGCATCAAGTCAGGAAAACAAAGATCCCCCAAGTACCATTCTTAGCAGAGGATTCAAATTTGGGGACAAACATTCAAAAGCTCAGAGCAATCAGTTCAGTTTTAGCATCAAACATTAAGATATTAAGTGAGGTGCAACGAATCCCACTCCCACTTGTGGAATACACACATTACAGCCACGGTAAGTACACTGTGAATGGGCACAAGTGGATTGAGACTTCTGGTCAGCTCAGGTTTTCTACCACAGCATCTCCTACATCCAAAAGAATCTCGTTCCAACATTTCTGCTGGGCTGCACAGCCCCTGTCCCTCCCATGCAAACTTCTCATTTCAAGATATCACAGAAAGACTGTGGTGTGTAGCAAAGGATTCCTCCTCCTCTCTCATCACAAAATTCCTTCTGGCTTAGAAAGAGACATTCTCAGGCCCTGGGCTTGCAAACGTGCTGAAAGGTGGTTTAGAGAAGGAGAAGGAAATGGCCTCAAGTTGCACCAGGGGAGGTTCAGACTGGATATTAGGAAACATTTCTTCCCCAAAGGGCTGTCGGGCATTGGAACAGGCTGCGAGGGCAGTGGTGGAGTCACCATCCCTGGAGGGGTGGACAGACGTGGAGACGAGGTTCTCAGGGACACGGGGCAGTGCCAGGGTTGTGTTAATGGATGGACATGAGGGTCTCTTCCAACCAAAACAATTCTATGATTCTATAAGGTTTGGCTTTTTTTCATATAGTTACAGTCATGCCTGAGCCACCACTTACCTGTCGAGCAGCTGGATCATTTCTTCATACTTCTCTATCACCCTTCTTCCTTCAGCAGAGTCCAAGCAGCTGGTGGCACAACAGACAAGCTCAGCGTTACATTTAGCCCTGTGAGGCTGCAGTCTCTATTTACCCCTTCCCAAAACCACCCACCACCTTGCAGGCAGAGCCTGGCTGGGGATCTTACATTCCAACCCCACCATATCGCCCAAAACCATTTCACTGCACAAAAGCTCTCCAAGCCCCAGTGCGCCCTTTTGCGGGTGTTTGCATGGCAACTGGCAAATGAGAACCACGTCCTGGGGGAAGAACAAGGGCCCAGAGCTGCTGGAGGAACACTGGTCTCCGTAACATACTCAATGCTCCGGTGTTTGCACAGAGCAGGGCAACCTCTGCTCACCAGCCACCACTTTCTGAGGTCAAAGAGGCACAGAAAGAAGCAGAGTGTGGCTCCCGGCAGATGAAGCTCTTGGCGGTGCCCAATTCATGCCCCTCAAACCGAAGAGCAAAGGTGTCCCAGAGTGCGGGAGGCAGAGCCCTGGCCACGCTGCCAGGGCTGTACAGCCCAGGGAACAGCAGGCCAGAGGAATTCTTATCATGCTGTCTTTTCCCCACTGTTTCATCTACAATATCCAAGTTTTCCTCAAGATGGTTGTTGATTTTGGAGGACATATTGACAAAACTTGAATTAACTTAACCAAAAGCTGGAAAAAAGGAGCGCCTGAGCAGTCACCGCTGGGCAAGTGCTGAGAAACCTGCTGGAAGTAAACAAGTCCTCTGAGCAAATCCAAGTAAATCCCAGCAAAACCACTTTTGTTTCTCCTTTTTAATCCTTTTTCCCTTTCAACAGCATCATGTCACCACCGTTGCAGAGCATGTTATTAACTACTCTAAACAGAGGACAGAAAATCAGTGTGAAATGCAGATCTGGGTCCTTCATGGTGGACAAAAATTTGCCATTTAGGTTCAAATCAGACATGATAACTTGGGCTCTGTGCTGGGAACAGCCCAAGAGTTTGTTTCATTGCACCAATGTCTTTGCTGCTGCAGAATAACTGTGCACTTAAAGACACTTAATGGCAAGATACAGTGAGAGAAGGTTACAAACATGGTACAGTGACGGTCAACTTATTTTGGTCAAGTACATTAAAAAAGTGGATCCATTTACACAGAATCCTGACCAGCACACGTGAAGCCATTCCTGTGAGCTACCAGGTGCAGTCCCTAGAACATCCTCAGTTGTCATAAGTCCAACACTGCCTTGCTTACAGAGCTCTTAAACGTTGTCTCATGTGGTGCCAGCTGTGAGTATGAGGCCATACTTCCCTGACACCATCCGTTATAACAAGCATTTGGGTGATAAATATACCAGCATTGGTTTCTTTCCTTGATCTTGGGAGATGGCTCCTTTGTTTAACGCTGAGAAAGTTTTCTTCTGCCCAACAAAATGCTCGTCTGCTCCCCAACATGCAAACCCAGCTCCATCGACCCATCTCAGCTGAGTCCAGCCCAGCACTTCTCTGCTATTCACAGTTTGGATGATGCCAGAACCAGGACTTGCAGCTGAGGAGGTCCTGGAGAACATGCTGAGTGGGATTGCAGCAGGAAAGGTTCTGATACCTCTTTCAATTGCAACCCGGGAACTATGTCTGAAAGCTGAATAGCCCACTGTGCCTCTTAATCGCTTCAAAACAAATCCAGTTAATGAGTTTCTTAAAAAAAATAATGATCACAAGGAAGCTGAAAAGCACCAGTGCAACCACTTCACACCTCTTTGACTAAGAATTATTTCAGCTATAACCATGGGATAATGTTCACCACAGAAAGAAAATCAGATTGATTACAGAGAAGATAGCAAGGTGGTCATAAAGCAACTTAGCTGGAACAGACACGCACAGATGTGGGATGTGCCTGAAGTGATCAAACGGCACCTGGATTCGCGCTCGCAGCTCCTGCGCCCAGCGCAGCGCTCCAGCCACCGGCGGCATGTTCTTGTGCACAGGGGGGGATCCTGGGGAGGGCACATTGGAACAGCGTTTGACTGAACACTGCACTTGTAACCCCAAAGATGCAACAACAGAACCTCATCTGCAGAAAACTGCTCTGAT
Organism: Patagioenas fasciata; assembly: GCF_037038585.1. Classification (NCBI taxonomy): domain Eukaryota; kingdom Metazoa; phylum Chordata; class Aves; order Columbiformes; family Columbidae; genus Patagioenas; species Patagioenas fasciata. The sequence continues at coordinate 1,117,147 of NC_092546.1, forward strand.
TTCCCAGCTTCCTTCCTTAAATCCAACATCTGCCACACTGATGTAGGTCTGTGACCAAGGCGAGTGCCTCTGGATCTCGAATAAGGAGCTGAGATCAAACGAGAAGCCCAGACTATGTCCAAACCTGAGCTGATGTGAGGTGTCCCTTGCCTGGGACACATTCCCCGCCCCTCACAAACACTGACATAGGGATTTCTGACCAGGAGTTACTTCTGTCCGTCTTATCTAACAGCCACAGAACAATAACCACAAATTCACAGCAAATGATTCTCTCCATGATTCTCTCCAGCCCAGGACTTGTCTCGTTCCAGTATGATCTTTCTGAGGCAAGTAAATAGGTTATTGTTCAAAATGACACACTTGAATCCTCATAATCTGATAGAAATCCACCCATTCCCCCCTGTGCCAACAGTCACGGGGAATAATAAACTTGGAAAAGGCTGATTAAACCCTTGGTTACAAAGTCCCACTCGCATACTTTGCATTTTAAGCATTGTAAGGGAAACAAAATAAATTCATTCTGAGGAGCACATGAGTGGGTTTGCAGGTCCCATGGGGTGTTGGAGGCAGCACACAAACGTGGAGAGAAACCTCCTGTCACAGCCTCGCTGGGAGAAAAGCTCGGCATGTGTCTCCATTCCCAGTCACATATCATGCATACACATTTGAAAAAGGGTATTTTTACTCCTAACCAATTATTTGCTTTAATACTAAGAACAGAGCTTTCCCAGGCATTTCCATTGCCACTAGGAGCTACAGAGGCTGAAAACATCTGCAATTTGTAAAGTTTTGGGTTCCTTAGAAAAATAAATCATTTCCCCCCCAAATTAATCTCAATCAAACTCCCTGTAAAACCCATTTTACTCAGCACGTTCTACCTACCGAGCTTCAGCTCTGCCTGGATGTGCCGGGAGTAGATCAGCCTGGCGTGGTCCAGGGCCCTGCTGAACATGCTGATGAGGACGGAGTATTTGCCAGCAGCATCTGCAGCGACTACCGGTCGCTCCAAAAGGCTCCCGAACATGTCCAGCAGCTGTTGGGGTGAACACGCAGGAAAAGAAGAGGGGAAAAATTTACAACCCCGACTCCTGCAGAGAGATCAGCTGGGACCTTCCTCCCCAGCCCAGATGCTTCAATACTGTCCGCACCAATGGGCACTTTGGAAAAAGGAAATTTGCTCCCTTTGTTACGGGGCCTCTCAGACTTTCTCTGGGGTTGGACCACATTCCAACTGTTGTTCTTCAAATGCTTCAAGATTTTCTATTTTTTTCAAAAAACTCACAAAGATAAACACTGTCACTTGCTAAAGTCTTTTCTACAAATGCTTATATTGATTTTTTTAAAAAAATACCATTTATTATTTCTGCAAGATAGATTAATTGATAAATAAACCAGCTTTGTTTCTAGAAAACCTGTTTCCAAAACTGAAACAGATCCATGTATTAATAATATTAACAAATTGATACTAACAATATCAATTCTCACCAGGAAATCCTAGAAAAAGCATGATTTCCCCCAACTTGCAGAGAGAGACACAAATATATCTCCTGGCATCCAAAAGCTTTGTGAGGGACCCACCAGCCTGAGCATCCCAAACCAAGAGCAGCCCAAAAGCTACAAGTCCCACTGTCCCACCAGCAAACACCAGCCCCATGTGCCTGTGGCTCCAGCACTGCCTGGTCTCCTCAGCGTGATTCTCACCGAGCCGGGTGCCCTGATTTCCCTTTTAGGGAAGAGCAAGGGAGCGATAAACAAACCTTGAAGGCGTGGTCCAAGTTGGAGGCGTCATCAAAAGCCTGGATGAAAATGGTGCCCAGCCGACGGTCCATGTCTTCTACTTTCTGCTGGAAACCAAAGGCATCCTGCTCAAAGTCCTGCACAAAGGCAAAACACAAGCTGTGAGGCTGCAAGATGGCACTAGGAAGGTACCTGTAACTCCTCGATCCAGAGATGCCCTCTCTTATTCACCGTGAACTAAGCCACTCCTCTGGCCAATCTTCAGCCATCGCAACGTGGCAAAGTCCTCACGAAGCTTGAGAACATTTCTGTGCTGTCCCATGGCTGAGATGTTGGCCCTTTCTCTGGGAGGGACCCTTTGGTCCTGAGGGCTTTCCACAGCCCACATGGCACTATCTTCAGCCTACAGGCAAGATGGACTATTTCCACACCCTCTCCCCCACCACTTGGCCTGAAGACCACACCATCATCCAGAAAACCCACGGATGCACCTGCTGAGTCCCAAATCCAACCTACTTTCAAGTCAAAACAAGCCTGTGGTTCCATGGTGAGCTGGTTGTGAGTGAGGCAGTTTCAAAACACTCGCACAGGTTGCCCAGAGAGGCTGTGGAGTCTCCACACTTGGACATAGGTAATCTTGGAGATATTTCACCTGACCAGTCACAGTCCTGCTCTAGCTGAGCCTGCTTTGAGCAGGGAAGGTGGACTGGGTGATCTCCAGAGGTCCTTTTCAAACTCAACAGTACTGGGTTTCTGTAATTTCCATCATCTTCTTGCACTGCTTTTCTTGCTTCAATTGTAATAAATCCTTTGAACTTCAAGAGTAACATCTATATTTGTTTTCCTACACGTAAAAGAGTCCAAATCAAAGACTGAACTTGACAGTCCGTGACAGTCCTTCTGTTCTAGCTTGGACAAAACCACTAAAAATGAGGTCATGTGTCTCTTTTCCAAAGGACAAAGTGCAAGGAAATAGCTTTTACTATTGCTACTGCTGAGCTCCAGCAGATCCAGATGCCATGTTTTAGCTAAAAAAAACGGCTCCAGCAGTGGCAGAGGGTGCAAAACTAGAGCACTGAAAGAACAAACATGACTCAGAGTCACACAAATGGCCATGGGGTCACCAAACCCAAGCCACCTCCTGCAGAGCCACTGTCACCTCTCCTCTGTGCCTGCCCTGCTGAAGGAGGGGTGCTATGGAGCAAGCAGCTTTCCAGCAAGAAACACTGGGGACGTGCCACCCCCTGCAGAGATGTACTGGGAGCTGCAGGAAGCAAAGCACGAGCCACCCATCCCCACACCAGGCAGGTCCCAGAGGGCTGGGAATATTCCTTTAATTAAAGCACTACTGATAATAAAATAGAGCATCCTTGAATTCTGAGAGCCCCAGATGCCATGTGTTCATCTAGGCAGGAGCGAACACATCCCAGAGATGATCTGAGTTGGCCCTCATCAGGCAAACTACCTTGTTTTTCCAAAACTAAGACAGAGTCTTATATTAATTTTTGCTGCAAAAGATGCTTACTTTTTTACATGTATAGCTGCCTGGACCCTATTTAAATTGACTTTTTTATGAACTGTAACTAGGGCTAATTTTTTGAATAGGGTTCATATTTCAAGCATCCTGAAAAATCATGCTATAGCTTGTTTTTGGGGTAGGTCTTATTTTTGGGGAAACATGGTAAATACCAAGAGCAGGAAAGCAAAGAGATGTGGGTGTTGGTATAGCTCTTATACCTCAGCAAGCACCATGTACAGCAAAAGCTTGTGCATAACTCATGGAAATCCCAGTTTCCCAGCTGCACTGATCTAAGGTGCTGATCTAGCAAGATATGTTAGATATAGACGTGCAAGAAGTCCCAAATCTCTGCAGGAAAGGCCAGCGGCTCCCTGTTCCCTCCAGTACCAGATCAGATCATAATGAAAGGAGGAAAGAGCTGGGAAGAAGATAGCAGGAAACTGCTGCTTTGGAAACATGCACATGTTCCTGATGTTCCCGCAAACTGGTCCCACCTACCGTGTTGGTCAGGTCAAGACAGTCATAGGTTCGCTCTGAAAACACCTTGTATGCCTCCTGGAATTCCTCATACATGTCCAGGACCTGCTGGCCCAGGGTCTTCCCTTTAATCCCACTGAATTCAATTTTCTCCAGCTTCATCAAGTCCAAGGAAGTTGCCAGGAGATCCTTCAAAGTCAACGGAGGGAGACACAGGTCATGATGTTGACAAAAGAAGATGACAACAGCTGTCACGACAGAGTTGCACTTGCTGAGGGACCTTCCCAAGCACAGCGCTGGTGCTCAGGCTGGGTGGCAGGGATGGGAAGGGGGGAGCCTGATCTGCCTGTCCTGAGCATCAGTGGCTGCTCATAACACGTCCCTGCCCAGTGAGACCTGCTGCAGCCACTAGAAATACCATGACAACTGTAAAATCGCTTTTAAGTGTATTTAAAGGACAGATCCAAAGCAGGATATGAGACTCTTATATGTCATCCAGCATAGCTAAGAATCCCAATTTTATAGGTATTAACCGAGGACAGATTTCTAATATTTACAGGTACCCAAACTGTCCAAAGCTCCTGCGCAGTCAAACCTCCACGTGTCCAAGTGGGTGTTGCAGCACCTGCCCCGCTGGCCCTCTCTGCTGAGGTGGCACACGGGTCCTTCCCTTCCCTTCCCATCCTCTGCAGCCTGGCAGTGTCACCTCTTGGGAAAATGTCCCGCTCCCCCAGTGGTGGTGGCAGCACTGGGCAGCTCTGCTGCCATCCCACCTCATCTGTCTCCCTAGCTAGGGCCAAGTAAGGGCTGGTTGAACATCCATTGTCTCAGAGGACCAGGAGAAATGTGCACAGGAATGTACTGGTGGCCACTCTCTGCTTGCACTTGTCCTGGGGCCACCCGAGCAGGGCAGCAGGTTTTACCACAGACACGTAATATGAAACAGTGCAACGAACCAAAGGAAAGGGATCCTTCCCTCTTCACGTGCTCATGGGCTACCCATGCACCAGTGTAACTGCAGCTTTTATGAAAATTCGAAAACAAATGCACATATGCATTCATATTCACTTCGACACACCAGCACATCCGCTTGAACAAATACCTAGTAAGGCAAAAAAATAATGTGGAAATACCAGTTGTCCCTTGCTTTGTCTTGCAAGGTTGCTTGAAATGAAGTGATGAGGGGAAATTGAGACGGAGAGAGATGCAGCAGTTTTCCTCATTAACAGGCTGGTGTGCACTATGCTTTTAATTATTGTTTTACAGCTCACTCCGCAGGCTCTCCCTCTGACTCCAGATACTGCAGCTTCTACTGTCCCTGGAGTGTGGGACAGCCACGGAAGGAGGAAACAGACACTGGTCAAAACGCACAGTGCCCCAGCTCAAAACCTCCCCACTGGCTTTTGTCTGCAGCCCATATCCACAGTGTGCCCATGGCATCCATGGAATCCCAGCAGTCAGTGCCCCAGAGCCTTTACAGGGTCCCAGTAAACCTGTCACCAACACTGTCCTCATGATAACCTGCAGTTATTCCTGTGTCTATTTATATTCCTCTCTACACCGACCAGCATAATTTGGTTTATTTCACATCAAACCCTACTGGAAACCATCATTATGAATACTTTTAAAATAGGCACCAGTCATGACAGTTTTCAACATAGTTAATTAAGGAACACATAAAAGTATATGGCACATTTAAAGCAGTAAAACTGCAAACACCAGCAACCTGTACACTGGCCATCCAACCCTACACACTGAGAACGCAGCAACAATCAACAAAGAAATTCATTTGGGATGTGTGTGGAGAGCAGATGAATGTGTGTGGTTAGCCACGTGAGAGATAACAGGTACATGCAAGGTCTGTACAAGAGGTACATACAGTATCTGTATAAGAGGTATATACAGTGTCTGTATAACAGGTACATATGGTGTCTGTATGTCTGTGGTCTCCAGACACAGCCATGTGGTAAGGAGAGCATAGGGAGCTCCCACATTCACACTCAGACCTGCTCTCTGCAGAACATCTCCTGTGGCTCAAGGAGCCCTTGGCCACACTGGGAGCTCAGGGATGACACCCCAATGTCCCTGCCTCAGGTGACAGATCTGGCAAACAGGGACACCCCTGAGCCACAGCACCCCAGTTTGATGGACTATGAGGATGCGAAGGGACAACCTGGTGAGGAACGTGTCCCTGCTCCTCCCCAGGCCCACGTGGCACAGCCAAGGGGATCCTGCCATCTGGCCTCTCCAAGACAGGCAGGACCCAGCTCTAGGGTGTCATAGAATCATAGAACCATTTCAGTTGGAAGAGACCCTTAAGATCATTGAGTCCAACCATAACCTAAATCTGTCTCTGATGGCACCAGGAGACCTGGGAGATTACATTGCTTTATTTACAGCTGTGCAAACCACACCTCCAGTAATCCTCCTTTTCTTGCCCCAACAGGAGCAAGGAGTCCAACGGGACTCCTGAGAGCAAAAAACACACCTATCAACCTGACCAGCTTACATATGCACTGAGCAGGACATAGTAAAACACAGTCTTAGACTCGCTGTAACAGGAGACCTAACAGCAAAAGAGTGGCCCCATTCCCTGGTATCAGGTGAAGCTATAGAAAGCAAAGATGCCAGCAAGTGATCTCCTGGCTACAGAGTTCTCCTGACGGTTTGCAATGTTTTTCAAGACCAGAGTCTCACCTCCACCATCTCCAGTCTCTTCAGGAAGGTGTCCAGCCTCGCAAACACCATCGTGGAGCTGAAGTCCCACTCCCTCACTTCTTGGCCTGGTTCATAATACATGTGCAGTTTTTCCCTTCTCTCCTCAAATGCCTCTTTGAACATGTTCAGGATACCGAGCACCATTCGCACCTTGCCCAGGCTCTCCTCCATGTCCCCTTTCAGAAGGTCTTCTGGAGACAGGTACACCAGGGCCTGGAAGAGCAAAATCACACCTGAGAGGTCACTTCTGCCATCATGGAAAACAAGGACTTCTTGTGTTGAACACATTTGAACCTGTTTATTAAGTTAAATGTTGCCTAAAGAATCACTTTTCCAGGGAAGGACAATAGGAAGAAGGGGAGAGGGGACACAGGGGACTGCAAACACAGGCATCACAGCCACAGACCTGCTCAATGAGAAGGTTGCAGATCTCCTGGAGCAGCACCACTATCCGCACGGGCATGTTGTAGTGCTTGGAGGCGACCCAGATCAAACACACCACGTGGAGCAGGGGGAGCAGGAAAGGCTTCACCTCGCTGAACTCAACCCTCTCTACGTCTTCCAAGCGGCGCTTGAGGGGTGTCAGGTGCAGGTGAACGTCCTGAGCTTCAGTCAAAGCTGTGTTGAGAGACGTGAGAAGCGGTAAGAACCACCCAGCTGCGGTGTGCTGGGTTCCCAGCTAGGTGCTGGCCTCACCACATGGAAAAGTGCCTGGGAAAAGAAACTGTCCTGACAAGCACTGAGCACCCTCAGCCACCTGTGTGCTGCAGGTCACTCACTCGTGAACATCACTCACCTGCGGCAGTAACCAGAACAGAAATAAGCTGATGTGATGGCAGGGGACAGGGAGCTGGGACAGGGCTTCGTGGAGAGCCTGAGTCCACAACTGCTAAAAAGTCACACGGAATTTGCCCAACAGCACCAAAAATACAGTGCTGCCATGGCTGTGAGCCATGGCCTTGCTGTACAGCACGACAGGCTGTACAGCCTTGGCCTGAGCCCTTTTTAGCTCAGTTTTGGCTCAAGCAACTCCTTGTCCAGTGGGCAGATGACGACGGCCCCACTAGTCCTGACTGTAATAGAAAACCTGTCAACAGTAAAGCAACTGATGTCTGACTCGTCGAAAGCTTTAGCTTAGCTCTGTACAGCTGTGTGGTTTTACCCTGAAGAATTACCCCAGAGCGCAAGCATTAATAAAACCAGATCGTTGTGCAATTAAACCTGTGGACCAACAAGAAGTGACAGAAGTGCTTGAATGCATGCAAAAATAACCCCTAAGGCCCAAGACCAAGGAAGAAGAGACTCCCACTATCAGCATCACCCTCCCAGCAAATCCACCAACAGCAGCCACACCAGTACAATGCCAGGGAAAGGGGCAGAGACTTAAAAGCAGGTGCACACAAATCTGAACTGCGCTGTAATGGAAATTAACAATTATAGTCCAAATTATCCAATTAGGGTTAGTATCGCTGTAGCCGGATTAAAACCAAATATTTGTTGTATTTTGATTAAACCCTTAAAGTATTAATTAGTTTAACAATGAACCCTTGGCTCCTTATATAAGGGGTGTTTCTCCAGCCCATTTAAACTGCACAATGCAGAGTGTGACACAGATCCTTAAGAGATTCAATGTTTGCACGTGAAGTGGTGAAGAACAGTGTTTTCTGCCAGCACGTGCACAGCTAACACAGTCTGGATGGTTTCATTGTGCCAGAGAGCAGCTGGGTTGGACATGGATGTCCAGCTGTGTTGGTCTGCAGGGACAGACCAGCAGGACTACACTGTTTTTCACTACAGACAGGGATTTGCAATATTTCCTTGGGCTGCGCTCAACTCCCCTAAGCAAAGCAAAGCAAGGAAATTCGGGCTGCAGTGGCCAAAGCCTGAGAAGCAGCGCTCTAACAAAGCAGTCTTAGGTACAAGATCTGTCCTCTTAGTCTGAACTCCCATTCCTGCATAATAACACCAGAGGAGCTGGTGGAAGTTGAGGTGAGTCCTGTTAGAGTAATGCAAACACTTTATTACAGCAGAATAAATTCCCAAACCCATTCACCCTGAACTTTGGCAAGAGTCTGGCTCAACAGACCAGCGATGGAGCTTGTCCCAGCCTGGAAACAAAAGCCTAGACTCAAGCACAAGCAGCCCAGTCTCAATTCACAAACTAGAAAGATTTGGCTTGAAATCAGTCACACCAGGCCATGAAGAAAGGCCAGAAGCCAGCACTGTGGTAAAGTTGCCCCAGCATCTCACCTGCCTCAACATCCATTAGCATGGTTTTGAAGGCTGGGATGTAGCTGCTCTCAACTCTCTCCAGCAGCTCCATCATGTTCCTGACCTTCCTCGTTGTCAGCTGGTTGTAAATGCATTCCAGGTCATCACACCTACAGCAACCGAGACACAGAATCACAGAATCAGTTGGTTGGAAGAGACCCTCAAGATCGAGTCCAACCATAACCTAACCCCTGGCACTGCCCCATGTCCCTGAGAATGTCATCTCTGTGACTGTTCAACCCCTCCAGGGATGGTGACTCCACCACTGCCCTGGGCAGCCTGTTCCAATGCTTCACAACCCCTTCTGGGAAGAAATGTTTCCTAATATCCAACCTCAGCCTCCCCTGGTGCAACTTGAGGCCGTTTCCTCTGCTCCTGGCGCTTGTTCCTGGGGAGCAGAGCCCGACCCCCCCTGGCTCCAAGCTCCTTTCAGGCAGTTCAGAGATCAGAAGGTCTCCCCTCAGCTCCTGTTCTCCAGCTGAACCCCCCAGGTCCCTCAGCCACTCCCATCACACTTGTGCTCCAGCCCCTCACCAGCTCTATTCCCTTCTCTCAACTCACTCCACTACCTCAAGGTCTTTCTTGGCCTGAGGGGCCCAAAACTGATTTGAGGTTTGGCTTCCCCAGCGCTGAGTACAGTGGGACAGTCATTGCCCTGGGCCTGCTGGCCACACTGTTCTTGATGCACACCAGGATGCTGGTGGCCATGTTACCCACCTACACTGGGCCATCAGCTGTCCCCCAACATCATCTGTTTCCCCTGGGCCTGATTCAGGGCTTCCTCCAGCTACACATGGACTGTGGAAATGGGAGAAAGCTGCATGAGGCACAGACAAACCCTACAGGACAGAAAGTGCTGAGTTCAGCATGACAGCAGCTCTGCTACTGACAGAACATCGCTGAAAAAAAGCCATCGTGTTTCTGCAGGCATTACCAACAGCTCTCCAGCCAGCAGGGCTTTGCCCCGAGTCAGCCTGAACCAGTACAGCACAAAGGTTTTCAAAGGGCAGGAGGAAATACCACTCCCAGGCTCCTGAGCATCTAAAGCCCCTCTGGCCCTGACAGATGAACAGCAGCCAGCTGAGATGCACCATTTCCAGACAGCCCCCAGCAGGTGTCCATCAGCAATTACTCCTGTGGATGGCTCCTAGTGAACAGTGACGAAAGAGTGCCCAGAGCGGGTGTGGAGTCTCCTTCTCTGAGACATTCGAACCCGCCTGGACCCACCTGTGTGATCTGCTCTGTGACCCTGCGTGAGCAGGGCTTGGACTGGGGGATCTGCAGAGGTCCCTTCAGCCCAACCAGCCTGGGATCCTGTAAAGGGCATTTCTGAAAAAAGTCCCTTGAGGTGTAGCCCCTGTGGTGGGGCTAAGTTAAAACACAGCCAGCTGCCCAGTGACCTCCCAGGCACTTTGCAGATCACGATGATTTTCTGTGCGGGAGCAATTTTCCTTAGTTGAAGCCTACATGAACCCCAAGTGGCCTGTTCTTCTCAACTCATGGAATTAGCAGCCCCACCACCAGCACTCTCCCTCTACACAAAACCAGCACCACAGGGCACCATGCACTGGCCAGGCTGCTCTGGGTACCTGTTCTTCCAGAACTCCAGCTCCACCTTCGGGTTCGGATTGCTGCCTTGCAGGAGAGGCTCTGAAGACTCTTTCTTCAGTGCCTCCTGGATCTGGTGGCTCCAGTCTATGATGGCCGACTCCATGGCATACACCAGAGATTTATCTATCCGTTCCATGCTGTAGTAAACAGAGTACGTGATTAACTTTGTTGATGTGCATTGCTCAGTTGGATCTACTTCCAATGGCCGTGTGGGCAGCTGGATTTTACAGGGTTTCACATTTCAAAACCACAAAACAATCAAACCCCATAAGATTTTGTCACTGGTTTAATATAGGAATTACACTCTGGAGAAAATGGCTGAATGTCTGCAGCAGTGTGGGCAACAACACTGTTCATAAAGTGAATGGTGGAAATGAAGAGCCAGTCGCCACCTCTCTGCACAGCCAGTCATTGTCACATCAGATCCATTCAGGTTCAGGATCTGACCTGGAGACTCACACATCCAGCAAGATTCTCTCTCCCCATACCATTCTGCCTCAAAATATTCTACATCCCTGCAGTCATTAACTCACTTAATTCAGCAAGAAACACCACCAAGTGGGCTGGGAAGCTGAGGACAGGTCACCCCACTGCCTTGGAAGCAGTAACTTCTCACAAAATCCCACCCGCACCACGTCCTGTCTGAGGAGTGATTCATTCCACTGCACCCACACATCTCCTGGGGTTCCACAGGGGCACGCACGCAGCCCAGACACGATGACAACTTGATGTACAAACGCATCTGCTTCTCTGGACCTTCCAGAACCTGTTATTTTGGGGTGGTACTCACGATTTCTCATTTTCCAGATCAATGTCCTCAATTCCCTCTGAGCCAGCTGGGAGAGGCAGCAAGGTCTTGCCGTCTACTTGGCCAACAACTGTGAAAATGGTACTTTTGAGGTTGTGGACATGACGCACGATGTCTTGTGACACCACTTGTGGCCAGCCCTGATGGTTCTTCTTGTTCGTTAGGATGGGCACGATCACCTACAGCGGGAGTCACGGAAGACCAATGGAGAAAAAAGTGCAGCAGGAGACAGACGGGCCACCAGGCTCTGAGGTCTGTGCTTGGCCAAGCCTGGAGACCCATATTCATTGCTGTCTCAAGCAGTTCCCATGTGAAATAGAGGCAGCTGATGATGAATGGGCATCTCTACAGGCCCACTTTATACAGCAGAACACCCTTTTCCCCAAATCCAAGCAGCCAAGGAGGGTGGAAGCCAGTAGGCAAAGTGAGCAGCCCCATCCCCAGGCTCTCCCAGCCTTTCAAGCCCGCAACTGGAGATGGCCCCATGGGCTGCTGTCCCTTGCCCTCACAACTGTCCCCGGTGCTTGGTCCCCATGTCCCTGCCCATGGGCACAGCCGTCAGGCTGCCCTTTGAGCCTGCCAGGGCTGGGCTGAGCTCAGTGTGCTGCAAGGGAAGGTCTGCTGGTACCCCCTGGGATACACTGGTGGTGAGGGTCCCCCAGGTCCCAGCTGCAGCCCACCAAACAGGAGCTTTGCCTTTATCAGCACTTTTACTGACCCGGCAGCATGGGGTTGTGGGGCTGGTCGGGGTTTGCCCAGATTTGAGCTGCTTTTGGCTTGTTTGAGCTGTGACAGCAACACCGTGTCTGTCACCTATCCTGGCTGGCTCTGCACTGGGACCAGCCTGTGGCAACAGCCTAACAAAGCCAGGTTGTCCCTAGTGACAAACAACAGCCCTTTGTGTTACTGGACTCAGGGTGGGGGTAGGGGAGGGGGGGGAGGTGACTAAAGGCATAAAAATAGCTGCAAATGGACATAAAATTGAAACGGAATAAAGCAGCTCAGCACCTCCATGGTGCTGTCCCAGGATGCTGAAGACTCTTTGGAACTGTGGCTGGCTCTGTAGACCCGAAGAAGACCCGACCAGCCACCTTCGTGCCCAGGGAGCCGTGGGAAGGGGGAGCACAACCCCAGGGAACACACGGGCAGGTGCTGACGAGTTCACCTTCAGCAGTTTTAGCTGCATTATTAGCAAGATGTGTCTCTATTACTTAAAGCATGTGGACTGCTAATGCCAGTGATGTTGTAACCAGGCAAATGACAGCCGTTCATTTTCTTTCTGACTGTTAAAATGATAACTGGACTCAGGATGAAGCCCCAGCCCACAGAGCAGGTGTGTTCCCTTCGGCACCGCAGGAGTGAAGCAACAAGTGGACAAGGTCACCAGCTGTGACCCCTCACTGAATAAAGACAAAGTGTGGGCAGAGGAACACACGACCCCAACCCCAGGAAATTCAAGACCTTTTTCACCTTCACGCAGACCCACCCCATCTGCCTGACCCAGCACCACCGCTGCTTTTGCCTTCAAGTGAAGCTTGAGAGGAAAATAGGATGAAAACCAGGCACAATCTGCTCCCTGCAGAAATACTGCATGTCTGCACAGGGGAGAGCAAAGCCTGCAAACACGCAGCTGGGACGCACAATCCCGGCTCCCAAAGGCATTCAGAAAACAGGATTTAACAGGATCTGCCAAAGTGTTCCTACCCCACCATCTACCCATAGCAGACGGTGCTTGCAATGCTATTGGCCAGCCGTGATGCAAAACCACTGTTTGTGCAGACTTCGCAAGACCACGGGGCTCATCAAAACAAAAGCTCCCCGTATAAATAATGTGTTTTCTCACAAAACCAGGATAACCAGTCTGGCAGCCTGCTCTTGGGAATCCAATCTATCAGTCACCATCTTAATATACCAAACATCATGATCAGAGCTTCTCAAATCCAGCAGCTCCTCTGCTTTCCCATTACAGCCTCATTCCTGAGACTTCTCCAGGTGAGGAGCCATCAGGAATAAACCGAAACAACATTGTCTAGTTCAGGCTAATAACACAGCAAAGCAAAAGCACTCGAACCTCTTGACGATCTCTTTAAGAAAACATCAGCCCACCTGAGATAACCCGACACTGAGCTACAGGAGGCTCCTGAACATCACAAAACACTTTTTCACTATGAGAGTAATCGAGCACTGGCCCAGGTTGCCCAAAGAGGTTGTGAAGTCTCCATCCTTAGAGATAATGAAGAGCTACCTGGACATGGCCCTGGGCAACTGGCTCTGGATGGCCCTGCTTGAGCAGGGGTTTGGAGTAGGTGACCTGCAGATGTCCCCTCCAGCACCTGTGGGTACATCAGTCCCACAAGGACCCCACTGATAGACAGAGCTGATGTGGATCAGCATTCAGGTGGTTTATATGAGTTCTAAAGCCGTCCATGGTACTGCAAAGGGCAGAGTTAAGGGTACAAGTGCATCAGCAGAGAAGGGAGGGAGGCCAAGGAGCCTGTCTGTAGGAGGGGACACCTTCCCCGCTGCCATGTGCGAGGGGCACCCGGTACTCATGGGTGCCAGGGCTCCCTCTGCACCTCCGGGGCTGCCCAGGCCTCACAGGATCCCAGCCTGGTTAGGTTGAAGGGATCTCTGCAGATCCCCCAGTCCAAGCCCTGCTCACGCAGGGTCACAGAGCAGATCACACAGGTGGGTCCAGGCGAGTTTCAATGTCTCAGAGAAGGAGACTCCACACCCGCCCTGGGCAGCCTGGGCCAGGCTCTGCCATCTCCCAGCAAACAAATTTCTCCTCATGTTGAGCCTGCCCCCGTGGCCCCTCATCCTCACCTCCTCCACGAGGGCGGCAAAGTGCCGCAGGGCATCGGCGGGCAGGTCCCCGCAGAGCAGCTCCCCGGGGCCGGCGCCGGGGGCCCGCAGGAAGAACAGCCCCTTGCGGCGGGCGGCGGGGGGCGGCGGGGGCGGCCCCAGCTCCAGCTCCCCGGCCGGGCCCCGCCAGAGCAGCAGCGCCGGCCCCGCCGGCCCCGCCAGGAAGCTCCGCAGCAGCGGCCCCGCCGCCTCCCCGCCTGCCCAGCGCTCCCAGCGCTCCGCCGGCACCCCCAGCCCCCGCGCCGCGCACCGGCACAGCCGCTCGGCGCCAGGCACCGGCTCCACCGCCTGCTCCATCCGGCCGGCACCGGCGGGTGTTTGCGGGGAAGAGCCGCGTTGCCCGGGGGAAGGGACACTGCGAGGAGCCGGGGGCGGGCCGGGGCGGGACCCAGCTCGCCTGGGAGACGCAGCTGCCCCGGGCAACCACGGGTATCAACACAAGCTGGGGATGGAGGGCCTGAGAGCAGCCCTGCGAAGGACTTGGGGGTGCTGGGGGATGCTCCCTCTGGGGGGGGTCTGGATACCACTGGATCCACCTGGGCACCCCCAAAGTGGCTTTTTAGCACTTATTTTTCTCCTGAAAAAGCAAACACAGTGGGGCTTTCTCCCACCTGGTTTGGCCTTTAGGAAGGGAAGAGCAGAAGAAGGGGCCTTGGGGACTAGAACCACTACGCAAACATTTGATTAGGGAGACAGGAGCTAGAGATTTGTCTGTCACTGTGGAAGAGGTGACAGCGGTGTGATCTTTGCCTCCAGACTAATCCCAAAAATATGCCCAAGCTAGAAATGGGTCAAATGGGGAAAGGGAATGGGCCTGGACCACAATGGCAAACTGATTGTTCAGAACTCCCAGGAAAAGGGGGGTACCGATATTTGTTGGTATTAACTGATGTTTTTTCAGGTTGGCCAGAAGCGTTCCCTACCAGGACAGCAAAAGCTTAGGAGGTGACTACAGCACTGATACACAAAATAATACCAAGGCTTGGAGGCCCAGCTGTTAGATCCTCTGATTGAGGGCCACATTTTACTGACGAGTATGTGAAGTCTTTTACAGAAAACTTTGAAACCATAATAGGAAGGTCCATTTCAAGATCCCCTGACTGCTACCAATATCGGAGAACAGAATGCCTGGATTCGCCATTCTAGAGTGAAGAAAGCCTGCGAAACACCATGGAGGGTAACCCGGGCACAACCTGGAAAACTCTGTTTTTCACAGTCACCTTTTGGTCCTTCTGGGGGACCAGCCTGGGTGGTGCTTCCCGCATTGGGAAGAAGAAACCCAAAAGAACAAACAAGTAGAATTTTTGGTAGATATGGGGGCAACACTAATGAAAACCTGGATAGAAGAAACTTCAACCCCATGACGGGAGGGGCCTTTTTCTTGTTTTGTTAACTACAGAACCAGCCGCTGCCCCCACCCTGAAGCACACAGGCTGTTGTCCCACACTGCCAGCACCACCCCCCTTCTTTTAGCAGGATCATTTTATCTGAGCATGGCAGTGGCCCTAAAGGCACTTGCTTTGATAGAGCTGTCTCAATAAGGTGTTGAACAAGTCCTCGCAGACACGGAATGATGTAGCACGCTATAGAAATCAGTGCTTCTGTTACTTCGATTAAAGAAGTAATTTCTCTCAATATTCCAAACCAAGATTCTAACAATCCCATGAGTGGACTATCTACACCTGAATTCTCAGCCAATTCTTCTGCTGAAGCTGTGGTTAGACATATATCACCTTTTTCTGCCAACATCGTATCGGGGACCATGTTATTTTCCCATGCCATTCTACTAGTAGCATCTAATTGCTTGGTGATTCATTTAACTGCTTGTCTAGTATAACTTATAAATAAATGTTATTTATCCCGTCTACATTCTTGTTTGTAGTTACCTACCAAAACAAAAAGGACTCAGAACCCGCAGCTACCTTGACTTCTTGCTTTGTGTTCCTTGGGGACTCCTCTGGGGACCCCAATCTAATTGAAATAAACCCTGTCATCAGAGGAAAGCCCTCAACTCCTTTTTCTGTTGCCCTGATGGATCACAGTGTTCAAATGCCAGGGTAAAAGGAATTTCCAATTGTACGACGTCACAGGTACCTTCCCAGTGGGGGATAAAATGGAATGAAGTGTCATCTTCCCACAGTACCACCAAAGATCCACTCAAGAAGCATTTGAGGACATATGAGGACCAACTTCCCGTGTCTCTGCACACCTACTCATGTTCCTAGGAACTTGGTATCATTCCTGCCGCGTCGTGAGAGACAGGCAGTATGATTTTCAATTATTCCTGAAAATGCCAGGGGGATTTTGATATTTTTCCCTGCAAAGCTGGAAACAGGAGGGAGAGAGTATGACACGACTTATTTCTCCATGCCGTAGAGTCTTGGCATAAGGCTAAGACGCACTCCATCCCCTGTCAATCTTCGCTCCACCCCAGAGGGAAGGGTACCACTTGGGCCACAGGCCTTCCTGCCGCACAGGCACAGCAATTGCTCGTTTAGGCTTTGCACCATATATTTGATCCATTCTACCCAGGCATTTGTACCTCCATATATGTTGAACCTTCCCAGGGCATCTTTTCTACTAATGTCTATTTGTGATCCATAAACCCCACTTACTGAATCATCTGCTCTCTGCCTTGCAATTAGCAAAGGGTTGCACTGCAGAGACTCACATCCTGGGAGAGACTGTCCTTTAGATAGGGTCATTTTTCTTTTCAACTCTATAACCGTTCATTGCTCACTGTCCATCCCCTAAACTCTGTGCTCCAAATAACACTGTACCAGGAGGGGCAATGAGAGCACAGCCGGCGGCCTTCCCCGGCCCCAACCACCGCCTGCCCGCCCCAGTCCGCCGCAGCGAGCCCGGCCGCCCATCCCCGCCCAGAGTTCCTCCCCACCCCCCGCCCCGGCCTTTCGCCAGCGAGTTCGCCTCCCCCCCGGGAAGCCGGGGCGTCCCTGCCGGCTCCGTGCCCGGGGTGGACGGGGGTGGACGGCGGGGGGGGGTGCGCGGGGGGGGGGGGGGGGGGCACGCGGGCGTCCCGCGGTTTCTCAGCCCCGCTGTCGGAGGCCTAACCCCCTCACCTGCCCGTGCTGCCGCCTCCCGCGCTTCTTCCTCGGTGGCTCGCTCGCTCGGTCCCTCGGCCCGCTGCCCGCCCCGGCCGCGGGCTGAAGAAGAAACCGACCCCGCCAGCGGCTTTGCCTCCCCCCGGGGAGGCATAGAGACACCGCGTCCCCGTCCCCGTCTCCCCGTCCCGGCCCGCCTGCCTCCCTGCCTACCCGCGCGCGGGGTTCCTCGGCCGATCGGCAAGACGCTCCCGCGCTGGCCTCCCCGCGACCGCCCGCCCGACGGGCTTGACTCCGAGCGACTGACCGTTGGGCACCTGGCGGGGGGCAGGGGGCCGGTTGCCGGGCGTCGGGGAGAGCGCGCATGCGCGGCGCGCGCAGTTGCCGACCCCCTCCGGCCCTTCCCGCGGGTGGGCCGGAGGGGGCGGGGGGCAAGGCGAGGGCGGGAGAGACCGCGCTTTGGGGTGCGGGCGGGGGGGGGGGGTGTTTGTGCTCGCCGTGCAGTCTGAGCCGGAACACGAAGTGAAATTATACGGCGGCGGCGGCGGCGGCAGGTGCGGGTGGGGGGCACGACGACACCACCACGACCCCACCGCCCCTGCCGAAATAAACCCCCACCAAAAAAAAAAAAAAACCGCCACGAAACCCGCATCCCCACGCCACGCGCGAGCCCCGAAACTCCAGACACGGACTCGCCGAGCGTGTGCACGGATCGCGAGGGTCGAAAAGCTCGACTCGTAGAGTCGCGTACACTGTCCCGCAGCCACCCGCGAGAGGCTCGCTCGGTCGCGTCCAGATCCTGTCCCTGCGTAGGACCAACCGCCCCGCCGTTCCGGTTCAGTCCTTGCCCGCCGGTCCCACTTACTTAGACTAAGCCTAAAATGCACAGATCTCTCCATAAGGATGGGTTTTATACTCTACTTCCACAATCTGCTGGCAGTACAAAAGAATAAGCGGCAGATCTACTTAGGCTGAGTCACGGTGCTTTGCTCCTAAGACCATGCGTACCATGGGAATATTTCAGCTGCATGTCCCACCCCAACCCCAGAGAGCAAGAGCTCCAGGAACAGGTGGAGAAACAGGGAAGAACACTGCAGTGCTTCTGAGAAATAAAGCAAGGACAGAAAGGCAGACGGGCATGCTGTGGAACCTTCTCCTTACCCGGCTGTGCTGCTGCCACTCACATAATGACACTGTAGAGCAAGTACTTTTAGCACCTCTTCTGTGTTTCACGTTCCAGGAACCCTTCCCCTGGAGATCCAGCTGCTGAGGTGGAGACTCATGACCTGGACCCCATGGCTTCGGGGCAGAGGCTCTGATGGGGAGGAGAAGAGACCAGGGGTTGCACTGGGAAATGTGTCTTTGCTGCAGAGGATTTGAGAGAGGTTCCGAAATCCCATCCCCAGCATTTCTGGTAGCAGTTAACTCCTCCTTCCCATGTCTATGTGGCCTGTAGTTGTGTCTCTGTCCCTGGGTCTGCTCCCTTTCAGTGTCACAGACCCCGTCCCACCCGCTGTGTGCTCAGCTCTGTCCTGCTCACACCGCCTGGCACTGCCCAGGGGCAGCTCTGTGTGTGCAGGGGCTCAGGAGCAGCTCAGACAAGTCCTAACGAGAACTGGGGTCTCTGTGTCTTCTCCAAAGTAGAGAAATGAATCCCCATCTCCCACTGCACACCCAGACAACCAAGAGTGGAAAACTGAAAGCACAGACTCCTTCCCTTGCAGCTGTTCCTGTCTTGATGTCGTTGTTCAGAAGGACTCTCTGCCATGTCTGTGGGGTTGATCTGGAGCTCTGAGCAGCCCTGACCCACACAGCACCCTCCAACCCCACAAGCTCCCTGCCTGCCCTGCCGGGGGTCGCTCCTTCCACCCACAGCTGCTGCCATGGGATCTCCCTGGGCAGGCTGAGCGCTGACCCTGGCAGGCGGCAGAGTCCCTGCCCCGGCACAGACCTGGGGAGCAGGGACCCTGCTCTGCAGGACAGCCCTGGGCACCCCTGGGGGCTCACCCGGCTTCACAGCTGTTCAAAATTGAGGTGCAAGATCCCCCACCTTACAGATCCCACCAGCTGTGCCTGTGCCAGTTTTAGGAGATGCCTCCAGGAGCTACAGCTGCATTGCCCTGCACCCAGAGACTTACCAAGGCAAGGGCTCTGATTTGCTTCCCAATCAAAGACATATAGCTCTGTTAACTACCCAGCCAGCAAACCCTGTGCAGCCTCTAAAAGCCATGATGATCTCTGGTCTTCTCAGCTATCCTCATCAATACAGTCTTTCAGCAATACTGTGCCTGCAGGAGGAGGCACAACCAAAAGCATCTTTGAGTTGTGATGGAACGGGATTGAGTGGGTTATTAAACTATAAACCCAAGTAGAAGTGAGTCCCTGCAACAAACGGAGCAGCAAGGTCTTCCAACGCAATATATCACTTCTAAGACAAAAAAAAAAAATCTTTGCTCAGTTTAGTGGCTTGTGAGAGGGAAAATGCTCCTGAAACTGCACATTTTGGCTGGGTGACAGAAATTCAGTATATTGTATGGGCAATGGCAGGGGTGAGGAGTATCTACAATACTAAAGTGACTATGTCCACAATGACAAGAAGAGGAAAGAAAGACGGAGCGCAGAAGGGTGAAGGGAGCAGTTTGAGGAGGTGGATGGAAGAGGATGGGATGGGAGGAAGGGAAAAGCAGGGGATTGAGGGAGCAGGAGGCCAAGTGAGATAGAACCAAACTCCCCTCCCTTTTATGCACTGGAATGTCTGAGACATCCCCACCATGGTGTCAAGGATGTCTTACCCTCTTTCCCTCTCCTCCATGGAAGGTGAGCTCTGGAAGATTCTTTAATGTTGAAGGGTTGCAAATACATCCTCCCTTTAGGCAAAATGAGGTGCTCCTATCTGCTCTGAAGGGCATGAAGGGGCTGCTAAGCAGGCACCTGAGGACATGAGGCAGTCCTCAGTATGGAAAGCTGAGAGCAGCGCAGAAGCACTCAGAGACTGGAGCTGAGAACATGCTCAGCACGTCACAGGCTCCAAACCCTGGCACCAGGGTGAAGGGTGGAAAACATCCCCTGGGGCCATTTGCTTCCCACCTTAGCAAGGAGATTCCAAGGAGCTGGACAAATCCTTTGTCTGAGAGCCAAGCTGGAATGAGCTCTGGAACCTCAACACTTTTCTCTAACAGCAGCAAGTCCCAGGGAAAGGGGGAAGTGTTTGATGTTTTCCCAGGCCCCTGAGATTCAGCACCTCCGCAGCAAATGGCATTTCACATTTGAGAGGCCCCAGAACCTTTGAATCCACCTCTGCACTCTGCTGGCTTGGACCCTGCCTCTGCTTTGGGCAGGGGGATGGTCAGGCCTCCCTGTGCTGGAGAGGGCAGCCCTAGGGAACAGAGACCTACTGGAAGCCTCCTGCACCACAATTAAGGAAATCCAACAGCCACAACACTGAAGTAACAAAACAAACCTTTCCTGGGATTTTTATACCCTTTCAGGAAGCTCAGATTTCAGGTAAACATAACACGAACCCACGTCTGTAGGATGATGCTCCTACGCTCCCCACACCAGCGTCAAACCAACCTGCTCTGGAGATGTTGACACCAGTTAACATCTGGCTACTCACAGACTTTCTGGCTTTAATTACAATCTGCGCTGCTTAAACTGTAATCCTGATATTTTACCAGGAGACAGAGCCCACAAAGGGGATGGTTAATTCATGTCACCCATAACAGATGCTCCAGGGACCTCAGCAGAACAGATCTAGTAGCGATCCCACCAGACTTGCCATGCACGGTGGGGCACAGCTTGGAGACGTGCCCTCCAGCAGGCAGGAAAGCTAGTTCTTACCTGGGGATCAAAATTAACTGTGATCAGTTTGGTTTCTGGATCTCGCCGGATAAGCGGTTGAGTAAGGTTGTACTGTGATTTTTCAGAGACTGTCTGGGACCAGTCTGCATAGAGCTTCTCCTGATACCTGCCGGAAAACAAACAAACAAATTAAAACATCCACCACGTAGCTGCCAAGCCCGCACACCAAGACATAGAACCAAATAAAAGCCAAGTCCACTTCTGAGGGCTGAAGAACATCAAGGAATATTTAAAACCCACCCACACCACCTCCATAAAGATCTTGGCTTCAAAGACAAACACCTGAAAACCAGTGACAGCATCAAGTCAGGAAAACAAAGATCCCCCAAGTACCATTCTTAGCAGAGGATTCAAATTTGGGGACAAACATTCAAAAGCTCAGAGCAATCAGTTCAGTTTTAGCATCAAACATTAAGATATTAAGTGAGGTGCAACGAATCCCACTCCCACTTGTGGAATACACACATTACAGCCACGGTAAGTACACTGTGAATGGGCACAAGTGGATTGAGACTTCTGGTCAGCTCAGGTTTTCTACCACAGCATCTCCTACATCCAAAAGAATCTCGTTCCAACATTTCTGCTGGGCTGCACAGCCCCTGTCCCTCCCATGCAAACTTCTCATTTCAAGATATCACAGAAAGACTGTGGTGTGTAGCAAAGGATTCCTCCTCCTCTCTCATCACAAAATTCCTTCTGGCTTAGAAAGAGACATTCTCAGGCCCTGGGCTTGCAAACGTGCTGAAAGGTGGTTTAGAGAAGGAGAAGGAAATGGCCTCAAGTTGCACCAGGGGAGGTTCAGACTGGATATTAGGAAACATTTCTTCCCCAAAGGGCTGTCGGGCATTGGAACAGGCTGCGAGGGCAGTGGTGGAGTCATCATCCCCGGAGGGGTGGACAGACGTGGAGACGAGGTTCTCAGGGACACGGGGCAGTGCCAGGGTTGTGTTAATGGATGGACATGAGGGTCTCTTCCAACCAAAACAATTCTATGATTCTATAAGGTTTGGCTTTTTTTCATATAGTTACAGTCATGCCTGAGCCACCACTTACCTGTCGAGCAGCTGGATCATTTCTTCATACTTCTCTATCACCCTTCTTCCTTCAGCAGAGTCCAAGCAGCTGGTGGCACAACAGACAAGCTCAGCGTTACATTTAGCCCTGTGAGGCTGCAGTCTCTATTTACCCCTTCCCAAAACCACCCACCACCTTGCAGGCAGAGCCTGGCTGGGGATCTTACATTCCAACCCCACCATATCGCCCAAAACCATTTCACTGCACAAAAGCTCTCCAAGCCCCAGTGCGCCCTTTTGCGGGTGTTTGCATGGCAACTGGCAAATGAGAACCACGTCCTGGGGGAAGAACAAGGGCCCAGAGCTGCTGGAGGAACACTGGTCTCCGTAACATACTCAATGCTCCGGTGTTTGCACAGAGCAGGGCAACCTCTGCTCACCAGCCACCACTTTCTGAGGTCAAAGAGGCACAGAAAGAAGCAGAGTGTGGCTCCCGGCAGATGAAGCTCTTGGCGGTGCCCAATTCATGCCCCTCAAACCGAAGAGCAAAGGTGTCCCAGAGTGCGGGAGGCAGAGCCCTGGCCACGCTGCCAGGGCTGTACAGCCCAGGGAACAGCAGGCCAGAGGAATTCTTATCATGCTGTCTTTTCCCCACTGTTTCATCTACAAGTTTTCCTCAAGATGGTTGTTGATTTTGGAGGACATATTGACAAAACTTGAATTAACTTAACCAAAAGCTGGAAAAAAGGAGCGCCTGAGCAGTCACCGCTGGGCAAGTGCTGAGAAACCTGCTGGAAGTAAACAAGTCCTCTGAGCAAATCCAAGTAAATCCCAGCAAAACCACTTTTGTTTCTCCTTTTTAATCCTTTTTCCCTTTCAACAGCATCATGTCACCACCGTTGCAGAGCATGTTATTAACTACTCTAAACAGAGGACAGAAAATCAGTGTGAAATGCAGATCTGGGTCCTTCATGGTGGACAAAAAATTGCCATTTAGGTTCAAATCAGACATGATAACTTGGGCTCTGTGCTGGGAACAGCCCAAGAGTTTGTTTCATTGCACCAATGTCTTTGCTGCTGCAGAATAACTGTGCACTTAAAGACACTTAATGGCAAGATACAGTGAGAGAAGGTTACAAACATGGTACAGTGACGGTCAAGTTATTTTGGTCAAGTACATTAAAAAAGTGGATCCATTTACACAGAATCCTGACCAGCACACGTGAAGCCATTCCTGTGAGCTACCAGGTGCAGTCCCTAGAACATCCTCAGTTGTCATAAGTCCAACACTGCCTTGCTTACAGAGCTCTTAAACGTTGTCTCATGTGGTGCCAGCTGTGAGTATGAGGCCATACTTCCCTGACACCATCCGTTATAACAAGCATTTGGGTGATAAATATACCAGCATTGGTTTCTTTCCTTGATCTTGGGAGATGGCTCCTTTGTTTAACGCTGAGAAAGTTTTCTTCTGCCCAACAAAATGCTCGTCTGCTCCCCAACATGCAAACCCAGCTCCATCGACCCATCTCAGCTGAGTCCAGCCCAGCACTTCTCTGCTATTCACAGTTTGGATGATGCCAGAACCAGGACTTGCAGCTGAGGAGGTCCTGGAGAACATGCTGAGTGGGATTGCAGCAGGAAAGGTTCTGATACCTCTTTCAATTGCAACCCGGGAACTATGTCTGAAAGCTGAATAGCCCACTGTGCCTCTTAATCGCTTCAAAACAAATCCAGTTAATGAGTTTCTTAAAAAAAATAATGATCACAAGGAAGCTGAAAAGCACCAGTGCAACCACTTCACACCTCTTTGACTAAGAATTATTTCAGCTATAACCATGGGATAATGTTCACCACAGAAAGAAAATCAGATTGATTACAGAGAAGATAGCAAGGTGGTCATAAAGCAACTTAGCTGGAACAGACACGCACAGATGTGGGATGTGCCTGAAGTGATCAAACGGCACCTGGATTCGCGCTCGCAGCTCCTGCGCCCAGCGCAGCGCTCCAGCCACCGGCGGCATGTTCTTGTGCACAGGGGGGGATCCTGGGGAGGGCACATTGGAACAGCGTTTGACTGAACACTGCACTTGTAACCCCAAAGATGCAACAACAGAACCTCATCTGCAGAAAACTGCTCTGATTTCCCAGCTTCCTTCCTTAAATCCAACATCTGCCACACTGATGTAGGTCTGTGACCAAGGCGAGTGCCTCTGGATCTCGAATAAGGAGCTGAGATCAAACGAGAAGCCCAGACTATGTCCAAACCTGAGCTGATGTGAGGTGTCCCTTGCCTGGGACACATTCCCCGCCCCTCACAAACACTGACATAGGGATTTCTGACCAGGAGTTACTTCTGTCCGTCTTATCTAACAGCCACAGAACAATAACCACAAATTCACAGCAAATGATTCTCTCCATGATTCTCTCCAGTCCAGGACTTGTCTCGTTCCAGTATGATCTTTCTGAGGCAAGTAAATAGGTTATTGTTCAAAATGACACACTTGAATCCTCATAATCTGATAGAAATCCACCCATTCCCCCCTGTGCCAAGAGTCACGGGGAATAATAAACTTGGAAAAGGCTGATTAAACCCTTGGTTACAAAGTCCCACTCGCATACTTTGCATTTTAAGCATTGTAAGGGAAACAAAATAAATTCATTCTGAGGAGCACATGAGTGGGTTTGCAGGTCCCATGGGGTGTTGGAGGCAGCACACAAACGTGGAGAGAAACCTCCTGTCACAGCCTCGCTGGGAGAAAAGCTCGGCATGTGTCTCCATTCCCAGTCACATATCATGCATACACATTTGAAAAAGGGTATTTTTACTCCTAACCAATTATTTGCTTTAATACTAAGAACAGAGCTTTCCCAGGCATTTCCATTGCCACTAGGAGCTACAGAGGCTGAAAACATCTGCAATTTGTAAAGTTTTGGGTTCCTTAGAAAAATAAATCATTTCCCCCCCAAATTAATCTCAATCAAACTCCCTGTAAAACCCATTTTACTCAGCACGTTCTACCTACCGAGCTTCAGCTCTGCCTGGATGTGCCGGGAGTAGATCAGCCTGGCGTGGTCCAGGGCCCTGCTGAACATGCTGATGAGGACGGAGTATTTGCCAGCAGCATCTGCAGCGACTACCGGTCGCTCCAAAAGGCTCCCGAACATGTCCAGCAGCTGTTGGGGTGAACACGCAGGAAAAGAAGAGGGGAAAAATTTACAACCCCGACTCCTGCAGAGAGATCAGCTGGGACCTTCCTCCCCAGCCCAGATGCTTCAATACTGTCCGCACCAATGGGCACTTTGGAAAAAGGAAATTTGCTCCCTTTGTTACGGGGCCTCTCAGACTTTCTCTGGGGTTGGACCACATTCCAACTGTTGTTCTTCAAATGCTTCAAGATTTTCTATTTTTTTCAAAAAACTCACAAAGATAAACACTGTCACTTGCTAAAGTCTTTTCTACAAATGCTTATATTGATTTTTTTAAAAAAATACCATTTATTATTTCTGCAAGATAGATTAATTGATAAATAAACCAGCTTTGTTTCTAGAAGACCTGTTTCCAAAACTGAAACAGATCCATGTATTAATAATATTAACAAATTGATACTAACAATATCAATTCTCACCAGGAAATCCTAGAAAAAGCATGATTTCCCCCAACTTGCAGAGAGAGACACAAATATATCTCCTGGCATCCAAAAGCTTTGTGAGGGACCCACCAGCCTGAGCATCCCAAACCAAGAGCAGCCCAAAAGCTACAAGTCCCACTGTCCCACCAGCAAACACCAGCCCCATGTGCCTGTGGCTCCAGCACTGCCTGGTCTCCTCAGCGTGATTCTCACCGAGCCGGGTGCCCTGATTTCCCTTTTAGGGAAGAGCAAGGGAGCGATAAACAAACCTTGAAGGCGTGGTCCAAGTTGGAGGCGTCATCAAAAGCCTGGATGAAAATGGTGCCCAGCCGACGGTCCATGTCTTCTACTTTCTGCTGGAAACCAAAGGCATCCTGCTCAAAGTCCTGCACAAAGGCAAAACACAAGCTGTGAGGCTGCAAGATGGCACTAGGAAGGTACCTGTAACTCCTCGATCCAGAGATGCCCTCTCTTATTCACCGTGAACTAAGCCACTCCTCTGGCCAATCTTCAGCCATCGCAACGTGGCAAAGTCCTCACGAAGCTTGAGAACATTTCTGTGCTGTCCCATGGCTGAGATGTTGGCCCTTTCTCTGGGAGGGACCCTTTGGTCCTGAGGGCTTTCCACAGCCCACATGGCACTATCTTCAGCCTACAGGCAAGATGGACTATTTCCACACCCTCTCCCCCACCACTTGGCCTGAAGACCACACCATCATCCAGAAAACCCACGGATGCACCTGCTGAGTCCCAAATCCAACCTACTTTCAAGTCAAAACAAGCCTGTGGTTCCATGGTGAGCTGGTTGTGAGTGAGGCAGTTTCAAAACACTCGCACAGGTTGCCCAGAGAGGCTGTGGAGTCTCCACACTTGGACATAGGTAATCTTGGAGATATTGCACCTGACCAGTCACAGTCCTGCTCTGGCTGAGCCTGCTTTGAGCAGGGAAGGTGGACTGGGTGATCTCCAGAGGTCCTTTTCAAACTCAACAGTACTGGGTTTCTGTAATTTCCATCATCTTCTTGCACTGCTTTTCTTGCTTCAATTGTAATAAATCCTTTGAACTTCAAGAGTAACATCTATATTTGTTTTCCTACACGTAAAAGAGTCCAAATCAAAGACTGAACTTGACAGTCCGTGACAGTCCTTCTGTTCTAGCTTGGACAAAACCACTAAAAATGAGGTCATGTGTCTCTTTTCCAAAGGACAAAGTGCAAGGAAATAGCTTTTACTATTGCTACTGCTGAGCTCCAGCAGATCCAGATGCCATGTTTTAGCTAAAAAAAACGGCTCCAGCAGTGGCAGAGGGTGCAAAACTAGAGCACTGAAAGAACAAACATGACTCAGAGTCACACAAATGGCCATGGGGTCACCAAACCCAAGCCACCTCCTGCAGAGCCACTGTCACCTCTCCTCTGTGCCTGCCCTGCTGAAGGAGGGGTGCTATGGAGCAAGCAGCTTTCCAGCAAGAAACACTGGGGACGTGCCACCCCCTGCAGAGATGTACTGGGAGCTGCAGGAAGCAAAGCACGAGCCACCCATCCCCACACCAGGCAGGTCCCAGAGGGCTGGGAATATTCCTTTAATTAAAGCACTACTGATAATAAAATAGAGCATCCTTGAATTCTGAGAGCCCCAGATGCCATGTGTTCATCTAGGCAGGAGCGAACACATCCCAGAGATGATCTGAGTTGGCCCTCATCAGGCAAACTACCTTGTTTTTCCAAAACTAAGACAGAGTCTTATATTAATTTTTGCTGCAAAAGATGCTTACTTTTTTACATGTATAGCTGCCTGGACCCTATTTAAATTGACTTTTTTATGAACTGTAACTAGGGCTAATTTTTTGAATAGGGTTCATATTTCAAGCATCCTGAAAAATCATGCTATAGCTTGTTTTTGGGGTAGGTCTTATTTTTGGGGAAACATGGTAAATACCAAGAGCAGGAAAGCAAAGAGATGTGGGTGTTGGTATAGCTCTTATACCTCAGCAAGCACCATGTACAGCAAAAGCTTGTGCATAACTCATGGAAATCCCAGTTTCCCAGCTGCACTGATCTAAGGTGCTGATCTAGCAAGATATGTTAGATATAGACGTGCAAGAAGTCCCAAATCTCTGCAGGAAAGGCCAGCGGCTCCCTGTTCCCTCCAGTACCAGATCAGATCATAATGAAAGGAGGAAAGAGCTGGGAAGAAGATAGCAGGAAACTGCTGCTTTGGAAACATGCACATGTTCCTGATGTTCCCGCAAACTGGTCCCACCTACCGTGTTGGTCAGGTCAAGACAGTCATAGGTTCGCTCTGAAAACACCTTGTATGCCTCCTGGAATTCCTCATACATGTCCAGGACCTGCTGGCCCAGGGTCTTCCCTTTAATCCCACTGAATTCAATTTTCTCCAGCTTCATCAAGTCCAAGGAAGTTGCCAGGAGATCCTTCAAAGTCAACGGAGGGAGACACAGGTCATGATGTTGACAAAAGAAGATGACAACAGTTGTCACGACAGAGTTGCACTTGCTGAGGGACCTTCCCAAGCACAGCGCTGGTGCTCAGGCTGGGTGGCAGGGATGGGAAGGGGGGAGCCTGATCTGCCTGTCCTGAGCATCAGTGGCTGCTCATAACACGTCCCTGCCCAGTGAGACCTGCTGCAGCCACTAGAAATACCATGACAACTGTAAAATCGCTTTTAAGTGTATTTAAAGGACAGATCCAAAGCAGGATATGAGACTCTTATATGTCATCCAGCATAGCTAAGAATCCCAATTTTATAGGTATTAACCGAGGACAGATTTCTAATATTTACAGGTACCCAAACTGTCCAAAGCTCCTGCGCAGTCAAACCTCCACGTGTCCAAGTGGGTGTTGCAGCACCTGCCCCGCTGGCCCTCTCTGCTGAGGTGGCACACGGGTCCTTCCCTTCCCTTCCCATCCTCTGCAGCCTGGCAGTGTCACCTCTTGGGAAAATGTCCCGCTCCCCCAGTGGTGGTGGCAGCACTGGGCAGCTCTGCTGCCATCCCACCTCATCTGTCTCCCTAGCTAGGGCCAAGTAAGGGCTGGTTGAACATCCATTGTCTCAGAGGACCAGGAGAAATGTGCACAGGAATGTACTGGTGGCCACTCTCTGCTTGCACTTGTCCTGGGGCCACCCGAGCAGGGCAGCAGGTTTTACCACAGACACGTAATATGAAACAGTGCAACGAACCAAAGGAAAGGGATCCTTCCCTCTTCACGTGCTCATGGGCTACCCATGCACCAGTGTAACTGCAGCTTTTATGAAAATTCGAAAACAAATGCACATATGCATTCATATTCACTTCGACACACCAGCACATCCGCTTGAACAAATACCTAGTAAGGCAAAAAAATAATGTGGAAATACCAGTTGTCCCTTGCTTTGTCTTGCAAGGTTGCTTGAAATGAAGTGATGAGGGGAAATTGAGACGGAGAGAGATGCAGCAGTTTTCCTCATTAACAGGCTGGTGTGCACTATGCTTTTAATTATTGTTTTACAGCTCACTCCGCAGGCTCTCCCTCTGACTCCAGATACTGCAGCTTCTACTGTCCCTGGAGTGTGGGACAGCCACGGAAGGAGGAAACAGACACTGGTCAAAACGCACAGTGCCCCAGCTCAAAACCTCCCCACTGGCTTTTGTCTGCAGCCCATATCCACAGTGTGCCCATGGCATCCATGGAATCCCAGCAGTCAGTGCCCCAGAGCCTTTACAGGGTCCCAGTAAACCTGTCACCAACACTGTCCTCATGATAACCTGCAGTTATTCCTGTGTCTATTTATATTCCTCTCTACACTGACCAGCATAATTTGGTTTATTTCACATCAAACCCTACTGGAAACCATCATTATGAATACTTTTAAAATAGGCACCAGTCATGACAGTTTTCAACATAGTTAATTAAGGAACACATAAAAGTATATGGCACATTTAAAGCAGTAAAACTGCAAACACCAGCAACCTGTACACTGGCCATCCAACCCTACACACTGAGAACGCAGCAACAATCAACAAAGAAATTCATTTGGGATGTGTGTGGAGAGCAGATGAATGTGTGTGGTTAGCCACGTGAGAGATAACAGGTACATGCAAGGTCTGTACAAGAGGTACATACAGTATCTGTATAAGAGGTATATACAGTGTCTGTATAACAGGTACATATGGTGTCTGTATGTCTGTGGTCTCCAGACACAGCCATGTGGTAAGGAGAGCATAGGGAGCTCCCACATTCACACTCAGACCTGCTCTCTGCAGAACATCTCCTGTGGCTCAAGGAGCCCTTGGCCACACTGGGAGCTCAGGGATGACACCCCAATGTCCCTGCCTCAGGTGACAGATCTGGCAAACAGGGACACCCCTGAGCCACAGCACCCCAGTTTGATGGACTATGAGGATGCGAAGGGACAACCTGGTGAGGAACGTGTCCCTGCTCCTCCCCAGGCCCACGTGGCACAGCCAAGGGGATCCTGCCATCTGGCCTCTCCAAGACAGGCAGGACCCAGCTCTAGGGTGTCATAGAATCATAGAACCATTTCAGTTGGAAGAGACCCTTAAGATCATTGAGTCCAACCATAACCTAAATCTGTCTCTGATGGCACCAGGAGACCTGGGAGATTACATTGCTTTATTTACAGCTGTGCAAACCACACCTCCAGTAATCCTCCTTTTCTTGCCCCAACAGGAGCAAGGAGTCCAACGGGACTCCTGAGAGCAAAAAACACACCTATCAACCTGACCAGCTTACATATGCACTGAGCAGGACATAGTAAAACACAGTCTTAGACTCGCTGTAACAGGAGACCTAACAGCAAAAGAGTGGCCCCATTCCCTGGTATCAGGTGAAGCTATAGAAAGGAAAGATGCCAGCAAGTGATCTCCTGGCTACAGAGTTCTCCTGACGGTTTGCAATGTTTTTCAAGACCAGAGTCTCACCTCCACCATCTCCAGTCTCTTCAGGAAGGTGTCCAGCCTCGCAAACACCATCGTGGAGCTGAAGTCCCACTCCCTCACTTCTTGGCCTGGTTCATAATACATGTGCAGTTTTTCCCTTCTCTCCTCAAATGCCTCTTTGAACATGTTCAGGATACCGAGCACCATTCGCACCTTGCCCAGGCTCTCCTCCATGTCCCCTTTCAGAAGGTCTTCTGGAGACAGGTACACCAGGGCCTGGAAGAGCAAAATCACACCTGAGAGGTCACTTCTGCCATCATGGAAAACAAGGACTTCTTGTGTTGAACACATTTGAACCTGTTTATTAAGTTAAATGTTGCCTAAAGAATCACTTTTCCAGGGAAGGACAATAGGAAGAAGGGGAGAGGGGACACAGGGGACTGCAAACACAGGCATCACAGCCACAGACCTGCTCAATGAGAAGGTTGCAGATCTCCTGGAGCAGCACCACTATCCGCACGGGCATGTTGTAGTGCTTGGAGGCGACCCAGATCAAACACACCACGTGGAGCAGGGGGAGCAGGAAAGGCTTCACCTCGCTGAACTCAACCCTCTCTACGTCTTCCAAGCGGCGCTTGAGGGGTGTCAGGTGCAGGTGAACGTCCTGAGCTTCAGTCAAAGCTGTGTTGAGAGACGTGAGAAGCGGTAAGAACCACCCAGCTGCGGTGTGCTGGGTTCCCAGCTAGGTGCTGGCCTCACCACATGGAAAAGTGCCTGGGAAAAGAAACTGTCCTGACAAGCACTGAGCACCCTCAGCCACCTGTGTGCTGCAGGTCACTCACTCGTGAACATCACTCACCTGCGGCAGTAACCAGAACAGAAATAAGCTGATGTGATGGCAGGGGACAGGGAGCTGGGACAGGGCTTCGTGGAGAGCCTGAGTCCACAACTGCTAAAAAGTCACACGGAATTTGCCCAACAGCACCAAAAATACAGTGCTGCCATGGCTGTGAGCCATGGCCTTGCTGTACAGCACGACAGGCTGTACAGCCTTGGCCTGAGCCCTTTTTAGCTCAGTTTTGGCTCAAGCAACTCCTTGTCCAGTGGGCAGATGACGACGGCCCCACTAGTCCTGACTGTAATAGAAAACCTGTCAGCAGTAAAGCAACTGATGTCTGACTCGTCGAAAGCTTTAGCTTAGCTCTGTACAGCTGTGTGGTTTTACCCTGAAGAATTACCCCAGAGCGCAAGCATTAATAAAACCAGATCGTTGTGCAATTAAACCTGTGGACCAACAAGAAGTGACAGAAGTGCTTGAATGCATGGAAAAATAACCCCTAAGGCCCAAGACCAAGGAAGAAGAGACTCCCACTATCAGCATCACCCTCCCAGCAAATCCACCAACAGCAGCCACACCAGTACAATGCCAGGGAAAGGGGCAGAGACTTAAAAGCAGGTGCACACAAATCTGAACTGCGCTGTAATGGAAATTAACAATTATAGTCCAAATTATCCAATTAGGGTTAGTATCGCTGTAGCCGGATTAAAAC
This sequence comes from Patagioenas fasciata, assembly GCF_037038585.1. Classification (NCBI taxonomy): domain Eukaryota; kingdom Metazoa; phylum Chordata; class Aves; order Columbiformes; family Columbidae; genus Patagioenas; species Patagioenas fasciata. The sequence goes on from NC_092546.1 coordinate 1,149,168, forward strand.
CAAATATTTGTTGTATTTTGATTAAACCCTTAAAGTATTAATTAGTTTAACAATGAACCCTTGGCTCCTTATATAAGGGGTGTTTCTCCAGCCCATTTAAACTGCACAATGCAGAGTGTGACACAGATCCTTAAGAGATTCAATGTTTGCACGTGAAGTGGTGAAGAACAGTGTTTTCTGCCAGCACGTGCACAGCTAACACAGTCTGGATGGTTTCATTGTGCCAGAGAGCAGCTGGGTTGGACATGGATGTCCAGCTGTGTTGGTCTGCAGGGACAGACCAGCAGGACTACACTGTTTTTCACTACAGACAGGGATTTGCAATATTTCCTTGGGCTGCGCTCAACTCCCCTAAGCAAAGCAAAGCAAGGAAATTCGGGCTGCAGTGGCCAAAGCCTGAGAAGCAGCGCTCTAACAAAGCAGTCTTAGGTACAAGATCTGTCCTCTTAGTCTGAACTCCCATTCCTGCATAATAACACCAGAGGAGCTGGTGGAAGTTGAGGTGAGTCCTGTTAGAGTAATGCAAACACTTTATTACAGCAGAATAAATTCCCAAACCCATTCACCCTGAACTTTGGCAAGAGTCTGGCTCAACAGACCAGCGATGGAGCTTGTCCCAGCCTGGAAACAAAAGCCTAGACTCAAGCACAAGCAGCCCAGTCTCAATTCACAAACTAGAAAGATTTGGCTTGAAATCAGTCACACCAGGCCATGAAGAAAGGCCAGAAGCCAGCACTGTGGTAAAGTTGCCCCAGCATCTCACCTGCCTCAACATCCATTAGCATGGTTTTGAAGGCTGGGATGTAGCTGCTCTCAACTCTCTCCAGCAGCTCCATCATGTTCCTGACCTTCCTCGTTGTCAGCTGGTTGTAAATGCATTCCAGGTCATCACACCTACAGCAACCGAGACACAGAATCACAGAATCAGTTGGTTGGAAGAGACCCTCAAGATCGAGTCCAACCATAACCTAACCCCTGGCACTGCCCCATGTCCCTGAGAATGTCATCTCTGTGACTGTTCAACCCCTCCAGGGATGGTGACTCCACCACTGCCCTGGGCAGCCTGTTCCAATGCTTCACAACCCCTTCTGGGAAGAAATGTTTCCTAATATCCAACCTCAGCCTCCCCTGGTGCAACTTGAGGCCGTTTCCTCTGCTCCTGGCGCTTGTTCCTGGGGAGCAGAGCCCGACCCCCCCTGGCTCCAAGCTCCTTTCAGGCAGTTCAGAGATCAGAAGGTCTCCCCTCAGCTCCTGTTCTCCAGCTGAACCCCCAGGTCCCTCAGCCACTCCCATCACACTTGTGCTCCAGCCCCTCACCAGCTCTATTCCCTTCTCTCAACTCACTCCACTACCTCAAGGTCTTTCTTGGCCTGAGGGGCCCAAAACTGATTTGAGGTTTGGCTTCCCCAGCGCTGAGTACAGTGGGACAGTCATTGCCCTGGGCCTGCTGGCCACACTGTTCTTGATGCACACCAGGATGCTGGTGGCCATGTTACCCACCTACACTGGGCCATCAGCTGTCCCCCAACATCATCTGTTTCCCCTGGGCCTGATTCAGGGCTTCCTCCAGCTACACATGGACTGTGGAAATGGGAGAAAGCTGCATGAGGCACAGACAAACCCTACAGGACAGAAAGTGCTGAGTTCAGCATGACAGCAGCTCTGCTACTGACAGAACATCGCTGAAAAAAAGCCATCGTGTTTCTGCAGGCATTACCAACAGCTCTCCAGCCAGCAGGGCTTTGCCCCGAGTCAGCCTGAACCAGTACAGCACAAAGGTTTTCAAAGGGCAGGAGGAAATACCACTCCCAGGCTCCTGAGCATCTAAAGCCCCTCTGGCCCTGACAGATGAACAGCAGCCAGCTGAGATGCACCATTTCCAGACAGCCCCCAGCAGGTGTCCATCAGCAATTACTCCTGTGGATGGCTCCTAGTGAACAGTGACGAAAGAGTGCCCAGAGCGGGTGTGGAGTCTCCTTCTCTGAGACATTCGAACCCGCCTGGACCCACCTGTGTGATCTGCTCTGTGACCCTGCGTGAGCAGGGCTTGGACTGGGGGATCTGCAGAGGTCCCTTCAGCCCAACCAGCCTGGGATCCTGTAAAGGGCATTTCTGAAAAAAGTCCCTTGAGGTGTAGCCCCTGTGGTGGGGCTAAGTTAAAACACAGCCAGCTGCCCAGTGACCTCCCAGGCACTTTGCAGATCATGATGATTTTCTGTGCGGGAGCAATTTTCCTTAGTTGAAGCCTACATGAACCCCAAGTGGCCTGTTCTTCTCAACTCATGGAATTAGCAGCTCCACCACCAGCACTCTCCCTCTACACAAAACCAGCACCACAGGGCACCATGCACTGGCCAGGCTGCTCTGGGTACCTGTTCTTCCAGAACTCCAGCTCCACCTTCGGGTTCGGATTGCTGCCTTGCAGGAGAGGCTCTGAAGACTCTTTCTTCAGTGCCTCCTGGATCTGGTGGCTCCAGTCTATGATGGCCGACTCCATGGCATACACCAGAGATTTATCTATCCGTTCCATGCTGTAGTAAACAGAGTACGTGATTAACTTTGTTGATGTGCATTGCTCAGTTGGATCTACTTCCAATGGCCGTGTGGGCAGCTGGATTTTACAGGGTTTCACATTTCAAAACCACAAAACAATCAAACCCCATAAGATTTTGTCACTGGTTTAATATAGGAATTACACTCTGGAGAAAATGGCTGAATGTCTGCAGCAGTGTGGGCAACAACACTGTTCATAAAGTGAATGGCGGAAATGAAGAGCCAGTCGCCACCTCTCTGCACAGCCAGTCATTGTCACATCAGATCCATTCAGGTTCAGGATCTGACCTGGAGACTCACACATCCAGCAAGATTCTCTCTCCCCATACCATTCTGCCTCAAAATATTCTACATCCCTGCAGTCATTAACTCACTTAATTCAGCAAGAAACACCACCAAGTGGGCTGGGAAGCTGAGGACAGGTCACCCCACTGCCTTGGAAGCAGTAACTTCTCACAAAATCCCACCCGCACCACGTCCTGTCTGAGGAGTGATTCATTCCACTGCACCCACACATCTCCTGGGGTTCCACAGGGGCACGCACGCAGCCCAGACACGATGACAACTTGATGTACAAACGCATCTGCTTCTCTGGACCTTCCAGAACCTGTTATTTTGGGGTGGTACTCACGATTTCTCATTTTCCAGATCAATGTCCTCAATTCCCTCTGAGCCAGCTGGGAGAGGCAGCAAGGTCTTGCCGTCTACTTGGCCAACAACTGTGAAAATGGTACTTTTGAGGTTGTGGACATGACGCACGATGTCTTGTGACACCACTTGTGGCCAGCCCTGATGGTTCTTCTTGTTCGTTAGGATGGGCACGATCACCTACAGCGGGAGTCACGGAAGACCAATGGAGAAAAAAGTGCAGCAGGAGACGGACAGGCCACCAGGCTCTGAGGTCTGTGCTTGGCCAAGCCTGGAGACCCATATTCATTGCTGTCTCAAGCAGTTCCCATGTGAAATAGAGGCAGCTGATGATGAATGGGCATCTCTACAGGCCCACTTTATACAGCAGAACACCCTTTTCCCCAAATCCAAGCAGCCAAGGAGGGTGGAAGCCAGTAGGCAAAGTGAGCAGCCCCATCCCCAGGCTCTCCCAGCCTTTCAGCCCGCAACTGGAGATGGCCCCATGGGCTGCTGTCCCTTGCCCTCACAACTGTCCCCGGTGCTTGGTCCCCATGTCCCTGCCCATGGGCACAGCCGTCAGGCTGCCCTTTGAGCCTGCCAGGGCTGGGCTGAGCTCAGTGTGCTGCAAGGGAAGGTCTGCTGGTACCCCCTGGGATACACTGGTGGTGAGGGTCCCCCAGGTCCCAGCTGCAGCCCACCAAACAGGAGCTTTGCCTTTATCAGCACTTTTACTGACCCGGCAGCATGGGGTTGTGGGGCTGGTCGGGGTTTGCCCAGATTTGAGCTGCTTTTGGCTTGTTTGAGCTGTGACAGCAACACCGTGTCTGTCACCTATCCTGGCTGGCTCTGCACTGGGACCAGCCTGTGGCAACAGCCTAACAAAGCCAGGTTGTCCCTAGTGACAAACAACAGCCCTTTGTGTTACTGGACTCAGGGTGGGGGTAGGGGAGGGGGGGGAGGTGACTAAAGGCATAAAAATAGCTGCAAATGGACATAAAATTGAAACGGAATAAAGCAGCTCAGCACCTCCATGGTGCTGTCCCAGGATGCTGAAGACTCTTTGGAACTGTGGCTGGCTCTGTAGACCCGAAGAAGACCCGACCAGCCACCTTCGTGCCCAGGGAGCCGTGGGAAGGGGGAGCACAACCCCAGGGAACACACGGGCAGGTGCTGACGAGTTCACCTTCAGCAGTTTTAGCTGCATTATTAGCAAGATGTGTCTCTATTACTTAAAGCATGTGGACTGCTAATGCCAGTGATGTTGTAACCAGGCAAATGACAGCCGTTCATTTTCTTTCTGACTGTTAAAATGATAACTGGACTCAGGATGAAGCCCCAGCCCACAGAGCAGGTGTGTTCCCTTCGGCACCGCAGGAGTGAAGCAACAAGTGGACAAGGTCACCAGCTGTGACCCCTCACTGAATAAAGACAAAGTGTGGGCAGAGGAACACACGACCCCAACCCCAGGAAATTCAAGACCTTTTTCACCTTCACGCAGACCCACCCCATCTGCCTGACCCAGCACCACCGCTGCTTTTGCCTTCAAGTGAAGCTTGAGAGGAAAATAGGATGAAAACCAGGCACAATCTGCTCCCTGCAGAAATACTGCATGTCTGCACAGGGGAGAGCAAAGCCTGCAAACACGCAGCTGGGACGCACAATCCCGGCTCCCAAAGGCATTCAGAAAACAGGATTTAACAGGATCTGCCAAAGTGTTCCTACCCCACCATCTACCCATAGCAGACGGTGCTTGCAATGCTATTGGCCAGCCGTGATGCAAAACCACTGTTTGTGCAGACTTCGCAAGACCACGGGGCTCATCAAAACAAAAGCTCCCCGTATAAATAATGTGTTTTCTCACAAAACCAGGATAACCAGTCTGGCAGCCTGCTCTTGGGAATCCAATCTATCAGTCACCATCTTAATATACCAAACATCATGATCAGAGCTTCTCAAATCCAGCAGCTCCTCTGCTTTCCCATTACAGCCTCATTCCTGAGACTTCTCCAGGTGAGGAGCCATCAGGAATAAACCGAAACAACATTGTCTAGTTCAGGCTAATAACACAGCAAAGCAAAAGCACTCGAACCTCTTGACGATCTCTTTAAGAAAACATCAGCCCACCTGAGATAACCCGACACTGAGCTACAGGAGGCTCCTGAACATCACAAAACACTTTTTCACTATGAGAGTAATCGAGCACTGGCCCAGGTTGCTCAAAGAGGTTGTGAAGTCTCCATCCTTAGAGATAATGAAGAGCTACCTGGACATGGCCCTGGGCAACTGGCTCTGGATGGCCCTGCTTGAGCAGGGGTTTGGAGTAGGTGACCTGCAGATGTCCCCTCCAGCACCTGTGGGTACATCAGTCCCACAAGGACCCCACTGATAGACAGAGCTGATGTGGATCAGCATTCAGGTGGTTTATATGAGTTCTAAAGCCGTCCATGGTACTGCAAAGGGCAGAGTTAAGGGTACAAGTGCATCAGCAGAGAAGGGAGGGAGGCCAAGGAGCCTGTCTGTAGGAGGGGACACCTTCCCCGCTGCCATGTGCGAGGGGCACCCGGTACTCATGGGTGCCAGGGCTCCCTCTGCACCTCCGGGGCTGCCCAGGCCTCACAGGATCCCAGCCTGGTTAGGTTGAAGGGATCTCTGCAGATCCCCCAGTCCAAGCCCTGCTCACGCAGGGTCACAGAGCAGATCACACAGGTGGGTCCAGGCGAGTTTCAATGTCTCAGAGAAGGAGACTCCACACCCGCCCTGGGCAGCCTGGGCCAGGCTCTGCCATCTCCCAGCAAACAAATTTCTCCTCATGTTGAGCCTGCCCCCGTGGCCCCTCATCCTCACCTCCTCCACGAGGGCGGCAAAGTGCCGCAGGGCATCGGCGGGCAGGTCCCCGCAGAGCAGCTCCCCGGGGCCGGCGCCGGGGGCCCGCAGGAAGAACAGCCCCTTGCGGCGGGCGGCGGGGGGCGGCGGGGGCGGCCCCAGCTCCAGCTCCCCGGCCGGGCCCCGCCAGAGCAGCAGCGCCGGCCCCGCCGGCCCCGCCAGGAAGCTCCGCAGCAGCGGCCCCGCCGCCTCCCCGCCTGCCCAGCGCTCCCAGCGCTCCGCCGGCACCCCCAGCCCCCGCGCCGCGCACCGGCACAGCCGCTCGGCGCCGGGCACCGGCTCCACCGCCTGCTCCATCCGGCCGGCACCGGCGGGTGTTTGCGGGGAAGAGCCGCGTTGCCCGGGGGAAGGGACACTGCGAGGAGCCGGGGGCGGGCCGGGGCGGGACCCAGCTCGCCTGGGAGACGCAGCTGCCCCGGGCAACCACGGGTATCAACACAAGCTGGGGATGGAGGGCCTGAGAGCAGCCCTGCGAAGGACTTGGGGGTGCTGGGGGATGCTCCCTCTGGGGGGGGTCTGGATACCACTGGATCCACCTGGGCACCCCCAAAGTGGCTTTTTAGCACTTATTTTTCTCCTGAAAAAGCAAACACAGTGGGGCTTTCTCCCACCTGGTTTGGCCTTTAGGAAGGGAAGAGCAGAAGAAGGGGCCTTGGGGACTAGAACCACTACGCAAACATTTGATTAGGGAGACAGGAGCTAGAGATTTGTCTGTCACTGTGGAAGAGGTGACAGCGGTGTGATCTTTGCCTCCAGACTAATCCCAAAAATATGCCCAAGCTAGAAATGGGTCAAATGGGGAAAGGGAATGGGCCTGGACCACAATGACAAACTGATTGTTCAGAACTCCCAGGAAAAGGGGGGTACCGATATTTGTTGGTATTAACTGATGTTTTTTCAGGTTGGCCAGAAGCGTTCCCTACCAGGACAGCAAAAGCTTAGGAGGTGACTACAGCACTGATACACAAAATAATACCAAGGCTTGGAGGCCCAGCTGTTAGATCCTCTGATTGAGGGCCACATTTTACTGACGAGTATGTGAAGTCTTTTGCAGAAAACTTTGAAACCATAATAGGAAGGTCCATTTCAAGACCCCCTGACTGCTACCAATATCGGAGAACAGAATGCCTGGATTCGCCATTCTAGAGTGAAGAAAGCCTGCGAAACACCACGGAGGGTAACCCGGGCGCAACCTGGAAAACTCTGTTTTTCACAGTCACCTTTTGGTCCTTCTGGGGGACCAGCCTGGGTGGTGCTTCCCGCATTGGGAAGAAGAAACCCAAAAGAACAAACAAGTAGAATTTTTGGTAGATATGGGGGCAACACTAATGAAAACCTGGATAGAAGAAACTTCAACCCCATGACGGGAGGGGCCTTTTTCTTGTTTTGTTAACTACAGAACCAGCCGCTGCCCCCACCCTGAAGCACGCAGGCTGTTGTCCCACACTGCCAGCACCACCCCCCTTCTTTTAGCAGGATCATTTTATCTGAGCATGGCAGTGGCCCTAAAGGCACTTGCTTTGATAGAGCTGTCCAATAAGGTGTTGAACAAGTCCTCGCAGACACGGAATGATGTAGCACGCTATAGAAATCAGTGCTTCTGTTACTTCGATTAAAGAAGTAATTTCTCTCAATATTCCAAACCAAGATTCTAACAATCCCATGAGTGGACTATCTACACCTGAATTCTCAGCCAATTCTTCTGCTGAAGCTGTGGTTAGACATATATCACCTTTTTCTGCCAACATCGTATCGGGGACCATGTTATTTTCCCATGCCATTCTACTAGTAGCATCTAATTGCTTGGTGATTCATTTAACTGCTTGTCTAGTATAACTTATAAATAAATGTTATTTATCCCGTCTACATTCTTGTTTGTAGTTACCTACCAAAACAAAAAGGACTCAGAACCCGCAGCTAACTTGACTTCTTGCTTTGTGTTCCTTGGGGACTCCTCTGGGGACCCCAATCTAATTGAAATAAACCCTGTCATCAGAGGAAAGCCCTCAACTCCTTTTTCTGTTGCCCTGATGGATCACAGTGTTCAAATGCCAGGGTAAAAGGAATTTCCAATTGTACGACGTCACAGGTACCTTCCCAGTGGGGGATAAAATGGAATGAAGTGTCATCTTCCCACAGTACCACCAAAGATCCACTCAAGAAGCATTTGAGGACATATGAGGACCAACTTCCCGTGTCTCTGCACACCTACTCATGTTCCTAGGAACTTGGTATCATTCCTGCCGCGTCGTGAGAGACAGGCAGTATGATTTTCAATTATTCCTGAAAATGCCAGGGGGATTTTGATATTTTTCCCTGCAAAGCTGGAAACAGGAGGGAGAGAGTATGACACGACTTATTTCTCCATGCCGTAGAGTCTTGGCATAAGGCTAAGACGCACTCCATCCCCTGTCAATCTTCGCTCCACCCCAGAGGGAAGGGTACCACTTGGGCCACAGGCCTTCCTGCCGCACAGGCATAGCAATTGCTCTTGTTTAGGCTTTGCACCATATATTTGATCCATTCTACCCAGGCATTTGTACCTCCATATATGTTGAACCTTCCCAGGGCATCTTTTCTACTAATGTCTATTTGTGATCCATAAACCCCACTTACTGAATCATCTGCTCTCTGCCTTGCAATTAGCAAAGGGTTGCACTGCAGAGACTCACATCCTGGGAGAGACTGTCCTTTAGATAGGGTCATTTTTCTTTTCAACTCTATAACCGTTCATTGCTCACTGTCCATCCCCTAAACTCTGTGCTCCAAATAACACTGTACCAGGAGGGGCAATGAGAGCACAGGCGGCGGCCTTCCCCGGCCCCAACCACCGCCTGCCCGCCCCAGTCCGCCGCAGCGAGCCCGGCCGCCCATCCCCGCCCAGAGTTCCTCCCCACCCCCCGCCCCGGCCTTTCGCCAGCGAGTTCGCCTCCCCCCCGGGAAGCCGGGGCGTCCCTGCCGGCTCCGTGCCCGGGGTGGACGGGGGTGGACGGCGGGGGGGGGTGCGCGGGGGGGGGGGGGGGGGCACGCGGGCGTCCCGCGGTTTCTCAGCCCCGCTGTCGGAGGCCTAACCCCCTCACCTGCCCGTGCTGCCGCCTCCCGCGCTTCTTCCTCGGTGGCTCGCTCGCTCGGTCCCTCGGCCCGCTGCCCGCCCCGGCCGCGGGCTGAAGAAGAAACCGACCCCGCCAGCGGCTTTGCCTTCCCCCGGCGAGGCATAGAGACACCGCGTCCCCGTCCCCGTCTCCCCGTCCCGGCCCGCCTGCCTCCCTGCCTACCCGCGCGCGGGGTTCCTCGGCCGATCGGCAAGACGCTCCCGCGCTGGCCTCCCCGCGACCGCCCGCCCCACGGGCTTGACTCCGAGCGACTGACCGTTGGGCACCTGGCGGGGGGCAGGGGGCCGGTTGCCGGGCGGCGGGGAGAGCGCGCATGCGCGGCGCGCGCAGTTGCCGACCCCCTCCGGCCCTTCCCGCGGGTGGGCCGGAGGGGGCGGGGGGCAAGGCGAGGGCGGGAGAGACCGCGCTTTGGGGTGCGGGCGGGGGGGGGGGTGTTTGTGCTCGCCGTGCAGTCTGAGCCGGAACACGAAGTGAAATTATACGGCGGCGGCGGCAGGTGCGGGTGGGGGGCACGACGACACCACCACGACCCCGCCGCCCCTGCCGAAATAAACCCCCACCAAAAAAAAAAAAAAAAACCGCCACGAAACCCGCATCCCCACGCCACGCGCGAGCCCCGAAACTCCAGACACGGACTCGCCGAGCGTGTGCACGGATCGCGAGGGTCGAAAAGCTCGACTCGTAGAGTCGCGTACACTGTCCCGCAGCCACCCGCGAGAGGCTCGCTCGGTCGCGTCCAGATCCTGTCCCTGCGTAGGACCAACCGCCCCGCCGTTCCGGTTCAGTCCTTGCCCGCCGGTCCCACTTACTTAGACTAAGCCTAAAATGCAAAGATCTCTCCATAAGGATGGGTTTTATACTCTACTTCCACAATCTGCTGGCAGTACAAAAGAATAAGCGGCAGATCTACTTAGGCTGAGTCACGGTGCTTTGCTCCTAAGACCATGCGTACCATGGGAATATTTCAGCTGCATGTCCCACCCCAACCCCAGAGAGCAAGAGCTCCAGGAACAGGTGGAGAAACAGGGAAGAACACTGCAGTGCTTCTGAGAAATAAAGCAAGGACAGAAAGGCAGACGGGCATGCTGTGGAACCTTCTCCTTACCTGGCTGTGCTGCTGCCACTCACATAATGACACTGTAGAGCAAGTACTTTTAGCACCTCTTTTGTGTTCCACGTTCCAGGAACCCTTCCCCTGGAGATCCAGCTGCTGAGGTGGAGACTCGTGACCTGGACCCCATGGCTTCGGGGCAGAGGCTCTGATGGGGAGGAGAAGAGACCAGGGGTTGCACTGGGAAATGTGTCTTTGCTGCAGAGGATTTGAGAGAGGTTCCGAAATCCCATCCCCAGCATTTCTGGTAGCAGTTAACTCCTCCTTCCCATGTCTATGTGGCCTGTAGTTGTGTCTCTGTCCCTGGGTCTGCTCCCTTTCAGTGTCACAGACCCCGTCCCACCCGCTGTGTGCTCAGCTCTGTCCTGCTCACACCGCCTGGCACTGCCCAGGGGCAGCTCTGCGTGTGCAGGGGCTCAGGAGCAGCTCAGACAAGTCCTAACGAGAACTGGGGTCTCTGTGTCTTCTCCAAAGTAGAGAAATGAATCCCCATCTCCCACTGCACACCCAGACAACCAAGAGTGGAAAACTGAAAGCACAGACTCCTTCCCTTGCAGCTGTTGCTGTCTTGATGTCGTTGTTCAGAAGGACTCTCTGCCATGTCTGTGGGGTTGATCTGGAGCTCTGAGCAGCCCTGACCCACACAGCACCCTCCAACCCCACAAGGTCCCTGCCTGCCCTGCCGGGGGTCGCTCCTTCCACCCACAGCTGCTGCCATGGGATCTCCCTGGGCAGGCTGAGCGCTGACCCTGGCAGGCGGCAGAGTCCCTGCCCCGGCACAGACCTGGGGAGCAGGGACCCTGCTCTGCAGGACAGCCCTGGGCACCCCTGGGGGCTCACCCGGCTTCACAGCTGTTCAAAATTGAGGTGCAAGATCCCCCACCTTACAGATCCCACCAGCTGTGCCTGTGCCAGTTTTAGGAGATGCCTCCAGGAGCTACAGCTGCATTGCCCTGCACCCAGAGACTTACCAAGGCAAGGGCTCTGATTTGCTTCCCAATCAAAGACATATAGCTCTGTTAACTACCCAGCCAGCAAACCCTGTGCAGCCTCTAAAAGCCATGATGATCTCTGGTCTTCTCAGCTATCCTCATCAATACAGTCTTTCAGCAATACTGTGCCTGCAGGAGGAGGCACAACCAAAAGCATCTTTGAGTTGTGATGGAACGGGATTGAGTGGGTTATTAAACTATAAACCCAAGTAGAAGTGAGTCCCTGCAACAAACGGAGCAGCAAGGTCTTCCAACGCAATATATCACTTCTAAGACAAAAAAAAAAAATCTTTGCTCAGTTTAGTGGCTTGTGAGAGGGAAAATGCTCCTGAAACTGCACATTTTGGCTGGGTGACAGAAATTCAGTATATTGTATGGGCAATGGCAGGGGTGAGGAGTATCTACAATACTAAAGTGACTATGTCCACAATGACAAGAAGAGGAAAGAAAGACGGAGCGCAGAAGGGTGAAGGGAGCAGTTTGAGGAGGTGGATGGAAGAGGATGGGATGGGAGGAAGGGAAAAGCAGGGGATTGAGGGAGCAGGAGGCCAAGTGAGATAGAACCAAACTCCCCTCCCTTTTATGCACTGGAATGTCTGAGACATCCCCACCATGGTGTCAAGGATGTCTTACCCTCTTTCCCTCTCCTCCATGGAAGGTGAGCTCTGGAAGATTCTTTAATGTTGAAGGGTTGCAAATACATCCTCCCTTTAGGCAAAATGAGGTGCTCCTATCTGCTCTGAAGGGCATGAAGGGGCTGCTAAGCAGGCACCTGAGGACATGAGGCAGTCCTCAGTATGGAAAGCTGAGAGCAGCGCAGAAGCACTCAGAGACTGGAGCTGAGAACATGCTAAGCACGTCACAGGCTCCAAACCCTGGCACCAGGGTGAAGGGTGGAAAACATCCCCTGGGGCCATTTGCTTCCCACCTTAGCAAGGAGATTCCAAGGAGCTGGACAAATCCTTTGTCTGAGAGCCAAGCTGGAATGAGCTCTGGAACCTCAACACTTTTCTCTAACAGCAGCAAGTCCCAGGGAAAGGGGGAAGTGTTTGATGTTTTCCCAGGCCCCTGAGATTCAGCACCTCCGCAGCAAATGGCATTTCACATTTGAGAGGCCCCAGCTCTCATCAGGCCCCAGCACCTTTGAATCCACCTCTGCACTCTGCTGGCTTGGACCCTGCCTCTTCTTTGGGCAGGGGGATGGTCAGGCCTCCCTGTGCTGGAGAGGGCAGCCCTAGGGAACAGAGACCTACTGGAAGCCTCCTGCACCACAATTAAGGAAATCCAACAGCCACAACACTGAAGTAACAAAACAAACCTTTCCTGGGATTTTTATACCCTTTCAGGAAGCTCAGATTTCAGGTAAACATAACACGAACCCACGTCTGTAGGATGATGCTCCTACGCTCCCCACACCAGCGTCAAACCAACCTGCTCTGGAGATGTTGACACCAGTTAACATCTGGCTACTCACAGACTTTCTGGCTTTAATTACAATCTGCGCTGCTTAAACTGTAATCCTGATATTTTACCAGGAGACAGAGCCCACAAAGGGGATGGTTAATTCATGTCACCCATCACAGATGCTCCAGGGACCTCAGCAGAACAGATCTAGTAGCGATCCCACCAGACTTGCCATGCACGGTGGGGCACAGCTTGGAGACGTGCCCTCCAGCAGACAGGAAAGCTAGTTCTTACCTGGGGATCAAAAGTAACTGTGATCAGTTTGGTTTCTGGATCTCGCCGGATAAGCGGTTGAGTAAGGTTGTACTGTGATTTTTCAGAGACTGTCTGGGACCAGTCTGCATAGAGCTTCTCCTGATACCTGCCGGAAAACAAACAAACAAATTAAAACATCCACCACGTAGCTGCCAAGCCCGCACACCAAGACATAGAACCAAATAAAAGCCAAGTCCACTTCTGAGGGCTGAAGAACATCAAGGAATATTTAAAACCCACCCACACCACCTCCATAAAGATCTTGGCTTCAAAGACAAACACCTGAAAACCAGTGACAGCATCAAGTCAGGAAAACAAAGATCCCCCAAGTACCATTCTTAGCAGAGGATTCAAATTTGGGGACAAACATTCAAAAGCTCAGAGCAATCAGTTCAGTTTTAGCATCAAACATTAAGATATTAAGTGAGGTGCAACGAATCCCACTCCCACTTGTGGAATACACACATTACAGCCACGGTAAGTACACTGTGAATGGGCACAAGTGGATTGAGACTTCTGGTCAGCTCAGGTTTTCTACCACAGCATCTCCTACATCCAAAAGAATCTCGTTCCAACATTTCTGCTGGGCTGCACAGCCCCTGTCCCTCCCATGCAAACTTCTCATTTCAAGATATCACAGAAAGACTGTGGTGTGTAGCAAAGGATTCCTCCTCCTCTCTCATCACAAAATTCCTTCTGGCTTAGAAAGAGACATTCTCAGGCCCTGGGCTTGCAAACGTGCTGAAAGGTGGTTTAGAGAAGGAGAAGGAAATGGCCTCAAGTTGCACCAGGGGAGGTTCAGACTGGATATTAGGAAACATTTCTTCCCCAAAGGGCTGTCAGGCATTGGAACAGGCTGCGAGGGCAGTGGTGGAGTCATCATCCCCGGAGGGGTGGACAGACGTGGAGACGAGGTTCTCAGGGACACGGGGCAGTGCCAGGGTTGTGTTAATGGATGGACATGAGGGTCTCTTCCAACCAAAACAATTCTATGATTCTATAAGGTTTGGCTTTTTTTCATATAGTTACAGTCATGCCTGAGCCACCACTTACCTGTCGAGCAGCTGGATCATTTCTTCATACTTCTCTATCACCCTTCTTCCTTCAGCAGAGTCCAAGCAGCTGGTGGCACAACAGACAAGCTCAGCGTTACATTTAGCCCTGTGAGGCTGCAGTCTCTATTTACCCCTTCCCAAAACCACCCACCACCTTGCAGGCAGAGCCTGGCTGGGGATCTTACATTCCAACCCCACCATATCGCCCAAAACCATTTCACTGCACAAAAGCTCTCCAAGCCCCAGTGCGCCCTTTTGCGGGTGTTTGCATGGCAACTGGCAAATGAGAACCACGTCCTGGGGGAAGAACAAGGGCCCAGAGCTGCTGGAGGAACACTGGTCTCCGTAACATACTCAATGCTCCGGTGTTTGCACAGAGCAGGGCAACCTCTGCTCACCAGCCACCACTTTCTGAGGTCAAAGAGGCACAGAAAGAAGCAGAGTGTGGCTCCCGGCAGATGAAGCTCTTGGCGGTGCCCAATTCATGCCCCTCCAACCGAAGAGCAAAGGTGTCCCAGAGTGCGGGAGGCAGAGCCCTGGCCACGCTGCCAGGGCTGTACAGCCCAGGGAACAGCAGGCCAGAGGAATTCTTATCATGCTGTCTTTTCCCCACTGTTTCATCTACAATATCCAAGTTTTCCTCAAGATGGTTGTTGATTTTGGAGGACATATTGACAAAACTTGAATTAACTTAACCAAAAGCTGGAAAAAAGGAGCGCCTGAGCAGTCACCGCTGGGCAAGTGCTGAGAAACCTGCTGGAAGTAAACAAGTCCTCTGAGCAAATCCAAGTAAATCCCAGCAAAACCACTTTTGTTTCTCCTTTTTAATCCTTTTTCCCTTTCAACAGCATCATGTCACCACCGTTGCAGAGCATGTTATTAACTACTCTAAACAGAGGACAGAAAATCAGTGTGAAATGCAGATCTGGGTCCTTCATGGTGGACAAAAATTTGCCATTTAGGTTCAAATCAGACATGATAACTTGGGCTCTGTGCTGGGAACAGCCCAAGAGTTTGTTTCATTGCACCAATGTCTTTGCTGCTGCAGAATAACTGTGCACTTAAAGACACTTAATGGCAAGATACAGTGAGAGAAGGTTACAAACATGGTACAGTGACGGTCAACTTATTTTGGTCAAGTACATTAAAAAAGTGGATCCATTTACACAGAATCCTGACCAGCACACGTGAAGCCATTCCTGTGAGCTACCAGGTGCAGTCCCTGGAACATCCTCAGTTGTCATAAGTCCAACACTGCCTTGCTTACAGAGCTCTTAAACGTTGTCTCATGTGGTGCCAGCTGTGAGTATGAGGCCATACTTCCCTGACACCATCCGTTATAACAAGCATTTGGGTGATAAATATACCAGCATTGGTTTCTTTCCTTGATCTTGGGAGATGGCTCCTTTGTTTAACGCTGAGAAAGTTTTCTTCTGCCCAACAAAATGCTCGTCTGCTCCCCAACATGCAAACCCAGCTCCATCGACCCATCTCAGCTGAGTCCAGCCCAGCACTTCTCTGCTATTCACAGTTTGGATGATGCCAGAACCAGGACTTGCAGCTGAGGAGGTCCTGGAGAACATGCTGAGTGGGATTGCAGCAGGAAAGGTTCTGATACCTCTTTCAATTGCAACCCGGGAACTATGTCTGAAAGCTGAATAGCCCACTGTGCCTCTTAATCGCTTCAAAACAAATCCAGTTAATGAGTTTCTTAAAAAAAATAATGATCACAAGGAAGCTGAAAAGCACCAGTGCAACCACTTCACACCTCTTTGACTAAGAATTATTTCAGCTATAACCATGGGATAATGTTCACCACAGAAAGAAAATCAGATTGATTACAGAGAAGATAGCAAGGTGGTCATAAAGCAACTTAGCTGGAACAGACACGCACAGATGTGGGATGTGCCTGAAGTGATCAAACGGCACCTGGATTCGCGCTCGCAGCTCCTGCGCCCAGCGCAGCGCTCCAGCCACCGGCGGCATGTTCTTGTGCACAGGGGGGATCCTGGGGAGGGCACATTGGAACAGCGTTTGACTGAACACTGCACTTGTAACCCCAAAGATGCAACAACAGAACCTCATCTGCAGAAAACTGCTCTGATTTCCCAGCTTCCTTCCTTAAATCCAACATCTGCCACACTGATGTAGGTCTGTGACCAAGGCGAGTGCCTCTGGATCTCGAATAAGGAGCTGAGATCGAACGAGAAGCCCAGACTATGTCCAAACCTGAGCTGATGTGAGGTGTCCCTTGCCTGGGACACATTCCCCGCCCCTCACAAACACTGACATAGGGATTTCTGACCAGGAGTTACTTCTGTCCGTCTTATCTAACAGCCACAGAACAATAACCACAAATTCACAGCAAATGATTCTCTCCATGATTCTCTCCAGCCCAGGACTTGTCTCGTTCCAGTATGATCTTTCTGAGGCAAGTAAATAGGTTATTGTTCAAAATGACACACTTGAATCCTCATAATCTGATAGAAATCCACCCATTCCCCCCTGTGCCAACAGTCACGGGGAATAATAAACTTGGAAAAGGCTGATTAAACCCTTGGTTACAAAGTCCCACTCGCATACTTTGCATTTTAAGCATTGTAAGGGAAACAAAATAAATTCATTCTGAGGAGCACATGAGTGGGTTTGCAGGTCCCATGGGGTGTTGGAGGCAGCACACAAATGTGGAGAGAAACCTCCTGTCACAGCCTCGCTGGGAGAAAAGCTCGGCATGTGTCTCCATTCCCAGTCACATATCATGCATACACATTTGAAAAAGGGTATTTTTACTCCTAACCAATTATTTGCTTTAATACTAAGAACAGAGCTTTCCCAGGCATTTCCATTGCCACTAGGAGCTACAGAGGCTGAAAACATCTGCAATTTGTAAAGTTTTGGGTTCCTTAGAAAAATAAATCATTTCCCCCCCAAATTAATCTCAATCAAACTCCCTGTAAAACCCATTTTACTCAGCACGTTCTACCTACCGAGCTTCAGCTCTGCCTGGATGTGCCGGGAGTAGATCAGCCTGGCGTGGTCCAGGGCCCTGCTGAACATGCTGATGAGGACGGAGTATTTGCCAGCAGCATCTGCAGCGACTACCGGTCGCTCCAAAAGGCTCCCGAACATGTCCAGCAGCTGTTGGGGTGAACACGCAGGAAAAGAAGAGGGGAAAAATTTACAACCCCGACTCCTGCAGAGAGATCAGCTGGGACCTTCCTCCCCAGCCCAGAGGCTTCAATACTGTCCGCACCGATGGGCACTTTGGAAAAAGGAAATTTGCTCCCTTTGTTACGGGGCCTCTCCGACTTTCTCTGGGGTTGGACCACATTCCAACTGTTGTTCTTCAAATGCTTCAAGATTTTCTATTTTTTTCAAAAAACTCACAAAGATAAACACTGTCACTTGCTAAAGTCTTTTCTACAAATGCTTATATTGATTTTTTTAAAAAAATACCATTTATTATTTCTGCAAGATAGATTAATTGATAAATAAACCAGCTTTGTTTCTAGAAAACCTGTTTCCAAAACTGAAACAGATCCATGTATTAATAATATTAACAAAATGATACTAACAATATCAATTCTCACCAGGAAATCCTAGAAAAAGCATGATTTCCCCCGACTTGCAGAGAGAGACACAAATATATCTCCTGGCATCCAAAAGCTTTGTGAGGGACCCACCAGCCTGAGCATCCCAAACCAAGAGCAGCCCAAAAGCTACAAGTCCCACTGTCCCACCAGCAAACACCAGCCCCATGTGCCTGTGGCTCCAGCACTGCCTGGTCTCCTCAGCGTGATTCTCACCGAGCCGGGTGCCCTGATTTCCCTTTTAGGGAAGAGCAAGGGAGCGATAAACAAACCTTGAAGGCGTGGTCCAAGTTGGAGGCGTCATCAAAAGCCTGGATGAAAATGGTGCCCAGCCGACGGTCCATGTCTTCTACTTTCTGCTGGAAACCAAAGGCATCCTGCTCAAAGTCCTGCACAAAGGCAAAACACAAGCTGTGAGGCTGCAAGATGGCACTAGGAAGGTACCTGTAACTCCTCGATCCAGAGATGCCCTCTCTTATTCACCGTGAACTAAGCCACTCCTCTGGCCAATCTTCAGCCATCGCAACGTGGCAAAGTCCTCACGAAGCTTGAGAACATTTCTGTGCTGTCCCATGGCTGAGATGTTGGCCCTTTCTCTGGGAGGGACCCTTTGGTCCTGAGGGCTTTCCACAGCCCACATGGCACTATCTTCAGCCTACAGGCAAGATGGACTATTTCCACACCCTCTCCCCCACCACTTGGCCTGAAGACCACACCATCACCCAGAAAACCCACGGATGCACCTGCTGAGTCCCAAATCCAACCTACTTTCAAGTCAAAACTTACTTTTTTACATGTATAGCTGCCTGGACCCTATTTAAATTGACTTTTTTATGAACTGTAACTAGGGCTAATTTTTTGAATAGGGTTCATATTTCAAGCATCCTGAAAAATCATGCTATAGCTTGTTTTTGGGGTAGGTCTTATTTTTGGGGAAACATGGTAAATA
The DNA here is from genome assembly GCF_037038585.1 of Patagioenas fasciata. Taxonomy (NCBI): domain Eukaryota; kingdom Metazoa; phylum Chordata; class Aves; order Columbiformes; family Columbidae; genus Patagioenas; species Patagioenas fasciata. Next base: position 1,167,763 of record NC_092546.1, read on the forward strand.
CCAAGAGCAGGAAAGCAAAGAGATGTGGGTGTTGGTATAGCTCTTATACCTCAGCAAGCACCATGTACAGCAAAAGCTTGTGCATAACTCATGGAAATCCCAGTTTCCCAGCTGCACTGATCTAAGGTGCTGATCTAGCAAGATATGTTAGATATAGACGTGCAAGAAGTCCCAAATCTCTGCAGGAAAGGCCAGCGGCTCCCTGTTCCCTCCAGTACCAGATCAGATCATAATGAAAGGAGGAAAGAGCTGGGAAGAAGATAGCAGGAAACTGCTGCTTTGGAAACATGCACATGTTCCTGATGTTCCCGCAAACTGGTCCCACCTACCGTGTTGGTCAGGTCAAGACAGTCATAGGTTCGCTCTGAAAACACCTTGTATGCCTCCTGGAATTCCTCATACATGTCCAGGACCTGCTGGCCCAGGGTCTTCCCTTTAATCCCACTGAATTCAATTTTCTCCAGCTTCATCAAGTCCAAGGAAGTTGCCAGGAGATCCTTCAAAGTCAACGGAGGGAGACACAGGTCATGATGTTGACAAAAGAAGATGACAACAGTTGTCACGACAGAGTTGCACTTGCTGAGGGACCTTCCCAAGCACAGCGCTGGTGCTCAGGCTGGGTGGCAGGGATGGGAAGGGGGGAGCCTGATCTGCCTGTCCTGAGCATCAGTGGCTGCTCATAACACGTCCCTGCCCAGTGAGACCTGCTGCAGCCACTAGAAATACCATGACAACTGTAAAATCGCTTTTAAGTGTATTTAAAGGACAGATCCAAAGCAGGATATGAGACTCTTATATGTCATCCAGCATAGCTAAGAATCCCAATTTTATAGGTATTAACCGAGGACAGATTTCTAATATTTACAGGTACCCAAACTGTCCAAAGCTCCTGCGCAGTCAAACCTCCACGTGTCCAAGTGGGTGTTGCAGCACCTGCCCCGCTGGCCCTCTCTGCTGAGGTGGCACACGGGTCCTTCCCTTCCCTTCCCATCCTCTGCAGCCTGGCAGTGTCACCTCTTGGGAAAATGTCCCGCTCCCCCAGTGGTGGTGGCAGCACTGGGCAGCTCTGCTGCCATCCCACCTCATCTGTCTCCCTAGCTAGGGCCAAGTAAGGGCTGGTTGAACATCCATTGTCTCAGAGGACCAGGAGAAATGTGCACAGGAATGTACTGGTGGCCACTCTCTGCTTGCACTTGTCCTGGGGCCACCCGAGCAGGGCAGCAGGTTTTACCACAGACACGTAATATGAAACAGTGCAACGAACCAAAGGAAAGGGATCCTTCCCTCTTCACGTGCTCATGGGCTACCCATGCACCAGTGTAACTGCAGCTTTTATGAAAATTCGAAAACAAATGCACATATGCATTCATATTCACTTCGACACACCAGCACATCCGCTTGAACAAATACCTAGTAAGGCAAAAAAATAATGTGGAAATACCAGTTGTCCCTTGCTTTGTCTTGCAAGGTTGCTTGAAATGAAGTGATGAGGGGAAATTGAGACGGAGAGAGATGCAGCAGTTTTCCTCATTAACAGGCTGGTGTGCACTATGCTTTTAATTATTGTTTTACAGCTCACTCCGCAGGCTCTCCCTCTGACTCCAGATACTGCAGCTTCTACTGTCCCTGGAGTGTGGGACAGCCACGGAAGGAGGAAACAGACACTGGTCAAAACGCACAGTGCCCCAGCTCAAAACCTCCCCACTGGCTTTTGTCTGCAGCCCATATCCACAGTGTGCCCATGGCATCCATGGAATCCCAGCAGTCAGTGCCCCAGAGCCTTTACAGGGTCCCAGTAAACCTGTCACCAACACTGTCCTCATGATAACCTGCAGTTATTCCTGTGTCTATTTATATTCCTCTCTACACTGACCAGCATAATTTGGTTTATTTCACATCAAACCCTACTGGAAACCATCATTATGAATACTTTTAAAATAGGCACCAGTCATGACAGTTTTCAACATAGTTAATTAAGGAACACATAAAAGTATATGGCACATTTAAAGCAGTAAAACTGCAAACACCAGCAACCTGTACACTGGCCATCCAACCCTACACACTGAGAACGCAGCAACAATCAACAAAGAAATTCATTTGGGATGTGTGTGGAGAGCAGATGAATGTGTGTGGTTAGCCACGTGAGAGATAACAGGTACATGCAAGGTCTGTACAAGAGGTACATACAGTATCTGTATAAGAGGTATATACAGTGTCTGTATAACAGGTACATATGGTGTCTGTATGTCTGTGGTCTCCAGACACAGCCATGTGGTAAGGAGAGCATAGGGAGCTCCCACATTCACACTCAGACCTGCTCTCTGCAGAACATCTCCTGTGGCTCAAGGAGCCCTTGGCCACACTGGGAGCTCAGGGATGACACCCCAATGTCCCTGCCTCAGGTGACAGATCTGGCAAACAGGGACACCCCTGAGCCACAGCACCCCAGTTTGATGGACTATGAGGATGCGAAGGGACAACCTGGTGAGGAACGTGTCCCTGCTCCTCCCCAGGCCCACGTGGCACAGCCAAGGGGATCCTGCCATCTGGCCTCTCCAAGACAGGCAGGACCCAGCTCTAGGGTGTCATAGAATCATAGAACCATTTCAGTTGGAAGAGACCCTTAAGATCATTGAGTCCAACCATAACCTAAATCTGTCTCTGATGGCACCAGGAGACCTGGGAGATTACATTGCTTTATTTACAGCTGTGCAAACCACACCTCCAGTAATCCTCCTTTTCTTGCCCCAACAGGAGCAAGGAGTCCAACGGGACTCCTGAGAGCAAAAAACACACCTATCAACCTGACCAGCTTACATATGCACTGAGCAGGACATAGTAAAACACAGTCTTAGACTCGCTGTAACAGGAGACCTAACAGCAAAAGAGTGGCCCCATTCCCTGGTATCAGGTGAAGCTATAGAAAGCAAAGATGCCAGCAAGTGATCTCCTGGCTACAGAGTTCTCCTGACGGTTTGCAATGTTTTTCAAGACCAGAGTCTCACCTCCACCATCTCCAGTCTCTTCAGGAAGGTGTCCAGCCTCGCAAACACCATCGTGGAGCTGAAGTCCCACTCCCTCACTTCTTGGCCTGGTTCATAATACATGTGCAGTTTTTCCCTTCTCTCCTCAAATGCCTCTTTGAACATGTTCAGGATACCGAGCACCATTCGCACCTTGCCCAGGCTCTCCTCCATGTCCCCTTTCAGAAGGTCTTCTGGAGACAGGTACACCAGGGCCTGGAAGAGCAAAATCACACCTGAGAGGTCACTTCTGCCATCATGGAAAACAAGGACTTCTTGTGTTGAACACATTTGAACCTGTTTATTAAGTTAAATGTTGCCTAAAGAATCACTTTTCCAGGGAAGGACAATAGGAAGAAGGGGAGAGGGGACACAGGGGACTGCAAACACAGGCATCACAGCCACAGACCTGCTCAATGAGAAGGTTGCAGATCTCCTGGAGCAGCACCACTATCCGCACGGGCATGTTGTAGTGCTTGGAGGCGACCCAGATCAAACACACCACGTGGAGCAGGGGGAGCAGGAAAGGCTTCACCTCGCTGAACTCAACCCTCTCTACGTCTTCCAAGCGGCGCTTGAGGGGTGTCAGGTGCAGGTGAACGTCCTGAGCTTCAGTCAAAGCTGTGTTGAGAGACGTGAGAAGCGGTAAGAACCACCCAGCTGCGGTGTGCTGGGTTCCCAGCTAGGTGCTGGCCTCACCACATGGAAAAGTGCCTGGGAAAAGAAACTGTCCTGACAAGCACTGAGCACCCTCAGCCACCTGTGTGCTGCAGGTCACTCACTCGTGAACATCACTCACCTGCGGCAGTAACCAGAACAGAAATAAGCTGATGTGATGGCGGGGGACAGGGAGCTGGGACAGGGCTTCGTGGAGAGCCTGAGTCCACAACTGCTAAAAAGTCACACGGAATTTGCCCAACAGCACCAAAAATACAGTGCTGCCATGGCTGTGAGCCATGGCCTTGCTGTACAGCACGACAGGCTGTACAGCCTTGGCCTGAGCCCTTTTTAGCTCAGTTTTGGCTCAAGCAACTCCTTGTCCAGTGGGCAGATGACGACGGCCCCACTAGTCCTGACTGTAATAGAAAACCTGTCAACAGTAAAGCAACTGATGTCTGACTCGTCGAAAGCTTTAGCTTAGCTCTGTACAGCTGTGTGGTTTTACCCTGAAGAATTACCCCAGAGCGCAAGCATTAATAAAACCAGATCGTTGTGCAATTAAACCTGTGGACCAACAAGAAGTGACAGAAGTGCTTGAATGCATGCAAAAATAACCCCTAAGGCCCAAGACCAAGGAAGAAGAGACTCCCACTATCAGCATCACCCTCCCAGCAAATCCACCAACAGCAGCCACACCAGTACAATGCCAGGGAAAGGGGCAGAGACTTAAAAGCAGGTGCACACAAATCTGAACTGCGCTGTAATGGAAATTAACAATTATAGTCCAAATTATCCAATTAGGGTTAGTATCGCTGTAGCCGGATTAAAACCAAATATTTGTTGTATTTTGATTAAACCCTTAAAGTATTAATTAGTTTAACAATGAACCCTTGGCTCCTTATATAAGGGGTGTTTCTCCAGCCCATTTAAACTGCACAATGCAGAGTGTGACACAGATCCTTAAGAGATTCAATGTTTGCACGTGAAGTGGTGAAGAACAGTGTTTTCTGCCAGCACGTGCACAGCTAACACAGTCTGGATGGTTTCATTGTGCCAGAGAGCAGCTGGGTTGGACATGGATGTCCAGCTGTGTTGGTCTGCAGGGACAGACCAGCAGGACTACACTGTTTTTCACTACAGACAGGGATTTGCAATATTTCCTTGGGCTGCGCTCAACTCCCCTAAGCAAAGCAAAGCAAGGAAATTCGGGCTGCAGTGGCCAAAGCCTGAGAAGCAGCGCTCTAACAAAGCAGTCTTAGGTACAAGATCTGTCCTCTTAGTCTGAACTCCCATTCCTGCATAATAACACCAGAGGAGCTGGTGGAAGTTGAGGTGAGTCCTGTTAGAGTAATGCAAACACTTTATTACAGCAGAATAAATTCCCAAACCCATTCACCCTGAACTTTGGCAAGAGTCTGGCTCAACAGACCAGCGATGGAGCTTGTCCCAGCCTGGAAACAAAAGCCTAGACTCAAGCACAAGCAGCCCAGTCTCAATTCACAAACTAGAAAGATTTGGCTTGAAATCAGTCACACCAGGCCATGAAGAAAGGCCAGAAGCCAGCACTGTGGTAAAGTTGCCCCAGCATCTCACCTGCCTCAACATCCATTAGCATGGTTTTGAAGGCTGGGATGTAGCTGCTCTCAACTCTCTCCAGCAGCTCCATCATGTTCCTGACCTTCCTCGTTGTCAGCTGGTTGTAAATGCATTCCAGGTCATCACACCTACAGCAACCGAGACACAGAATCACAGAATCAGTTGGTTGGAAGAGACCCTCAAGATCATCGAGTCCAACCATAACCTAACCCCTGGCACTGCCCCATGTCCCTGAGAATGTCATCTCTGTGACTGTTCAACCCCTCCAGGGATGGTGACTCCACCACTGCCCTGGGCAGCCTGTTCCAATGCTTCACAACCCCTTCTGGGAAGAAATGTTTCCTAATATCCAACCTCAACCTCCCCTGGTGCAACTTGAGGCCGTTTCCTCTCATCCTGGCGCTTGTTCCTGGGGAGCAGAGCCCGACCCCCCCTGGCTCCAAGCTCCTTTCAGGCAGTGCAGAGATCAGAAGGTCTCCCCTCAGCTCCTGTTCTCCAGCTGAACCCCCCAGGTCCCTCAGCCACTCCCATCACACTTGTGCTCCAGCCCCTCACCAGCTCTATTCCCTTCTCTCAACTCACTCCACTACCTCAAGGTCTTTCTTGGCCTGAGGGGCCCAAAACTGATTTGAGGTTTGGCTTCCCCAGCGCTGAGTACAGTGGGACAGTCATTGCCCTGGGCCTGCTGGCCACACTGTTCTTGATGCACACCAGGATGCTGGTGGCCATGTTACCCACCTACACTGGGCCATCAGCTGTCCCCCAACATCATCTGTTTCCCCTGGGCCTGATTCAGGGCTTCCTCCAGCTACACATGGACTGTGGAAATGGGAGAAAGCTGCATGAGGCACAGACAAACCCTACAGGACAGAAAGTGCTGAGTTCAGCATGACAGCAGCTCTGCTACTGACAGAACATCGCTGAAAAAAAGCCATCGTGTTTCTGCAGGCATTAGCAACAGCTCTCCAGCCAGCAGGGCTTTGCCCCGAGTCAGCCTGAACCAGTACAGCACAAAGGTTTTCAAAGGGCAGGAGGAAATACCACTCCCAGGCTCCTGAGCATCTAAAGCCCCTCTGGCCCTGACAGATGAACAGCAGCCAGCTGAGATGCACCATTTCCAGACAGCCCCCAGCAGGTGTCCATCAGCAATTACTCCTGTGGATGGCTCCTAGTGAACAGTGACGAAAGAGTGCCCAGAGCGGGTGTGGAGTCTCCTTCTCTGAGACATTCGAACCCGCCTGGACCCACCTGTGTGATCTGCTCTGTGACCCTGCGTGAGCAGGGCTTGGACTGGGGGATCTGCAGAGGTCCCTTCAGCCCAACCAGCCTGGGATCCTGTAAAGGGCATTTCTGAAAAAAGTCCCTTGAGGTGTAGCCCCTGTGGTGGGGCTAAGTTAAAACACAGCCAGCTGCCCAGTGACCTCCCAGGCACTTTGCAGATCATGATGATTTTCTGTGCGGGAGCAATTTTCCTTAGTTGAAGCCTACATGAACCCCAAGTGGCCTGTTCTTCTCAACTCATGGAATTAGCAGCTCCACCACCAGCACTCTCCCTCTACACAAAACCAGCACCACAGGGCACCATGCACTGGCCAGGCTGCTCTGGGTACCTGTTCTTCCAGAACTCCAGCTCCACCTTCGGGTTCGGATTGCTGCCTTGCAGGAGAGGCTCTGAAGACTCTTTCTTCAGTGCCTCCTGGATCTGGTGGCTCCAGTCTATGATGGCCGACTCCATGGCATACACCAGAGATTTATCTATCCGTTCCATGCTGTAGTAAACAGAGTACGTGATTAACTTTGTTGATGTGCATTGCTCAGTTGGATCTACTTCCAATGGCCGTGTGGGCAGCTGGATTTTACAGGGTTTCACATTTCAAAACCACAAAACAATCAAACCCCATAAGATTTTGTCACTGGTTTAATATAGGAATTACACTCTGGAGAAAATGGCTGAATGTCTGCAGCAGTGTGGGCAACAACACTGTTCATAAAGTGAATGGTGGAAATGAAGAGCCAGTCGCCACCTCTCTGCACAGCCAGTCATTGTCACATCAGATCCATTCAGGTTCAGGATCTGACCTGGAGACTCACACATCCAGCAAGATTCTCTCTCCCCATACCATTCTCCCTCAAAATATTCTACATCCCTGCAGTCATTAACTCACTTAATTCAGCAAGAAACACCACCAAGTGGGCTGGGAAGCTGAGGACAGGTCACCCCACTGCCTTGGAAGCAGTAACTTCTCACAAAATCCCACCCGCACCACGTCCTGTCTGAGGAGTGATTCATTCCACTGCACCCACACATCTCCTGGGGTTCCACAGGGGCACGCACGCAGCCCAGACACGATGACAACTTGATGTACAAACGCATCTGCTTCTCTGGACCTTCCAGAACCTGTTATTTTGGGGTGGTACTCACGATTTCTCATTTTCCAGATCAATGTCCTCAATTCCCTCTGAGCCAGCTGGGAGAGGCAGCAAGGTCTTGCCGTCTACTTGGCCAACAACTGTGAAAATGGTACTTTTGAGGTTGTGGACATGACGCACGATGTCTTGTGACACCACTTGTGGCCAGCCCTGATGGTTCTTCTTGTTCATTAGGATGGGCACGATCACCTACAGCGGGAGTCACGGAAGACCAATGGAGAAAAAAGTGCAGCAGGAGACGGACAGGCCACCAGGCTCTGAGGTCTGTGCTTGGCCAAGCCTGGAGACCCATATTCATTGCTGTCTCAAGCAGTTCCCATGTGAAATAGAGGCAGCTGATGATGAATGGGCATCTCTACAGGCCCACTTTATACAGCAGAACACCCTTTTCCCCAAATCCAAGCAGCCAAGGAGGGTGGAAGCCAGTAGGCAAAGTGAGCAGCCCCATCCCCAGGCTCTCCCAGCCTTTCAAGCCCGCAACTGGAGATGGCCCCATGGGCTGCTGTCCCTTGCCCTCACAACTGTCCCCGGTGCTTGGTCCCCATGTCCCTGCCCATGGGCACAGCCGTCAGGCTGCCCTTTGAGCCTGCCAGGGCTGGGCTGAGCTCAGTGTGCTGCAAGGGAAGGTCTGCTGGTACCCCCTGGGATACACTGGTGGTGAGGGTCCCCCAGGTCCCAGCTGCAGCCCACCAAACAGGAGCTTTGCCTTTATCAGCACTTTTACTGACCCGGCAGCATGGGGTTGTGGGGCTGGTCGGGGTTTGCCCAGATTTGAGCTGCTTTTGGCTTGTTTGAGCTGTGACAGCAACACCGTGTCTGTCACCTATCCTGGCTGGCTCTGCACTGGGACCAGCCTGTGGCAACAGCCTAACAAAGCCAGGTTGTCCCTAGTGACAAACAACAGCCCTTTGTGTTACTGGACTCAGGGTGGGGGTAGGGGAGGGGGGGGAGGTGACTAAAGGCATAAAAATAGCTGCAAATGGACATAAAATTGAAACGGAATAAAGCAGCTCAGCACCTCCATGGTGCTGTCCCAGGATGCTGAAGACTCTTTGGAACTGTGGCTGGCTCTGTAGACCCGAAGAAGACCCGACCAGCCACCTTCGTGCCCAGGGAGCCGTGGGAAGGGGGAGCACAACCCCAGGGAACACACGGGCAGGTGCTGACGAGTTCACCTTCAGCAGTTTTAGCTGCATTATTAGCAAGATGTGTCTCTATTACTTAAAGCATGTGGACTGCTAATGCCAGTGATGTTGTAACCAGGCAAATGACAGCCGTTCATTTTCTTTCTGACTGTTAAAATGATAACTGGACTCAGGATGAAGCCCCAGCCCACAGAGCAGGTGTGTTCCCTTCGGCACCGCAGGAGTGAAGCAACAAGTGGACAAGGTCACCAGCTGTGACCCCTCACTGAATAAAGACAAAGTGTGGGCAGAGGAACACACGACCCCAACCCCAGGAAATTCAAGACCTTTTTCACCTTCACGCAGACCCACCCCATCTGCCTGACCCAGCACCACCGCTGCTTTTGCCTTCAAGTGAAGCTTGAGAGGAAAATAGGATGAAAACCAGGCACAATCTGCTCCCTGCAGAAATACTGCATGTCTGCACAGGGGAGAGCAAAGCCTGCAAACACGCAGCTGGGACGCACAATCCCGGCTCCCAAAGGCATTCAGAAAACAGGATTTAACAGGATCTGCCAAAGTGTTCCTACCCCACCATCTACCCATAGCAGACGGTGCTTGCAATGCTATTGGCCAGCCGTGATGCAAAACCACTGTTTGTGCAGACTTCGCAAGACCACGGGGCTCATCAAAACAAAAGCTCCCCGTATAAATAATGTGTTTTCTCACAAAACCAGGATAACCAGTCTGGCAGCCTGCTCTTGGGAATCCAATCTATCAGTCACCATCTTAATATACCAAACATCATGATCAGAGCTTCTCAAATCCAGCAGCTCCTCTGCTTTCCCATTACAGCCTCATTCCTGAGACTTCTCCAGGTGAGGAGCCATCAGGAATAAACCGAAACAACATTGTCTAGTTCAGGCTAATAACACAGCAAAGCAAAAGCACTCGAACCTCTTGACGATTTCTTTAAGAAAACATCAGCCCACCTGAGATAACCCGACACTGAGCTACAGGAGGCTCCTGAACATCACAAAACACTTTTTCACTATGAGAGTAATCGAGCACTGGCCCAGGTTGCTCAAAGAGGTTGTGAAGTCTCCATCCTTAGAGATAATGAAGAGCTACCTGGACATGGCCCTGGGCAACTGGCTCTGGATGGCCCTGCTTGAGCAGGGGTTTGGAGTAGGTGACCTGCAGATGTCCCCTCCAGCACCTGTGGGTACATCAGTCCCACAAGGACCCCACTGATAGACAGAGCTGATGTGGATCAGCATTCAGGTGGTTTATATGAGTTCTAAAGCCGTCCATGGTACTGCAAAGGGCAGAGTTAAGGGTACAAGTGCATCAGCAGAGAAGGGAGGGAGGCCAAGGAGCCTGTCTGTAGGAGGGGACACCTTCCCCGCTGCCATGTGCGAGGGGCACCCGGTACTCATGGGTGCCAGGGCTCCCTCTGCACCTCCGGGGCTGCCCAGGCCTCACAGGATCCCAGCCTGGTTAGGTTGAAGGGACCTCTGCAGATCCCCCAGTCCAAGCCCTGCTCACGCAGGGTCACAGAGCAGATCACACAGGTGGGTCCAGGCGAGTTTCAATGTCTCAGAGAAGGAGACTCCACACCCGCCCTGGGCAGCCTGGGCCAGGCTCTGCCATCTCCCAGCAAACAAATTTCTCCTCATGTTGAGCCTGCCCCCGTGGCCCCTCATCCTCACCTCCTCCACGAGGGCGGCAAAGTGCCGCAGGGCATCGGCGGGCAGGTCCCCGCAGAGCAGCTCCCCGGGGCCGGCGCCGGGGGCCCGCAGGAAGAACAGCCCCTTGCGGCGGGCGGCGGGGGGCGGCGGGGGCGGCCCCAGCTCCAGCTCCCCGGCCGGGCCCCGCCAGAGCAGCAGCGCCGGCCCCGCCGGCCCCGCCAGGAAGCTCCGCAGCAGCGGCCCCGCCGCCTCCCCGCCTGCCCAGCGCTCCCAGCGCTCCGCCGGCACCCCCAGCCCCCGCGCCGCGCACCGGCACAGCCGCTCGGCGCCGGGCACCGGCTCCACCGCCTGCTCCATCCGGCCGGCACCGGCGGGTGTTTGCGGGGAAGAGCCGCGTTGCCCGGGGGAAGGGACACTGCGAGGAGCCGGGGGCGGGCCGGGGCGGGACCCAGCTCGCCTGGGAGACGCAGCTGCCCCGGGCAACCACGGGTATCAACACAAGCTGGGGATGGAGGGCCTGAGAGCAGCCCTGCGAAGGACTTGGGGGTGCTGGGGGATGCTCCCTCTGGGGGGGGTCTGGATACCACTGGATCCACCTGGGCACCCCCAAAGTGGCTTTTTAGCACTTATTTTTCTCCTGAAAAAGCAAACACAGTGGGGCTTTCTCCCACCTGGTTTGGCCTTTAGGAAGGGAAGAGCAGAAGAAGGGGCCTTGGGGACTAGAACCACTACGCAAACATTTGATTAGGGAGACAGGAGCTAGAGATTTGTCTGTCACTGTGGAAGAGGTGACAGCGGTGTGATCTTTGCCTCCAGACTAACCCCAAAAATATGCCCAAGCTAGAAATGGGTCAAATGGGGAAAGGGAATGGGCCTGGACCACAATGGCAAACTGATTGTTCAGAACTCCCAGGAAAAGGGGGGTACCGATATTTGTTGGTATTAACTGATGTTTTTTCAGGTTGGCCAGAAGCGTTCCCTACCAGGACAGCAAAAGCTTAGGAGGTGACTACAACACTGATACACAAAATAATACCAAGGCTTGGAGGCCCAGCTGTTAGATCCTCTGATTGAGGGCCACATTTTACTGACGAGTATGTGAAGTCTTTTACAGAAAACTTTGAAACCATAACAGGAAGGTCCATTTCAAGACCCCCTGACTGCTACCAATATCGGAGAACAGAATGCCTGGATTCGCCATTCTAGAGTGAAGAAAGCCTGCGAAACACCACGGAGGGTAACCCGGGCGCAACCTGGAAAACTCTGTTTTTCACAGTCACCTTTTGGTCCTTCTGGGGGACCAGCCTGGGTGGTGCTTCCCGCATTGGGAAGAAGAAACCCAAAAGAACAAACAAGTAGAATTTTTGGTAGATATGGGGGCAACACTAATGAAAACCTGGATAGAAGAAACTTCAACCCCATGACGGGAGGGGCCTTTTTCTTGTTTTGTTAACTACAGAACCAGCTGCTGCCCCCACCCTGAAGCACGCAGGCTGTTGTCCCACACTGCCAGCACCACCCCCCTTCTTTTAGCAGGATCATTTTATCTGAGCATGGCAGTGGCCCTAAAGGCACTTGCTTTGATAGAGCTGTCCAATAAGGTGTTGAACAAGTCCTCGCAGACACGGAATGATGTAGCATGCTATAGAAATCAGTGCTTCTGTTACTTCGATTAAAGAAGTAATTTCTCTCAATATTCCAAACCAAGATTCTAACAATCCCATGAGTGGACTATCTACACCTGAATTCTCAGCCAATTCTTCTGCTGAAGCTGTGGTTAGACATATATCACCTTTTTCTGCCAACATCGTATCGGGGACCATGTTATTTTCCCATGCCATTCTACTAGTAGCATCTAATTGCTTGGTGATTCATTTAACTGCTTGTCTAGTATAACTTATAAATAAATGTTATTTATCCCGTCTACATTCTTGTTTGTAGTTACCTACCAAAACAAAAAGGACTCAGAACCCGCAGCTACCTTGACTTCTTGCTTTGTGTTCCTTGGGGACTCCTCTGGGGACCCCAATCTAATTGAAATAAACCCTGTCATCAGAGGAAAGCCCTCAACTCCTTTTTCTGTTGCCCTGATGGATCACAGTGTTCAAATGCCAGGGTAAAAGGAATTTCCAATTGTACGACGTCACAGGTACCTTCCCAGTGGGGGATAAAATGGAATGAAGTGTCATCTTCCCACAGTACCACCAAAGATCCACCCAAGAAGCATTTGAGGACATATGAGGACCAACTTCCCGTGTCTCTGCACACCTACTCATGTTCCTAGGAACTTGGTATCATTCCTGCCGCGTCGTGAGAGACAGGCAGTATGATTTCCAATTATTCCTGAAAATGCCAGGGGAATTTTGATATTTTTCCCTGCAAAGCTGGAAACAGTAGGGAGAGAGTATGACACGACTTATTTCTCCATGCCGTAGAGTCTTGGCATAAGGCTAAGACGCACTCCATCCCCTGTCAATCTTCGCTCCACCCCAGAGGGAAGGGTACCACTTGGGCCACAGGCCTTCCTGCCGCACAGGCATAGCAATTGCTCTTGTTTAGGCTTTGCACCATATATTTGATCCATTCTACCCAGGCATTTGTACCTCCATATATTTTGAACCTTCCCAGGGCATCTTTTCTACTAATGTCTATTTGTGATCCATAAACCCCACTTACTGAATCATCTGCTCTCTGTCTTGCAATTAGCAAAGGGTTGCACTGCAGAGACTCACATCCTGGGAGAGACTGTCCTTTAGATAGGGTCATTTTTCTTTTCAACTCTATAACCGTTCATTGCTCACTGTCCATCCCCTAAACTCTGTGCTCCAAATAACACTGTACCAGGAGGGGCAATGAGAGCACAGGCGGCGGCCTTCCCCGGCCCCAACCACCGCCTGCCCGCCCCAGTCCGCCGCAGCGAGCCCGGCCGCCCATCCCCGCCCAGAGTTCCTCCCCACCCCCCGCCCCGGCCTTTCGCCAGCGAGTTCGCCTCCCCCCCGGGAAGCCGGGGCGTCCCTGCCGGCTCCGTGCCCGGGGTGGACGGGGGTGGACGGCGGGGGGGGGTGCGCGGGGGGGGGGGGGGGGGGCACGCGGGCGTCCCGCGGTTTCTCAGCCCCGCTGTCGGAGGCCTAACCCCCTCACCTGCCCGTGCTGCCGCCTCCCGCGCTTCTTCCTCGGTGGCTCGCTCGCTCGGTCCCTCGGCCCGCTGCCCGCCCCGGCCGCGGGCTGAAGAAGAAACCGACCCCGCCAGCGGCTTTGCCTCCCCCCGGCGAGGCATAGAGACACCGCGTCCCCGTCCCCGTCTCCCCGTCCCGGCCCGCCTGCCTCCCTGCCTACCCGCGCGCGGGGTTCCTCGGCCGATCGGCAAGACGCTCCCGCGCTGGCCTCCCCGCGACCGCCCGCCCCACGGGCTTGACTCCGAGCGACTGACCGTTGGGCACCTGGCGGGGGGCAGGGGGCCGGTTGCCGGGCGGCGGGGAGAGCGCGCATGCGCGGCGCGCGCAGTTGCCGACCCCCTCCGGCCCTTCCCGCGGGTGGGCCGGAGGGGGCGGGGGGCAAGGCGAGGGCGGGAGAGACCGCGCTTTGGGGTGCGGGCGGGGGGGGGGGTGTTTGTGCTCGCCGTGCAGTCTGAGCCGGAACACGAAGTGAAATTATACGGCGGCGGCGGCGGCGGCAGGTGCGGGTGGGGGGCACGACGACACCACCACGACCCCGCCGCCCCTGCCGAAATAAACCCCCACCAAAAAAAAAAAAACCACCGCCACGAAACCCGCATCCCCACGCCACGCGCGAGCCCCGAAACTCCAGACACGGACTCGCCGAGCGTGTGCACGGATCGCGAGGGTCGAAAAGCTCGACTCGTAGAGTCGCGTACACTGTCCCGCAGCCACCCGCGAGAGGCTCGCTCGGTCGCGTCCAGATCCTGTCCCTGCGTAGGACCAACCGCCCCGCCGTTCCGGTTCAGTCCTTGCCCGCCGGTCCCACTTACTTAGACTAAGCCTAAAATGCACAGATCTCTCCATAAGGATGGGTTTTATACTCTACTTCCACAATCTGCTGGCAGTACAAAAGAATAAGCGGCAGATCTACTTAGGCTGAGTCACGGTGCTTTGCTCCTAAGACCATGCGTACCATGGGAATATTTCAGCTGCATGTCCCACCCCAACCCCAGAGAGCAAGAGCTCCAGGAACAGGTGGAGAAACAGGGAAGAACACTGCAGTGCTTCTGAGAAATAAAGCAAGGACAGAAAGGCAGACGGGCATGCTGTGGAACCTTCTCCTTACCCGACTGTGCTGCTGCCACTCACTTAATGACACTGTAGAGCAAGTACTTTTAGCACCTTTTTTGTGTTTCACGTTCCAGGAACCCTTCCCCTGGAGGTCCAGCTGCTGAGGTGGAGACTCAGGACCTGGACCCCATGGCTTCGGGGCAGAGGCTCTGATGGAGAGGAGAGGAGATCAGGGGTTGCACTGGGAAATGTGTCTGCACTGCAGGGGATGTGAGAGAGGTTCCGAAATCCTGTCCCCAGCATTTCTGGTAGCAGTTAACTCTTCCTGCCCATGGCTGTGCTGCCTGCAGCTGTGTCTCTGTCCCTGGGTCTGCTCCCTTTCAGTGTCACAGACCCCGTCCCACCCGCTGTGTGCTCAGCTCTGTCCTGCTCACACCGCCTGGCACTGCCCAGGGGCAGCTCTGTGTGTGCAGGGGCTCAGGAGCAGCTCAGACAAGTCCTAACGAGAACTGGGGTCTCAGTGTCTTCTCCAAAGAGAGAAATAAATCCCCATCTCCCACTGCACACCCAGACAACCAAGAGTGGAAAACTGAAAGCACAGACTCCTTCCCTTGCAGCTGTTCCTGTCTTGATGTCGTTGTTCAGAAGGACCCTCTGCCATGTCTGTGGAGTTGATCTGGAGCTCTGAGCAGCCCTGACCCACACAGCACCCTCCAACCCCACAAGCTCCCTGCCTGCCCTGCCGGGGGTCGCTCCTTCCACCCACAGCTGCTGCCATGGGATCTCCCCGGCAGGCTGAGCGCTGACCCTGGCAGGCGGCAGAGTCCCTGTCCCGGCACAGCCCTGGGGTGCAGGGACCCTGCTCTGCAGGACAGCCCTGGGCACCCCTGGGTGCTCACCCAGCTTCACAGTTGTTCAAAATTGAGGTGCAAGATCCCCCACCTTACAGATCCCACAAGCTGTGCCTGTGCCAGTTTTAGGAGATGCCTCCAGGAGCTACAGCTGCATTGCCCTGCACCCAGAGACTTACCATGGCAAGGGCTGCAAAGGTTTCTCCTCCAGTGAGCTCTCAGTCATCCTCCCAATCCTGACCACCTTTAATCTCTCTCTGCCTTGCTCGTCTCCCTGAGATCCCCAGGCAGAGCCCTCAGCCCTGCTGCGTGTGCAGAGGAGCTGCTCCTGGGCAGAGCTGTCTCTCTGCAGCGCTGCCGCTTGCCAGGAGCTCCCTGTGTCCCAGGAGCCCAGCCCAGCTCAGCAGCACAGGAGCAGCCCAAGGCGCTTTAATGACCCCTCTGGTGGGTTTGGTGCTGAGTCCATGAACCTCAGACCCTGAGGGCAAGTTGAAGAAGTCAAACTCAGATCTAAACTTCAAAGTTTCTTGTAATGTTAATGAATCCCACTGAGGGACACAGCTGAGAAACCATCCCCAGGGCAGCTGGGACAGAAAACTTGAAGCAGAACAAAGGGTAAGCATGTGAAAGGTGGCTCTGATGCTGAGTAAACCTGAATGTGTTTCATTAACCAAAGGGCCAAACCCTGACTCCCAGCCCTGAGAAGGCAGATCCTGTCCCTCCCACATTGCCCAGTGCCCTTCCTGGACAGTGTGATGTGGGGCTGTGCAAGGCCAAGGGCAGGACTACGGTCCCACACCTCCCAGGTTCCTGGTTGGGGACAAGGAGGCCATGAGGCCCCTGTGCTGGAAGGACAAGGTGTCTCCTCACAGGCATCAGAGGTGCAGACAACAGCCATAGCCAAGGGGAGAAGGAGCTCATGTCTGTTGGGGCTTTCAGCCTCTTTACATCCCTTGATCATCTCCACCACAGCCTGTCCTGTGCTGTGGCATCCCCTGCACCTCTTTCCCTGCAGGCTGCAGACATCCCCCCTGCTGCCCCACCTTGCTCTTGGCTGAGCATCTTCCTCCCTTTGCTGAGATCTCTGCATCCTCCCCAGCTGTTCCTTGAAGCACAAAGCCTTGGGCTGATGCAGACTCCCTCTGCTGACCTGCTCCACCACAGCACTGCCCTTCCAGTCACATTCCTTCCTGCTCATCTCCAGCCTGGACCTCCCCAGCTGCACTTTGGGCCATTATTTCTTCATCTTGTCAAAATTCAGAGTTATCTGATGGTAAATACCAGATGCGTGAAGTTGTGCCTGGGGACAGACAATGTCAGCTGAAGGCTGAGGAGTCAGCATGAGAGGGCAGAACAACATGGGCAGTGTTGTGGTGACTGGACATCAACTACAGGATCCCTGATCAGGAAGAGGAATTAGATGAGGCCTCGTTCAGACAAATGAAAGAAGCCTCATGTTTCCAGGGCCGTGTCCTTGTGGCAGACCTTAGACATCCCAGTCTCTGCAAGGTACCAGCCATCCATGAGGGGTTGGAGCTCATTGACATCATCTTCCTGACACGGGTGACTGAGGAGTCAGTGAGGTGAGGTGCCCTGTGGGACTTCACACTTACAAACCACAAAGAGTTGGTCAGGATGGAACAGTCAGGGATGGGAAAGTGGAGCTGAGGCTCCTGGGAGATGATCACAAGGCCAAGAGCAGGATTTCAGGAGAGCAAGCTTTGGCCTGCTGAGGGACCTGCTTGGGTCCTATGGGATATGACCTTGGTGTCTGCAGTGCTTTTCTCTCACATTTCCTCCCTCCTCTCTCCCACCTGCTGTTGTGCAGCGTTTTTTACCCTTTCTCAACTACAATATCCCAGAGGTGCTGCCAGCATCACTGAGTGGCTCAAATTTGGGAAGGAGTGGATCCATCTTGGAGCCAGCTGAAATCGGCTCTGTCTGACATCGGTCAAACTCCTGTACTTGCCCTGACATTCACTGGCCTGGCGAAGTGGCAGGTGCCAACAGTCCAAAGGATCTTGGGCCAACTGCTCGACAGAGCTGCCTTGTGGGCCAGCGAGGGTGATCTTCACCTGGATCTGGAACTGGGAAACAAGGAAACCCTGGTGAGGGATGTGAACATCAGTGTCCACCTTGGTTGTTGTGACCATGACACAGTGGGGTCCCAGGCACCAGAGGGGAGGGAGGAAGGCCAGCAGCAGAGCACAGGCTGGTGGGCTCCAGAGGAGAAGACTTTGACGTACTGGGGGCTGGTGGGCGACGTGGTGACATGGAAGTCGGTCTGCAGGGTGAAGGAGCTCAGGAGACATGAGAAGCCTTACAGGACAGCCTGCTCCAAGCTCAAGAATGATCTCTGCAAGTACCCATGAAAAGAAGCATTTATGTCATGAGGCTGCTTGTCTGAACTGATGGAGCTCCAGGGCACAAAGGCAGCACACAGGAGGTGGGAGCAGGGGAAGCTGCAAAGGAGGAATTTAGAAACCTTGTCCATGGATGTGGGGATGATGCCAAAGCTGCCCTGGACTTGATACCCGAAGGGGAAGCACAGTAAGATGTGCTGATACAGCTTCCTTACAGTAAGAGAATAGACAGGGTGATCGTGGGACTGCCGCTGAACTTCCTAAGAGTAGAATCAGACAGGACTGGGGTACTTCATGGCTTCTTTGCCTCCATCTTCACCACCAAGGTCTCCTGGGACTTTGTTCCTGAAGGCAGGAGTCTGGAGAACACCCAGCAGTGGATGGGGCTCAAGTCAGGGGTGACCTGAGCAAACTCAGACACCATTACAGAACAGGAGATGGGTCACTTGACCAGCTCCCTGAACACAAGTATCACTGTGCTGTGGCACCTGAGATTCCCAGGAACACCCACCTTGTTGGTGCAGAGGAGTGTGATTCCTCCAGAGGTGGCCTGGCCTATCCCCTCACTCATAAAGTGATTTAGGCACCTTCTTTTGTGACATTTTCAGTCTTTATCAGGAGATGCTACACATCAATATGAACCGGAGGCTGCTGCTACCACCTGTTCTGGAAAGGGAGGGAAGGGCAAGCAGAGGAGGATATAGAAGTAATGGGGCTTTACCGCTATTTCCTGTGGAAATGTTCTCTGTTTGGCTGTTCCTGAAATCTCCCTGATCATCCACACCAGACTTGAAGCCTTTAGGAAAATGATGCACAGAGCCTTGGCTTGTAAGAGCATTTTCGGTTCTTTATAGAAGTACTTTTAGAAAGGCCAGCTCTGTCACAGCAGTGCCCATTGCCTGTCCCTGCCTGCGCTCACAGCACTGACACACAGCAGGACGGGGACCAAGCTGCCAGAGCACTCAGGCCTTGCACCAACACCAGGGATGAGAAGGAGAGTGGGGGAGTGGAACCAGAACAGCTCTGGAAGAACAAGCACTGGTGCTCCCTGGCAGGGCTGCCATGCTGGACATTTTTCGCCCTTCTCCCACACACAATAACTCTCCCTGAACCTCCAGAAAAGCCTTGGAGGAAGAATATCAGTGAAAAACATCACTGCGGAGCCCTTTATTTTGTTTAAATACACAGAGAGCATGGCTCCATATTTATACAGCCAGTGGGTTTAAAAGGAAAAGAAGACAGTGAGTTAGAAAGGAGATGACTAAAATATCATGATTTATTAAAAAATAAACACCACCACCACACACACAGGTCTGGGCCTCTAATAAGTTCCATTAAAACTGTTATCCATTAAAGAGAAGATGCTGAACACTTTATTATTTTTGAAATGCATCCCTCCATCAGTTTCCACAGGGCATCCTTGAGCTCCTGGTTCCTCATGCTGTAGATGAGGAGATTCAATGTTGGAGGTGCCACCGAGTACAGAACAGAGACCAACAGGTCCAGGATGGGGGAGGAGATGGAGGGGGGCTTCAGGTAGGCAAACATGGCAGTGCTGAGAAACAGGGAGACCACGGCAAGGTGAGGGAGGCAGGTGGAAAAGACTTTGTGCCGTCCCTGCTCAGAGGGGATCCTCAGCACGGCCCTCAAGATCTGCACATAGGACGCCACGATGAACACAAAACACACAAATCCTAACCAGACACTGACCACCAGAAGCCCAAGTTCCCTGAGGTAGGTGCCCGAGCAGGAGAGCTTGAGGATCTGGGGGATTTCACAGAAGAACTGGCCCAGGGCATTGCCCTTGCACAGTGGCAGTGAAAATGTATTGGCCGTGTGCAGCAGAGCAGTGAGAAACCCAGTGGCCCAGGCAGCTGCTGCCGTGTGGACACAAGCTCTGCTGCCCAGGAGGGTCCCGTAGTGCAGGGGTTTGCAGATGGCAACGTAGCGGTTGTAGGACATGATGGTGAGAAGAAAAAATTCTGCTGAAATGAAAAAGAAACACAGAAAGAGCTGTGCAGCACATCCTGCATAGGAAATGACCCTGGTATCCCACAGAGAATTGGCCATGGACTTGGGGACGATGGTGGTGATGCAGCCCAGGTCGAGGAGGGCGAGGTTGAGCAGGAAGAAATACATGGGGGTGTGGAGGTGCTGGTCCCAGGCTATGGTGGTGATGATGAGGCCGTTGCCCAGGAGGGCAGCCAGGTAGATGGCCAGGAAGAGCCAGAAGTGCAAGAGCTGCAGCTCCCGCGTGTCTGTGAACGCCAGGAGGAGGAACTGGGTGATAGAGCTGCTGTTGGACATTTGCTGCCTGTAGGCATGAGGACCTGTGCAAGGAGGAAAAGACAGTGACGGTTTTGATGAGACTTCTCTGGGAAAAAGCCAAAGCCATTTCTCACAGACCCTCCCACAAAGAGACCCATTTTTTTCTTTTTCCAGGAGAACGTCCTGGCTGGAGGCCTCGTGTGTGCTTGGTGAGTGTGCAATGAAGAGCAGGGTCTCTGCCCAGGGGCTCTTGAGCAGTCAGCCTGACCCTGTGTGATTGGGTGGGCAGGGGCCAGTCCTGGGGTTCGGCTTTGTCAGCTGGAACCGCTCCTGGTGCAGAAGGGACTGTCAGCATCTGTACCCCCAGGCCTGAGAAACTGAGTTGGAGAGGTCTGGTGTTTCTACATCTGCTTCTGCCCTCCCACCCTGGGGAGTGTTGTTGGGTGTCAGAAGCCCTCAGCATTTCTCCTGCACTCAGGGAGAACAGAGTGAGTCCTGTGAGACCAGAGGATGCCTGTGGGTCAGTGCAGAGTGAGGGCAGCTGCTCTGTCCCTCTGTCCTGCTCCAGCTGCCCTGGGCTGGCACTTTTCTGAGACAGAGGCTGATCACACTCCCATGTTACCCTGAAAAGCCACCAGGCACTGCTGAGAGCAGAGGGATCCACCACAGAGAACAACATGTCCAACCTTTCCCAAGGTCTCAGCACCCCACGTTTAGCCCAAGACACACATGGATCAGTCCCCAGACCCACAGACTGCATTGCCCACACCCCACAGGTCAGAGCAAAGCTGGACACGTGTTCCCATGGACACACCTGCAGGAAAGGACCCACAAGATCAGGCTGTGACTCTGCAGCTGAAACTCCCATCCCCAGAGAGCCTGACAGCAAGAACAAGATCCCAACAGCAGTGACCCAGAGCAGGGGAGCAAGAAGGACAATGCGGTGAGGGTGGGTGTGAGAGAGGCCAGGGCAGAGGCAGCCGGGCACTCAGACAGCGTCACCCTTCCCCAGCTGTGCAGCCACCTCCCAGACACCAACATTGCCGGGCAGCTGCTCTCAGCCCCTGTGCTCTGCAGAGGAACTGGAGCTCTGGCTGCACAGGAGCTGCTCCATGCCTTGGAGCCCCCGGCCCTGAGGGCAGAGGCTTTGCTGGGTGGGAGAGGAGGCCAGGGGGCTGCTCACAGGAGGGATCTGCACTGCAGGGGATCACAGGGACTTTTCTCTGTTCTCCCTCCCATAACAATGCCAGGTTTAGTTTCCTCTCATTTCTGATCATTTCCCTGCTGCCTGGAGATTCTCCCCCTGGGAGGTGTTTCCCTGTCCATGTCTCTTCCCTGCCAGTGCTCACAAACCCCATCCCACCCTCTGTGCCCTCCCCCTGGCCCTACAGATCCTGCCTGTTCACAGGGCACTGCCTGGGGGCATCTTCCTGTTTGTAGGCTGGAAAACAGGACAGGTCAGACTAGGCTGAGGGGTCCAGCCAAGGTGATGCAGGTGCTGTGCACAGGCAGAGGGGTGGTGAAGGGATGTTATGAGCCTTCTGGCAGATGTGCTGATCACTCAGAGCTGCAGTTCAGGAGTCTCAGTGACTTGTTTAAGCATTAGAGCTCATTTTCATTTTATCTTTTCCTGCACCCCCACCCCTTGGGAGAGGAAACTGAAAAGACAGGCTCAGGAAAGCTCCTTATCTGTGTGGTAATCCTTGCACTGATCTTGTCCTTGAGGCATCCTCTTGGAAAAATGCTGGGGGTGATCTGGAGCTGTGAGCAGTGCTAACCCACACAGCACCCTCTCCACAGCAGAAACACATTTCCTGCCCTATAGGGTTTGCTCCTTCATGCGACAGCTTCTCCTCTCAGTGTTGTTGGGATCACCCTGGGCAGGCTGAGCGTTGACCCTGGCAGGCGGCAGAGTCCCTGCCCTGGTACAGCCCTGGGGTGCAGGGACCCTGCTCTGCAGGACAGCCCTGGGCACCCCTGGGAGCTCCCCCTGCAGTATCCATCAGCAGAAGGTGCCATGATGCCCTTCCCCACTGACAGTGCCGCAGGGAAGCCCTGCTCTAGAGTGTGTTCTTCTCTACAACAGAGATACTGTGAGAGAGACCTGACAGATCCTGCAAACTGAGTCATGTACCAGCTTTAGGAGATCCCTCCAGGAAATGCATGATGCACAGAGACTTACCGTGTTAGGACTGTGAAGATTTGTCTCTCAGTGAGCCCTCAGCAACGAACCACCTACATTGCCTTTCCCCTCTCTCTGCCTGGCTCCTGTGCCCTCGGTGCTGCAGGCAGAGCCCTCAGCCCTGCTGCGTGTGCAGAGGAGCTGCTCCTGGGCAGAGCTGTCTCTCTGCAGCGCTGCCGCTTGCCAGGAGCTCCCTCTGTCCCAGGAGCCCAGCCCAGCTCAGCAGCACAGGAGCAGCCCATGATGTCCCTTTCTCTGTCCCCTCTGGGCTCCCTCCACGTACCCCTGGGGCTCAAGAGGCACATCCTTTCAAACAGCCTCAAGTGATCAGTGATTCTCTCTCCTCTGAACAGACACTTCTTGCCAACATTGTGTTCTCTGTATTAAAAAATAAATCAGTATGAGAATCATGTTTTTTTGTCCCATCATTAGGCAGGACACAAGGAATGTTACAGCAAATTATCAAATTTCTGTAAACTGTGGATGGGAATTTCTTCATTTGAATGAGTTTAAGCATTATATTCTGGTTTTATACTCCTAGGTCTAGAGAGACATTCATCAATCTTTGGCCATGTCATGTCTGAGCTCTGAAGCAAAGCCTTTGCACACATGGGCTCTTGGACACTTGGTACCAGGTTTCCTGTGGCAGGTCAGAGCTGGGCTGGTGCCACAGCTGGGGTGGTTCAGCCCAGATGTGAGGCAATGGCCTCAGCCAGGGACCTGACTGGGGAGCTGGAGCTGTCAGTGCTGCAGACAGAGCTGTGACACGGGTGGAATGAACTGCCAGGCAGGGTGGCAGAAGTGAGTTCATCTGGTCTGCAAGGACAGCAGCCTCCAAGCACAGGACAGCCCAGATCAGAACTCAGTCTGGACCTCTAAGGCAATTCAAGGGCCCATAATGAGCTGTTACTACTGCAGGAACAGTTAAAGGAGAAACAAAGACACTGTGTGGCCACTGATGAATATAAGAAGAGTAGGAGGGAAGAATCCCTGTGTCCTCTTGTTCTTCCGCTTCACCAGCAAGGTCTACCAGGCCTCTGTGACTGGAGGCAGAACAACCAGCAGTGGATGGGATCAAGTCACGGGCCACTGGATCTAACACAACCCTTTCCAGCCTATGGGACAGCAGGGGCAGCATCCCAGGAGCTGAGACAGCAGGACGGTGTCACAGTGAGGCCACTCTCCACCATCTTGGAAAGCTCATGGAGACTGGGGGGACTCCCTGACCACTGGCAGCTCTCACACAGTGTGTGCACTTTTCAGAATGGCCAATGGGTGAGCAGGGGAACTAAGGGCTGTGCCCCAGAACATGTCCACTGGGACCCCATTTCTGGGTGTCTGGAAGAGAAGGTGACGGGGTTTACCCAGGGCAGGTTGTGCCTGTCCATCCTCTTTGTTTTCTGTGAGGAAAGGACAGGGTTTGGATGTGGGCAGAGCAGCTGTTATTATTATTATACTCCCCCAACACCATAGTTTGTATTGCATTCCCTGCTGCACTTGGTACCTGACTCGTGGAGCCCGGACGGTTCAGGCATTCATTTTTCCAGTGTCCTTCCTCCTTACAATAAGCACATTGATTTATACCAAGCTTTACAACAGGTCTTAAAGGAGTTCCCTGAACATTCCGAAAACCGCGCCCTCGGCCGCCTCTGGTTCCTCTACCACGGGCTTCCATTCCTATTCCCCTGCCTTGCCCTTGGACCAGGGCCAACAAGTCTTGCTGAGAACGCCTCGACTGTTCCTTTTCTCTATTATTATAAACTTTCCAGGCTGTTTCTAACATAACATCCAGATCTCGTAGTTGTGCCCCCTCCAGTTTCTGTAATTTCTTCCGAATGTCATCCTGAGACTGTCCCAAAAAGATTAAAGCCAACTGAACCCTTGCTTGTTCCGTTTCAATATCTAAATCCATATATCTTTTTGCAGTTTCCTTCAATCTTTCTAAAAAGGTTGAAGGGGATTCATTCTTTTCCTGCCTCACATTATACAATTTTGACCAATTCATTTGTTTCGGCATAGCAGTCTGAACACCGATCAATAACCAGTCCTGATATCTCCGGAGGCGAAGCTGACCACCCCCAGTATTATAATCCCATCGGGGATCCTCTTTTGGGAAATTTTCATCAACATTACCGCCCACTGTTCCATTCCGAATATCCTCCCTTACTCTATCTCTTGCTACCCGTATAACCACATCCTTTTCTGTAGAATACATCGAAGTGTCAAGAATCACTTGCAAATCATCCCAATCAGGATTCTGCGTTTTAATTATCATTTTAATTACCCTTGCAACCTTGTCTGGGTTTTCCCGGTAAGGACCAGCTGATTGTTTCCAGATCACTAAATCTCCTGGCGAAAACGGGACTTTTACATAAACCGGCTCTCCCCCCACTCCTACTGCTTGTCGCAGGGGTGCTATTACATTTGGCAGTCCACCCCCCTTTTGGGCTTCCTTTCCTCTGTTCCTAGTTCTGTGGGATATTGGTGTGGTTGTTACTCCTTTTACACCAGCTGCTGCCCCCACATCCCCACTGGGATCAATATCACTTTCAGTAAGACGCACAGGTGCCGAGGGTTTAAGGGGTTTAGGTGCAGAAGGTTCAGTTTCTGAAGGCGCAACATCGAGACCCGGCAGATCTAATTTTAAAGCGTTACCGCTACTGTTCTCTACAGCCAAACACGTCATGCATTTCTGTTCTGCCGTACAGCCCATACATTTATCATTAGTACCGCTCCTCCGCACTAACATTAACCCACATTCCTTCCTCCAGTCCTGTTTTTGTACAAGATAGAAAAAGAGATCCACATACTGTACCTCATCCCATTTACCTTCCCTTTCACAAAACCTCATGAATTCACTAATAGTTCCAGGTTCTAAAGTACCCTCCGGTGGCCACCGCACTTCATTAGGCAAGTCATACTCAGGCCAGCAGTGAGTACAATATTCAATTAATTTCTTTTTACTCATAGATTGTCCAAATCCAGCCTCCTTCCAATGTTTCAACAAACAGTCCAGTGGTGACATCTTTGTATCGCTCATATCAACACAAAAGGGTAACACACAGACGATTAACACAGAAAGGTAACACACAGATAACTTTACCAGAACAGCAGTAAAGACGGATCAAACCACCAGTTTCAACAGCAAATACAGATCAAATTGCTAAAACTGTAGACCAGGTCCTGAACAGCACAGATAACCAGATCAGGTGAGCGCAAATAACCAGACCAAACCAGGTGCCGAGCCTGCGGCGTAAATAACCAGAACCAGAACCAGATGCCGAACCTGCAGAGGTTTCCCTCGGTCTAACGGACGGCGGCCTGGGCAATACCCCGGGAGCTCCCTGCCCAACCGAGCGTGGCTTTCGCCGCGTCTGACCGGCAGGCTACCAAATGCCTGACCAGCAGGCTACAGGACCAGAACAGAACCAGACCAGATGGGTACCCAATAATCCAGGTAAAACAACAGATAAAGCACCTTCTTACCAATCAGAGGTCCGTCGTGAGCAGCGGAGAGCCGGTCGCGTCCGATGCACTCCCCAAGAATACCTCGGTGCCGGCCGGAGCAGGATCGAGACGCGATCCGTCTCAGCAAAGCTCACGAGGTCCCATCTGGGTCGCCAAAATGTCAGCAATCAGGACACACAACCACGGACGTAGTTCTATGCGGTGCTTTATTTCAGCGCTGGGAAACCAGGGGTTCGCACCCAAAGCTGGTTTCAAACAGCTGATTCAGACCATACCTTATTATACAAGTTGGTCACATACATATTCATTACACCCCTGACAACCATTAGCATATCCCACACCTATTCTAGCACAAACTTTCTATCTAAAAGATGCTATAATTATCAGTTATTTTCTATGGTACCAACTTTAAAAGAATATATCGTAAATCTATGTCCACCTTAAGAATAAGGCTCGGTTACAGTTACCTGCCTTATAAGAATATACCATAAATCTATGTCAGCTTTAAGAACAGAGTTTGGTTACTGATTACAAGAGTTCTATGGCTACAGGGCTGGTTGCCATCCTAATATTAATCCAACTGTAACAGATCCAGCGATATTCAGGGAAGACCCATCCTGTCCTGTTCCATGGAAAAAAAAATCATTTTGTAAGGTCGATTACTATCACTGGGGTTCCCGCACGCCGGCTTTTGGGATCCGGCGCTCGGACAAAACCCATCCCCACCCCTGCAGGAAACACCGAGAGCGCGGCTGCAGCACGTTAGCACCCCAAAACCCCCAGGCTGCCCCATAGACACCCTAGAGATCCCCCCAGGGATCTGGGCATGGGCTTGGGGACAGCGAAGCGGGGACGGAAAGAGCCGAAGTAAGGACGGAAAGAGCCGAAGCCGAAGGCGCAGGGCGGAGAGAGATGAAGCGGGGACGGAAAGAGACGAAGGCGGCGAGGCCGGAAAGAGCCGAAGCGGTTACGGAAAGAGCCGAAGGCGCAGGGCGGAGAGAGACGACGAGGAGGCGGAAAGAGCCGAAGAGGGGACGGAAAGAGCCGAAGGAGCAAGGCGGAGAGAGACGAAGAGGAGACGGAAAGAGCCGAAGGCGCAGGGCGAAGAGAGACGAAGCGCGTACGGAAAGAGCCGAAGGCGGCGGAAAGAGCCGAAGGGTAACGAGCAGGGGCGGCACCACCCGAGCGTTGCCGGGGCGAGCCGAAGAGGAGGCGGGGAGAGCCGAGCGCTTCCGAACGGCGCCGAGGAGCGTGCAAGGATACCCGAGCGGTTCCGAACGGCACCGAAGAGGAGGTGGGGACACCCGAGCGGTTCCGAACGGCGCCGAAGAAGAGGCGGGGACACCCGAGCGCTTCCGAACGGCGCCGAAGAGCGTGCGAGGACACCCGAGCGCTTCCGAACGGCGCGGAAGAGGAGGCGGGGACAACGGCGCCATCTTGGCCGTCACGGAGCTGGAGGTCGTTAAGGAGCTAATTAGCGCTAATGAGGGGATGGGGCTGATTGAGGAGCTGGATTGAGGTTAATGAGGTCGGAAAGCAATTAATGAACATCTGGAGAAGCAGCTCGTTAAGGAACCCAATTAATGAACACCTAGAGAAAAGCCGCTCGTTAAGGGCTGAATTAATGAGTGGGGGAATCTGCTCATTAATGAACCCCGTGGCTCGTTAAGGGCCAACGCTTAATTAACGTAGTAACCAATAAACTCAATTCCTAAAGAGCGGGAGCCGCTAATTGGTGGGGTGGGGGTAATTAACCCATCGACCCCCCAGAGAGCACCCAGGCGTTCGGGGCGTGGCCTGAGGGCGCCCCGCCCACCGGCCGCTGATTGGCTGAACGATAAAGAGCGTGACTCCCCCCCCCCCGCGAGGCCCCGCCCCCTCCCGGCTCTTAAAGCGACAGTGACCCCAATAATTGATTGTTTGGGGGGGTTGTCCCGGAGTTCGGGAGGGACCCAGGAGTGCCCCAAGGGAGCCAGGAGTTCGGGAGGGACCCAGGAGTTCCCCAAGGGACCCAGGAGTTCCCCAAGGGACCCAGGACTCAGGGAGGGACCCAGGACTCAGGGAGGGACCCAGGAGTGCCCCAAGGGACCCAGGAGTTTGGGAGGGACCCAAGAGTTCCCCAAGGGACCCAGGAGTCCGGGCAGGGACCCAGGAGTTCCCCAAGGGACCCAGGAGTGCCCCAAGGGACCCAGGAGTTCAGGAGGGACCCAGGAGTGCCCCAAGGGACCCAGGACTGAGGGAACGACCCAGGAGAACCCCAAAAGATCCAGAGGTTCGGGAGGGACCCAGGAGTGCCCCAAGGGACCCAGGAGTTCGGGAGGGACCCAGGATTTCCCCAAGGGACCCAGGAGTTCCCCAAGGGACCCAGGACTCAGGGAGGGACCCAGGACTCAGGGAGGGACCCAGGAGTTCCGCAAGGGACCCAGGAGTTCGGGAGGGACCCAGGAGTGCCCCAAGGGACCCAGGAGTTTGGGAGGGACCCAAGAGTTCCCCAAGGGACCCAGGAGTCCGGGCAGGGACCCAGGAGTTCCCCAAGGGACCCAGGAGTGCCCCAAGGGACCCAGGAGTTCGGGAGGGACCGAGGAGTCGTGCGTGTGGATGAACAGAAGGGTGTTGGGTTCTCCAGTGGGTTGGGGGTGACATAGAGTGCCCCATAGACCCCCATAAGTGACCCATAGTGCCCCATAAGTGACCCATAGAGCCCCATCAGTGCCCCATAGAGCCCCATAAGTACCCCAGAGAGCCCCATCAGTGCCCCATAGAGCCCCATAGGTGACCCATAGTGCCCCATAGGTGACCCATAGGGCCCCATCAGTGCCTCACAGAGACCCATAAGTGCCCCATAGCGTCTCCGCACTGCCCCATAGGGCCCCACAAGTGACCCATGGAGCCCCATTACTGCCCCATAGAGCCCCGTAAGTGCCCCACAAATGACTCATGAGCCCCATAAGTGACTCTTAGCGACCCACAAGTGCCCCCTAAGTGCCTGTTAGTGACCCCCAAGTGCCCCATGGAGCCTCATAAGTAACCTATAGTGCCCCATAAGTGACTCTTAGTGCCCCATAAGTGCCTTTTAGTGACCCCCCACGTGCCCCATAGCGACCCACAAGTTCCCCATACGTGCCCCATAGAGCACCATAAGTGACTCACAGAGACCCATAAGTGCCCCATAGCGTCTCCCCAGTGCCCCATAGCGCCCCACGAGTGACTCATGGAGCCCCATAACTGCCCCATAGAGCCCCATAAGTGACCCATAGTGCCCCATAAATAACTCACAGAGCCCCATAAGTGACCCATATAACCCCGAAAGAGGCCTCTACTGACCCACAAGTGACTCATGGAGCCCCATAAGCAACTCATACAGATCCACAAGTGCCCCATAGTGTCTCCCCAGTGCCCCATAGTGCCCCACAAGTGACTCATGGAGCCCCATAAGTGCCCCATAGAGCCACATAAGTGACCTCTAGTGCCCCAAAAGTGATGCATAGAGACTGGGTCCATCCCGAACTCCTGGGTCCCTTGGGGCACTCCTGGGTCCCTCCCTGAGTCCCGGGAGATCAGGGAAGGGACCCAAAGAAAGGACCCAGGCGTCCGGGAGGGACCCAAATAAGGGACCCAGGCGTCCAGGGGGGGAATCAAATCCGGGACCTGTACAGGGATCCAGGCTCCGGAAGGGACCCAGGAGTGCCCCAAGGGACCCAGCAGTGCCTCCCTGAACTCCTGAGTCCCTTGGGGTACTCCTGGGTCCCTCCCGGACGCCTGGGTCCCCTATTTGTGTCCCCCCTCCCGTAACCTACAGTGCCCCCTACATGACTCATAGTGCCCCACAAGTGCTCCATGGAGCCCCATAAGTGACTCTTAGCGACCCATAAGTGCCCCATAAGTGCCTGTTAGTGACCCCCAAGTGCCCCATAGCGACCCACAAGTTCCCCATTAGTGCCCCGTAGAGACCCATAAGTGACTCATAAGTGGCTCATAAGTGACCTAGTGCCCCATAAGTGACCATAGAGACAGGGTCCCTCCCGAACTCCTGGGTCCCTGCGGCACTCCTGGGTCCCCCCGGACGCCTGGGTCCGCTCTATGGGTCCCCCCGGACTCCTGGTTGCGGCACTTATGGGGCTCTATGAACCACCAGGTGTTCCATGTCCATAATGACCCCAGGAACGCCTGTACATGTTCATAAAGTGAGTCTCAGGTCACCATTTCCATAGCCCCTCCCTGGCCCTCCCCTGTTCGCCTGCGCAGTGGCACTGGGTGAATTTGAGGAGGGGTCCTTGGGGTCTTTGGATGAAGGCTCCTTCAGCTTCCTCACAGTGGATTTGTACCTTTGGCTCATTATGAGGAACTGGCTGGAACCCAAGTGGCCAAACCGACTGAGACCAGACTGTCACCCACTTTTTGCTGTAAATCTTGGCCATCTCGTCTCCTCAAGGTTGCAGCTGGTGCTGTGGCGATCTCGGCATTTGATGAAGTCCTGCTCTTTTTAGCACAATCGGTTACATACAGCTCTAAACTAGATATTCATTATGTGGCTTAGAATGTTAGCTTGTTAGTAGGCCCTTACTATGTAGTTGCTTAACCCTTAAAACGTTAGTTCCCTCTATCAATATAACTTCCTAAACGAGCTTCATAATATTTTACACAGAACTTAACCACCTTTTTCCTTTTTCCAGGTTCAGAGTCCGTGCCTCATTTGGTTGTATCTGTGCACTCTGAACATCTCAGCACGGATCACAACCGCACTTCCCACAAGGCCCAAGTCTCAAGGGCTCTCCAGAACCCCTCTGCTGGCAGCACAGCCGCTTCCCGCACTAACAGCACCGCAGTGCTGAGCGAGGGGAAACAGCTCAGGCGAGCAGGAGAGCTGTGTGTGAGGAAGACTGGGACCCGCTGCTAACAGGCACCGTTACAATGAGACACGAAGGCAGAGGAGGCCTTTCCAGAGCAAAGGTGAGGGACAGAAGCCCCACGTCCACCCCACACTGAGCAGAGCCAGTCATCCCCCAGCCCCTGGTAAAGACGTGGGAGCGTGTGCCCGCACCCGACTCCCCCACCTCTTCCCTCTGCTACTGATAAGAACAGAGAAAATAATACAGACTACACAAAACCAATCTTGAAAGTCTCAGCAACTGCAGGGCAGGCACCCAAAGTCCTGGACTGGACTCTGCAGCCAACCGGAGCTGGATTCAGTCTGGCACTGGCCTCAGTTCGCAGGGACAACCAGCAGGGTCCTCTCCTAATATCGGTCATAAGCAGAAGGGAAAAAAGAAAAGGGAAAAGGGAAAGGGATGAGATCCTCGAGATCTCCCACTTTTATATGAAGTATTCACGTGAATGGAATGTCACACACCGTTGGTCAGTCTCTTGGTCTCCGGTTTCTCGTTGCCCCTCTCGCGAGATGTCCATCCGTGCTTATCATTAAGTTTGCATTCCATTGCTAGGTTCACCAAAACATGTGTCTGGTTCTCCAGGAAAATGCAGCCGGTATGAAGGGTTTAGCTGACAGGCAAATTCACTAAAAGAGAAACTTGGTTTTTGACAAAAGCAGGACAGAAGGACATGTCTCTACTGCAGGTGTCCCCGTCCTCTTCTCTCTGGGGGGCACAAACTGCCCTCGTGGGGTCCGGTTTCCCTCTGAACAAGGGGCAGTGAGCAGCACACAAACCCTCCGGGGCACCCCAGAGGGTGGCAGTGCCCTGGGGATCTCTGGGTGCTGCCATCGCCAGTGAGGCCACCGCTGGTCCAGAGGCAGAGTGCTGGGGACAAGGGGTCCCCAAAGGTACCCCAGGACAGGGGGTCTGTGAATCCAGCCAGGCACAGAACACTGGAGCCCTGTTCAAGAAGATACTCTGTGCCACCCAGACAGATACAGGGAAAGGCACAGGCTCCATGGATCTGAGCACCTTCTGCTCCCTGTCTCAGCAGCAAAGGAACCCCATTCCCACACAGATCCCCATGACCACACTGGTACTTGCTGGCCCTGGGCGGTAGGACAAGGGAGTCAGCACTTACCCCTGCACAGCTGTACCCAGAGGAGCAGCCACAGCGTCTGAGGGCACAGCAGTCCCTCTGTGCCCATCCTGAGCCTCCTGCCCTGATGGCACCTCCCTCTGTGCCGCACTCCCTGCCACAGCTCCAGGGACTCGTGGCAGCAATGATAATGATGACAGGAGGGCAATATATCTCTGCAGATCCCCCCAGTTACAGGAGGAGCCAATCGAAGCAGCAGCACCTTTTTAGACATCGTGGGGAGCCATCTCCCCTCCCCAGTCCTCCAATGAACTTCTCCAGCGCCATTCATGACCATAAATGAGGGACGGCTCCGCTGCAGGTGCCACATCACTGCAATGGTAGAACATCACAGGACAGGGCTGGCTGTAGTGGGGGAAACAATTTGTTCACCCCTTGAGCTCTGAGTGTGGACCAGGAGCACTGAGCATGTGCTGCGACTGGCACATCCAAGAGCCCGAGGTGAGAGTGTCCAGTGACCCCGGTGCCATAAGACCCAGGGGGCTGGGACTGCACCGGGGCTGTGTCAGGAAGGGAAGGAAACAGCCCCTGTGACAGAGCCCGCTGTGCTGGGAGCAGCAGGTGGGAAAGGGCACGGGGCTGGGCAGCTCCTGTACCTCCTGGGGACCCTGTGACAGCACATGGACGGTCGGCACCGAGCTCCATGGCCATGGGGTGTCACTGGTGACGAGAGCACTGCTCCTCCTACTGCCACTGCTGTGTGCTCATTGGTTACACTGACAGTGACCTCACACCCTCTACTGCCACCACTGTGTGCTCATTGGTTACACTGACAGTGACCTCACACCCTCTACTGCCACTGCTGTGTGCTCATTGGTTACACTGACAGTGACCTCACACCCTCTACTGCCACTGCTGTGTGCTCATTGGTTACACTGACAGTGACCTCACACCCTCTACTGCCACTGCTGTGTGCTCATTGGTTACACTGACAGTGACCTCACACCCTCTACCGCCACTGCTGTGTGCTCATTGGTTACACTGGCAATGACCTCACACCCTCTACCGCCACTGCTGTGTGCTCATTGGTTACACTGACAGTGACCTCACACCCTCTACTGCCACTGCTGTGTGCTCATTGGTTATATTGACAGTGACCTCGCACCCTCTACTGCCACCGCTGTGTGCTCATTGGTTACACTGGCAATGACCTCACACCCTCTACTGCCACTGCTGTGTGCTCATTGGTTACACTGACAGTGACCTCACACCCTCTACTGCCACTGCAGTGTGCTCATTGGTTACACTGACAGTGACCTCGCACCCTCTACTGCCACCGCTGTGTGCTCATTGGTTACACTGACAGTGACCTCACACCCTCTGCTGCCACCGCTGTGTGCTCATTGGTTACACAGACAGTGACCTCGCACCCTCTACTGCCACTGCTGTGTGCTCATTGGTTACACTGACAGTGACCTCACACCCTCTACTGCCACCGCTGTGTGCTCATTGGTTACACTGACAGTGACCTCACACCCTCTACTGCCACCGCTGTGTGCTCATTGGTTACACTGACAGTGACCTCACACCCTCTGCTGCTGCTTGTTCTTCCAGAGCTGTTCTGGTTCCACTCCCCCACTCTCCTTCTCATCCCTTGTGTTGGTGCAAGGCCTGAGTGCTCTGGCAGCTTGGTCCCCGTCCTGCTGTGTGTCAGTGCTGTGAGCGCAGGCAGGGACAGGCAATGGGCACTGCTGTGACAGAGCTGGCCTCACAACAGCCTTTCCGGAGAGAAAGGTGATCTCCTATGGGCAGGATGGGAAGATTTCGGTCTTCGTACAGAGATTCTCCCAAGAACACGGCCACACAAGTGGCCACAGGTGCAACATCATTGTACAGCTGAACAGTGTGTGTGTGCAGGGCTGGTACAGCAGTGTCCTCTCACAGCCAGGCCTCCTGCCAGAGACCTGCAGGACCAGCAGAGCAGGGGCTGGGCTGTGCCCCTGTGCACTGGACACCCCACGGAAGGAGCCTCAGGTCAATCACCGTGCACTGTCCCCTCAAATCCACCATTTCCAGCACTGGCCTCTCACCCAGAGAAGCTGTTCTTCCCTCCATGCATGGACACTGAATGAGTATTCAGCATTCTGTGTCTGCTTTGTACAGCTGAGATGAGAGCATGCACACCATGTACGTCAGGTGACATGAACCCGAGTGAGCACAAACACCATCAACTATTCCTTGGGGTTCCATGAAGGCCTGTGGCACAGACAAGGTCTTGAGGTCACTTCATGTTGGAAGAAACATCCCATTGTTCACTGCCTGCATGCAGCACTGGGATGTGATTCCTTCACCCAAGGTCCTTGTGTCCATTCTTTCTGCCATGGGACATCTCAGATGGGTGCAGAGCAGGTGACGCAGCGCAGGGCTGAGGTGCCTCCCGTCCATTGGGAGTGACAACGGGAGGCCAGAGGGACACTGTGACTCCTGCCTCTGTGTTTAAAAGGGACCGACTCTGTCTCTGAACACTCCTGGGTGCAGAAGGAGTTCACGAGGCCAGCTCAGACAAGGACACCTGACAGACCCTGACATTTCTGTGTGTGACTCCAAGAACAAACCTCAGTGGCTCAGTGAGATTCATCTCAGTTGCTGGAATGGCTCATTGCAAGTGCTCCTGTCTGCTCCGTCACCCTTGCCCATGATCCTGGGTTGTGCTCTCAAAAGTACCAGAGCACTCAGAGAGGTTCTGGGGTCCTTGGAAAAGGCAGACATCCAACCCAACTTCAAGAAGGGCTCTTTAATTAAAATCCAGCCGTTTCCTCAAGAAGAGCTGCTCCTCCACCTGGTTTAGCGCCAGCAGCACAGGGCTCTCAGGCTCCATCGAGATCTCGGCCGCTTCCATGAAGAGCACACGGTGACAATGGTCTGAGTTGCCAGGGAGCTGATGGAGGGGTCAGTCTCCTCCTCCAAGGGCTGAATGGCTGCAAGGGAAAGAAGCAGAGCCCAAATGAGCTCCCATGTCTACAGAGACCCCCAGGCATCCCCTCCCGACCACACTCCCTGCTCACCTCTGCAGATCTCAGACAGACTCTCCTTGCTTGGGTCCCTCAGGTGCCGCACAGCCAGCCCTGGGCACAGAGCTCCATCAGCCCCTGCTCCCTCCCCTCATCAGCGCCGACCCCAGGGGAGAGCAGGAGCCGAGATCTTGGGACCGAGCAAGGCGGCCACCATGGCCACCTGGGTGGGCACGGCTGGGAGGGGAGGCCAAGGGCCTGCACGGGGCAGCCGGGGCTCTGGCAACCACAGGGCTGCTCCTTGTGCCAGGGCAGCGGCAGGGACTGGGGCCGGGCTGCCGAAAGAGGGACCTGGGGGCTGTGACTCACCAATGAACCTCAAGGCGGCCTCTTGCAAGCTGGTCTGAGGGTCCCTCAGGTACGGCAGGCTCTGCCTCAAGAGCTCTTGAGCCCTGCTCCTGTCCCGCTCCAGCTGGAGAGAGCACACGGGTGTGAGCACCTCACTGTCCCTCCCCAGCTGGCCGGACCAGTCCCTCCTCCCAGGAACCCACATTCCCCTTCCCCTCCGACCATTCCCGTGTCCCAGCCAGGAGCCCTGTGGGGCTGAGGCTGAGAGAGAGACACAGGCCGAGGGGTCCCAGGGGTGCTGAGTGCCCTCACTCCCGCTGGCTGCGGGGCAGAGGGAAGAGCCCTTGGGGGCTCTGTTCTTGAGTTCAGGGAACAAGGATGCAGCTCGGGGCTGCAGCAGGACAGGCGAGGCACATCTGCAGAGCCCACAGCACAGACATGTGGGGCAGCCCCGTCCAGCCTGGGCCCTGGGCCCTGGGGTTGTCCTCACCAAGCTCTCTCCAGTCCTCCATGTCTGCTGAGTCTGCACGAGGTGTCCAAGCTGTTTCCACTTGAGGAGCTCTGCTGCATCCAGGAGGGCTTCCCTGGCCACCTACGGAACAGCAGAAGCTGGGAGATGGCACCACGGTTGGGGAAGGAGACCTGGTGTCCCCCTCCTCTGGGCTTTGTTCCTGGGGTGATTCTGCCCTTAGGGAGCAGGGGTCCCAAACGTCCAGGGGTCTCTTCCCTGCATCACCGCTCAGCTTTGAAATCCGCACCTTGGCCACGCTCTGCACTTGGTCACTCATGTGGAAGAAGAGAGGGAGCAGGCCAAGTCGCACCGTGTTCTTCATCCTTCTCTTGTCGTTCTCCACCACCATCTTCATGAGGTCCCTGAAGAGGCTGATGGAGATCTTTCTCAGCTGGCTCAGCTCCTGAGAGGGAGAAGCACAGTAGGACCTGAGCACCAGCAGCTCTCTGCCCACGGGGAGCAGAAGCTCCTGCACGGCTGATGGGAGGGGAGATACTCCAGGGCGGCGTTGTGCACACTGCAGCTGTGGCCAGATCTGCGGCCCTGGGTCCACGAAAGGCCACTCAAGAGACTTGTTAAGCAGTGCCTGTGCCTCAAAGTGCTCTCCCAACCACCCAGCATCCCCCACCAGCTTCAGCAGCCATGGTGGGGAGGAGCTGTGGGAGCAGCTGGCAGGGAGCAGCTGGGCTGGGCTGCAGAACCAGAAACCATCCCACAAGAGTCCCGGGGAGAAAGCAGAGAAGTCCCTGCTCCGCGTGGCCGGGCTGAAGGGCAGCTGTCATTGCCCAGTTCTCATCCACTAGGCTCAGGTTTATACACCAGCCTTACGTCATCAAAGAAGGGCAGGAGAATCTTTGCCAGCGGCACGGCGATGGGGCTGGCCTCCTCCCTCTCCAGCTGAGCCATCACGTTTCTGAAGACCACCAGAGCCTTGGTCTTGATGACATTATTGCCATACTGCAGGACCCACGACAGGTCTGGCAGCATGACCTTCATTTTTCTGGCCTGTATGAAGAAGAGAGTTTCCCTCTTGGGACCAGGTCCATGTCTGGAGAGCTCCCCAGGCAGCCAGCAGGCCCCACCATGGCAGGGAGGGCCTTTGGAGCAGGCACCCCAGCCACTGCCAGCCCAGGCCAAGCCCGAACCCACTGCACCCTTGGCTGCCACCACGGCTCCCTTGGCATGACCCTACTCACCATCTCTTCTCTCTCTGACAGCGTCATCAAGCCCCTGAGCACCAGGGAGAGCACCTTTGGTCTTCGCTGCCTCAGAAACCTCATGATGAGGTACATTGGAGCAAACTCCTCATCTTGCAGGTCACTGCTGGCCAGGATCTGAAAGCAAAGCCGACAGTGAGCGACCGGTAGAGCTGGTGGGGCTCCCTGCACTGTGCAGCTCCTGGGGCACCAGGAGCTTTATCCAGTTACTCACAGCCAAGCGAAGGATGGATGTGTCCTCCCAGCATGTATGTAAGACCCTACGGTGCCTGTCCTGGAGTTGGATGTGCAGCTCCTTCAACACGTTCTGCAGGGTCTGGGGCACGGAGAACATCACCTCCCACAGTGCCAGGGCAGTGCTGCAGGAGAGCGCTCTGTCAGCAGGGCAGCCTGGGTCACAGCAGCGTGGCCGGGCTCAGCGCTGCAGGATGGTGGGGATGCCCTGGGCAGCAGCAGAGGCTGAGCTGGTGCTCCTGTGGGGCTGGCAGGAGCACAGTGGGGGGCTCTGGGCTGGCTTGCTCAGCTGTGGCTGCTGCGGGCCTGGCTGACCCCCAGCACTGGGAAGCGTGGTGGGATGGAGGGTCCTGCTCCTTGGGGGTGTCCTGCAGGATTTGTTGGCTCTGTGTCCCTCTCCCCACAGGGAACAAGCCCTCATGGCTTTTGGGGCCAGTACCTGTCTGCTGGTGGTGCGATTGTCAGCAGCGTGGACACCACCTCCCCAGGGCACTTGTCAGCCATCCAGACAATTAGGGACACCACTCTCTGCCGGGCTGGGGCCGTGTTGATGCACCCCAGGGTTTTGTG
The DNA here is from genome assembly GCF_037038585.1 of Patagioenas fasciata. Lineage (NCBI taxonomy): Eukaryota > Metazoa > Chordata > Aves > Columbiformes > Columbidae > Patagioenas > Patagioenas fasciata. Next base: position 1,205,509 of record NC_092546.1, read on the forward strand.
GATGCAGCTCGTGATCTTTGGCACCTGGAGGAGACACAGGTGAGGATGGTGCTGCCACTGGAGTGCAGCCATTTCCTCACTGCCCTTCCCATCCCTCTCTGTCGCCTTCATGTGGCTTCACTTTACTGGGATTTGGGAGGAAGAGATGGATGGAGGGAGAACAAGGTTGGACAGGGCCGAAGGGCAATCCAGCCAAAGGCCACTTACATCCACCAGCCAGAAATCGCAGTCTCTCTTGACCACATCCAGCATGTTTCTGGCGGCCTTCTTGTCAAAGGTGCTGGAGTCGGTCAGTGCCTCGATGAACACCAGGACCATGTCTCTTCTCTCGGAAGGCTGGAGATGTTCTGCAAAGAGCTAAGGGAGGAAGGGAGGCAGCGAAGCCAAGTCACACCGAGTGCCCTGGTGCTGCTGCTTCGCCGGGCGGTGCCAGCAGCCCTGCAGAGACGCCCGGCGGTGCTGTGGGTGCTGTGGCAAAGCTGGCAGCAGGGGCGGCAGGGACTGCTGGGGAGGAGGAGGAGAGAGGCCCGGGGTGAGGGGGGAGAGTTGGAGTCATGGGCAGAGGGTGCTGGTCCTGCCGTGAACCAGGGCTTGCTGGTGGCCAGCAGGACTGGGGCTGCTGCTGGGACACTGGAGAGCAGCCCTCGCATGGTCCCTGCTCGGGGACAGCAGGAACCCTCTCAGCAGGGACAGGGAGGCCACACCAGCCCCCTGAGTTTGGAGGCCTTTGCTCTCACAAGTCCCCTGCTGGTGCCACAGCAAGGGGGGAGCTCATTACCTTGGTAATTTGAGGAGCGCTGGACGAAGAGATCAAGGAGGTGACCTTGGCTTCCCAGTCCTCCTGGAGTTGTGCATTCTCCTCTGGCAGCATCACGCCTAAAAAGCAGGGAAATACAGAAGAGCTGGTGAGACACAGCATCTTCGCCAGTACCGAACAGAGCTTTGAACCTGGAATGCCCAAGCAGGGAGGTTATGACCAACAGTCAGGGGAGGAGGTGGTGGAGAGCAGTGCCACGGAAAGGCTGACCCTCCTCCAGTGCACATGTGCGAATGCTCCTGGCCCTGGAAACTCCAAGGCGCTAGAGCTCTGCATGCAGTGCCCCAGTTCAGTTCCATGGCTGGAATAGCGGTGATGTGGGGGACGTCTCGCATGGCTGCAGTGCTGCGGGTCAGGAGCAGAGGAGGGACAGTGCTGGTGACATGGTGTTGTCTCCAGCAAGCAGGAGAAGAGTCCACCACAACACCCAGGGAGACAAGCAGAGGTACTGGCTGATGTGGCTGTGCAGAGGGATGTATCCCACCACAGCTTCTCTTACAGTGTTGCTGACACTTGAATTGGAAGAGGAAACAGAGAGTGTCCAAAGCCAAACAGCTGGTCTCTTCTTCCTTGAATGACAGGAATAGGAGGAGATGTCCTAGCAGCTGTCCGAGGATTGGCATCTGGATCTCAGCACCGGAATCATCTCTGTCCTCATTCGGATGAGCCTGGACAAGGGCAAAGGAAGTGCAGAAGGGCTGAGGGTATGTGGGGCTAAAGCCCTGAATCCAGGAATGTGCCCAGGGCTGGATCGAGGGTGGTCAGAGCTTTGCAGGGCCCTGCAGACCCCAATCCCAGAACAGCCCCATGCGGGCAGAGCTGCCAGACCTGGGCTCCCTCGGTGCTCCTTGGGCAGTCCCGGCCAACACAAGGCTGGGGCAGAGCTGGGTCCTGGCAGAGCAGGGAGTGCCTGGTCCTTACCTTCAGTGAGGAGTAGTTGGCCAGCAAGAAGCTCAGCAGCCTCATCCTGCCCACGGCCCTCTCCCGCACAGATGCCCTCTCAGAGGTGCTGAAGGTCAAGAGCATCTGGGAAGAGAGAAGCTGCTGGTGAGCCCTGGGAGCAGCCACCGCTCCAGCAGAAGCAGCACTGCTCAAGTCCAGGCTTGGACTGGCCTAGTCCATTAAGACTTCCTATGATCTGGAACAAAGCCTGTAATGGGTTCCTGTCCTCTGGCAGGCTTGGGACAAACGCCCCGGGCCAGCCCTGTGGCCAGGCAGGAAGGCGGATGCCACCCTCTGCGGCCACTGTGCTGCGGAAGAGCCTGGTGGGCAGCCCCTGGCTCCCCAAGGAGGTGGGCACCCTCCCGGCAGCGCTCTCTGCACGGCACGGGTGGGACTGTCACCTCCAGAGTGGACACCCCGTCCCCCAGGGTGAGGAACAGCCCTGGTGAAGCCCACTCTTTGCACACGCCAGACCTGGAAGATATCCTGCATCTTCTCACTGACTTGAGAGGCAGGAGAGTTGAGCACCAACGCCACAAGCATGCTGTCCACAGCCTTCATGGTCTGCAAGGAAGACAATGAGTTATGGCAACGTTTCCTGCCATCCCCCTCACCCCAAGAGACTGATCTGAAGTCCCAGCACCAAGGGAGGACTCGTGCGCTGCTTCACTGTGCCTGGGAGAGACCCAGGGGCAAATAATCTGCTGCTGTCAGAGCAGCCCATGGCACTGGACGTGGCCAGGCCCACGGGAACGGGGGAAGGGACAACAGTGGGAAAGCAAAGCTCGTCTGGGATCTCTGGTCATAGCACAGCAGGGGGTGACCAGAGAGCAGCCCAGAGGGACTGGGGCTCCTGTAGCTCCCCCAGCACTTACCATGAAGTAGAGGTAAGGTTTCAGGTCCCTCATTTCCTCTTTTGGAGGAAGCATGAAGACGCTGGAGAAGCAGGCCTGCATGTGGCTCCTATCTTTGCCTTCCAGCACCTCCTCCACGAAGCTACAAAGAGAGAGGGGCCAGTAGGACACTGGTGCTGGGAGCAGTGCCTGGAGGTCTCGTACAGGTGTACACGGGGCTCTGGGGCAGGAGTCCCCAGGAAGGATGGACAGGTACCTCATGTCGGCCATGGCAAATGCGGCAATCCGCTGCACCACTGTGGGCAGTTGGTCCCTGGGCTCCTCTTCCAGCAGCACCTGCAGAGCGCAGCCGGGATGGGACCTGGCAGCTGCCAGCACCCAGTGCCACCAGCCCCCGGCCCTGCCCAGCACTGTCCTCACAGGTGCCGGTGCCGGGGGCATTGCTCACTTCCCCAGCGCTGCCGGGTATCCCCTCACCTCGATATTCTCTACCAGCTCGTATCTCTGGCAGAAGAGGTCTAGGCCCTGGGACAAGTCGTTGTATGTTGCATCTCTGAAGATCATGGCAATGCATTTAAGGAACTCCATCTTCTGTTCCTCGTCCTGGCAGCCAGGGGACAGAGAGACAAACAGGAAGCATGAGATGAGGACTCGCGGCCAGCGGCACCGCAGCATGGGGTGCAGTGCCCATTAGAGACCTGGGAGCAGCAACTCTGCCCAGCCAGCGCCCTCCAGCACCCCGCAGCAGAGCCCCTGCCAGCAGACGCCGGCACAGCCGCCTTCCAAAGGGCCGCGGTTACCTTGTCTGGGCTGCTGACAAGGGACACGATGGAGTCCACATGTTCTGGTTCCACCTCATATGCGGGTAACGAATCGGCATCTAATAAAGGAGGAGAGCAGGGAGGGCTGCACAGAGGGTTTGCAGGCAAGAGAGAGCAGAGGAAGGAGCTCTGCCCCATGTCCATCCCAGTGCCCGCTGCCCCGGCACAGCCTCCCTGTGCGTGTGGGGGCTGGAGGGTGGCCAGCAGAGGGGCTGCGATGCTGGAGCCAGGCAGGACGGGGAAAGCCCCCGGTGCAGCAGGTGAGGAACTCGCTTCAGACGGGCAGGAAAGGTCCCCGTCCCGCAGCACGGTGCCTCCTGCCCGCCCAGCTGCCTCTCGCTGCCCGTGCCCTGCAGCAGGAGCTGGGTCCCCTCTGCCCGCAGAGGCTGTGCTGGGGCTGGCTCCCCACTTGGAGCAGCCCTGGGCTTCAGGCAGCATCATCACCACCCATGGGAACCCCCTGCCAGCGTGTGGGGAAACGTGATCCTGGTGTGGAGCGGGGAGCGATCGCTGGGCCCCACCCTGCCCAGACAATCAGGGCCCCTCACTCACCGATCTGCAGTGGCTGGACCACATCCACCTGCTTGGGCTGCGGGACCTCCTGGGGACCCCCAACCTCCTCCTGCCAGGCCACCCGGGGGCGGCTGGGGGGTCTCTCCTGCCAGGCCAAACTAGGTCGGATGGGGGGTCTCTCCGCCATTTTTAAGTCAAAGGGAAGGATTACGGATGGGGAAGGTGGACGCTTCGGCAAACGCCTCGGTGCTGCAGCTCTGCCAGAGGCAGCGGTGAAAGGTGTGGGATGCGCCCGTGTGCTCCTCGTCGGGGAAAGACGGGAGCTGAGCTCAGGATCTCCCTGCTCCAAGTCTGCCGGGGGCAGCAGAGTCTGCCGGGGCAGCTAGAGCTGGGTTGTGGTTGGGCTCGATGATCTTAAGGGTCGCTTCCAACCAAGAAGATTCTCTGATTCTCTGAGAGATGTGGGCTACGCTCGGGGCTCTCGCCAGCTCCGTGCTCGCACCCTGTCCCGTCACCGTCCTGTCGGACAGTGTGGGCTGGGCCCGCAGCGGCGCTGAGCACATGCGGGGCAGTGGGTGTCACCAAGTGAGGTCACAAAGGGCCCCACTGTGACCCTGTGCCTGGGCAGGGAGGGTCAGGATGTCCCTTGGGAGGCACAGGCCAGCTCAGCCCTGGGCACCTGGCTGCTGAGTTTCCATCCCAGTTTCTAAAAGCTCCAGCACCCATTGCTCTGAGCAAAGTCTTGAACAGTCTGCTGCACCGCTCCATGTTCCCAGCGGCTGGTGCATGATGGGGGTGTCACAGACACACTCAATGCCACGCTCCTTGCTCCAGACGCCTATGAGGATGTTGCGGAAAGGATCCCGTTGGCTGGCTCAATTCTCTCTGGGCTGCCAGGGGTGGCAGATGCACTCGATCCCCCAATCACCCCCAGCCAAACCAGAGCAGTTTGGTCCAGGCTCCAGAGGAGGGAAGGGGCTGAGCCGTAACCAGGTCAAGAACTCCTGCCAGGAGACCCACGGGGAAGCAGAAGAGCACATGAGCACTGGTGATTTGTGAGCGCACGAGTCTCAGACACACTTTTCTTACTGTGCGTAACGTGACTGTGAGCCTATCACTTCACTCCGTAAATATGACAGCCTGGATGAGCCCACTGTGAGCTCTCCCTGCTAAATAAGTGAGCTGTGTGGCAATGGTTTTGCTACTCAGAGATAAGTTTAGTATTAATCATTTACCTTAAGTAGATGCACACTAAATATAATCAATTCTTTAGGACATAAGGTGGTATGATTTTTAATATACTCTTTGCTTCGTGTTACTTGATAAGCTGGATTTGCTAAAATTTTAATCCGCAAAGTTCTGCTCATATCTACCAAAAGCAACTACAAACTACACTGATCACTTACAAGACAATGCCCGTATTGCACTTCGCGGAGAAGAAAGGAATTTGCGTCCAGGCAAAACAGCACCTGCAAGGCTATGGACAATAAACAATGTCTACAGCTCAACACAGCAAAGCCCACGTGGAATCAGAGAAGTTTGCCACTGGAGCTTTAAACAGGGACTGCAGGGCGAACGGTTATCAGGGAGAGAAGAATCCTGACCGTGTGCTCCGTGAACGGGTACAGGCACCTGCAGAGAAGGCCAGCAGCATTGGGCTTGGCGTATTTCCCACATGCAGTGAACAATAGAGTGAACCTGCCACGGAATTCTTGAAGTTGCACTTGTCTTTAAGAAATCCAAACGCTGTTCTGCACTGAGCAGAACCCTAAATTGCTCTCCAGTGACACCACATCGCCACAGGACTTGCTGTTCAAGGCCCAGGACCGTGCTGCAGGCGGTGCCATGCAGCACAGTTCATGTTTCCAGCCATCTGGTCGTGGTTTCCACCATTGTAAGCACGGAGCTCTTGCCGTGGCGGGTTTGTGGCGCTGTGATATGGACACTTCAGTCATCGCCCCCATACCACACAGGCTTTGACCGCTTGTCTTGCTTGATCGTCGCGCATGTTTCACAATGGCGGGTAACCTGTGCAACAGTGTCCATGGTCGAGTCCACCCCTCAACCACGAGCCCATCCATGTGCTGCATCCCTTCCTCGATGACCTGGGGCATCGTGGGCCCAATGGGACCCCAACAATTCACCTTCATCTTGCCAGTGCAAATCTATCTCAGCCACTTCAACCTGGGCAGCTCGATCCCCCCGCTGGTTGTTCGATCGGGTTCTGCACTGGGCCGAATCTCGGGCACACGGCTTCTCCGTGGCAAACTCTCACAGGCAGGTTCTCCATCTCCATGAGCAGCCCAGATGGGTTGGGCTCTGCGCGGCCAGCGGCTCTGCTTCCACTGCTGGAACCAGCGCCACGGGGCATTTCCCACCATCCGTGAGAGAGCAGAGATGGAGCTTCTCAGACGCTGGGGCCTCTTCAGCCCCTGTCAGGATGGCGGGTGCTGGGTCTGGGATTTCTCCCTGGCTCCTTGTACCAAATGATTGGTCAGACCGCTTGTCAATCATCTGTGTGCTGCACTCCCGCCAGGTGTGATTGGTGCAGCCAGCACAGCCCGTCCCTCAACGCTGACAAGCTGTTCAACTCTCGCCACCTTTCCTGCAGGTCTCAAAGCTTGATTGGCTGGTTACATGTCAATCATGTGACTTGCCCCGACTGCTTAAATGTGATTGGCTGTATTTCATCCACTGACTCCCCATACATTTCTGGTTGGTTGTTGCCAGGCAACGAGCTCCACCTAAAAATGAACCTGAGGGCCCTGAACAAAGGCCGTGGGTGGTAAAAGACACGTTGGGACCCTAGACATGAGGATTTGTCCCCAAGAAGGAGGCTCTGGGCACTCAAAGGACGGGTAGATGCTACAGATGGGGCTTTGGGCCCTGCACACAAGGGCATCCTCTTGGTTCCCACCCGAGCTGGGTTTGGTGCCCGTGACCCCACGGAACGACACCTGTGCTGTCCGGAGTGGCCGCGGAACAGACGGAGCCCAAAGCCACGGCCTCCAGGACCTCAACGGGCTGTTGTGACATTTCATGGATGTTTCACACGGACTGAGGGCAACTGTCTGTGTGTGACATCAAAGGGCGGGGAGGGGAGCGGTGGTTGGTGAGGGCGTGTTGGATCGTGTGGGACCTGAGCCTGACGTCCATGGGGTGGAACAAGGGGTCCAGAAAGGACCGTGGTGGTGGCCACGCTGCTCCTGCGTGGAGCTCCAGAGGCTGCAGGGGGATTTCTGCTCCACCAGGGCCCAGCACAAGGCAGTGGCCCGTTCATGTCTGTCCCTGCTCTGGGGCTGTGACCCCAGCAGCACCTGCACAGCAGCAGTGTCCTCACTGCCAACACCGGCTCTTTGCTCTGCCCCTCTGTCCCCATCTCCCCGTGCTCTCCTCCGCCCCAGGCACCTTTCCCACCTCCTCCAGGACCCACCGCGGCCTCTGTCTGTCCCTATAGAGACCCATAGAGACCATAGAGATCCATAGAGAACCATAGAGACCTACAGAGACTCATAGAGACCTTAGAGACCCATAGAGGCCACAGAGAGCCATAAACACCCGTAGGGACCCACAGAGTCCGTAGGGACCCACAGACTCCATAGAGACCCATAGAGACCCACAGAGACCATAGAGCCCTGTAGAGACCATAGAGATCCATAGAGACCCATAGAGACCTACAGAGACTCATAGAGACCATAGAGGCCACAGAGAGCCATAAACACCCATAGGGACCCATAGAGACCATAGAGACCCATAGAGATCCATAGAGAGCCAGAAACACCCATAGGGACCCAAGGAGACCATAGAGACCCATAGAGGCCACAGAGAGCCATAAACACCCATAGGGACCCATAGAGACCATAGAGACAGATATCAGTATATATACAGATATCAGTATATATTCCGGGAAGAGATTGTGTTTTACATTTAGACTTCATAGTCCGATGTCTCTCGGTCCTTCCCCTAAATTAACTTGTCAATACAGGTATCAGTATATATGCAGGTGTCTATATATTCCAGGAAAAGACCATGTTTTACATTAAGGATTCACAGTCCAATGTCTCTTGATCCTTCCCCCCTGCTGGGCTCAGGTGCCAGGTCCTCAGTGATGTAAAAACAACAATTCTTCGTTAAATGTTCCTTAAAATACTGCAGCTTTAGTTCCTACCAGGAGGGCGTGTTCTGTGTGCCGTTGACATTTCACACATATTACACCAATTGATTTATTCTCCCTGTTCAGTTCTTTCTACGCATGTCTTGTTATGTCCATAGGGAACCACCAGACGATGTTCTTGTCACCAGGTAGATCATCCTTCCCACATGTAATTTGGATGGTCCCCAGCTGATCCACGGTGCTTCATGTGTTCTACCGTCTGCCTTCTGCATCATGTGGTGATGGATCTGTCTCTGTGTTTGTGTGGCACGTGTCACATCAGCAGCATTGTCCCAGCCAGCTCACTGCATCTCTTTCTCTTCTCCCTCTGCTGTCACCATGACTGTACCAGCTGTCTGCTGTGCTTCCTGACCTCATGGACCCTCTGGTCCTGCCTCCCTCCTGCTGGCCAATCCTGTTCCTGCAAAACAAGTGACAACCAGTCAGTGTCCCCTCTGTGGCACCTGGACCTTCCAGGGCAGGACGGCTGGTGGAACTGTCACCCTCAGCCAAGGCTCTGTCTGGAGTCTTCTCCTGGCACAGGAACAGCGCTGGCTGTGCCTGCTGAGCACCACGCTGCCCCACGGAGAACAGCAACAGTCGCAGAGTGGGTCTCTATGGTTTCTATGGGTCTCTATGGTCCCTATGGGTCTCTAGGGGTCTCTATGGTCTCTATGGGTCTCTATGGTCTCTATGGATCCCTATGGGTGTTTATAGTTCTCTGTGGCCTCTATGGGTCTCTATGGATCTCTATAGGTCTCTATGGGTCTCTATGGTCTCTATGGATCCCTATGGGTGTTTATGGCTCTCTGTGGCTTCTATGGGTCTCTATGGATCTCTATAGGTCTCTATGGGTGTCTATGGGTCTCTATGGGTGTCTATGGTCTCTATGGGTCTCTATGGTCTCTATGGATCCCTATGGGTGTCTATGGCTCTCTGTGGCCTCTATGGGTCTCTATGAGTCTCTATAGGTCTCTATGGGTCTCTGTGGTCCCTATGGGTCTCTATGGTTCTCTATGGGTCTCTATGGGTCTCCATGGTCTCTATGGATCCCTATGGGTGTTCATGCCTCTCTGTGGCCTCTATGGGTCTCTATGGTCTCTATGGGTCTCTATGGTCTCTATGGTCCCAGTGAGTCTCTATGGGTCTCTGTGGGTCTCTAGAGTCTCTATGATCCCTTTGGGTCTCTATGGGAAAATCAACAGGGGGACCTGTGGACCTCAGCACCCCTGGGCTCCACCATGGCCCAGTTCAGCAGCCCTCGGCCCGAGGGCTCAGCGCAGGGACAGCCCCACAACCAGGGGCAGAGTGGTTCCTGCTGCTGCCCCGAGGGTCACCAGCCCCACGCAGCCCTGAGCCAGAGTGCAGGTGCCTGAGCTGGGCTGAGCTGGAAGGGGCTGCAAAACAGCTCATCGGGAGGAGGCGATGGGAGAAGGTGCTGTGTGTGTGGCACCGGGGATGAACTGACACCCTCAGTTTGGTGTCTGGACCCGTGCTGGGCTTGCACATGGACTGAGCCCCAGCTCAGAGCACAAATTGCTGTTACCAGCCCTGGGTGCCAAGCGCTGGTCCTGCTCTCTCCTCCCTGGTGCGACCCAAGTGCACGACTGCCCTGTGGCCTCTATGGGTCTCTATGGTCCCTATGGGTCTCTATGGGACTCTATGGTCTCTGTGGTCCCTATGGGTCTCTATGGTCTCCATGGGTCTCTATGGGTCTCTATGAGTCTCTATGGGTCTCTATGGGTCCCTATGGGTACCTATGGGTCTCTATGGTCTCTATGGTCTCTGTGGGTCCCTATGGGTCTCTATGGGTCTCTATGGTCCCTGTGGGTCTCTATGGGTCTCTATGGTCTCCATGGGTCTCTATGGGTCTCTATGGGTCTCTATGGTCTCTGTGGGTCCCTATGGGTCTCTATGGGTCTCTATGGCCTTGGGGCTTGGGGAACTCGGGTCAAAAGGAAAGACAGACTGGTGTGGGTATGGGATCTCTTAAGTGTCCTGGGATTGCTTTGCTAATCACTCTGTAACAGTTCCAGGGCTATTAACTCTATATGTGCCAGAGAGGCAAATAAGTCCATGAACCAACTTTCCAACTAAGGTTTCCTTCTTACAAAAAAACACACTTCCATTTTCTCATCGGCAACCGACTGAAAGATGGGAGCTGAAGCAACATCCGCCTCTTGTGAAAACAGGTAACAACAGATGGTTCCCTTCAGTCGATCCTTAGTTGCTTCCTCCACAGGAAAACTGTCCATTAATTTAATCTTTGGTGTACAGGCAGGGCCTTGCTGATGTTCCTGTGTCGCAGCAAGAGTGTGGATGTCAGGCTTTCTGCAGATTTGTGGCTGAGTTTTCCTGTTTTCCCGTAACCCGGACAATCTTGCTGTGGACTCCTGAAGTCTCCCATAGGCTGGTGGGTTTAGAGAAGGACGGGGAGCTCTAGTGAGCTCAGGGAGGACCAGGCAGCATCACAGGCAAAGCAGACGGGAACTCGACTGGGTGAACATTAATGGAATTTATTGATAGAAGAAGCAGGAACGTCTCCCATATCTTTGGGCAGATCACCATGCACCCTGAACCGATACAGGCAGGGTGACTCCCATTGACCTCCACTTATCCCCATTGATCTCCATTGATCCCCATTGACCCTCATTGATCCCCATTGATCCCCGTTGATTCCCATTGAATCCCATTGACTCTTACTGACCCTCATTGACTCCCACTGACCACCATTGACCCCCATTGATCCTCATTAATCTCCATTGATCCCCATTGACCCCTATTGACTCCCATTGACCCCCATTGACCCTCATTTACTCCCATTGATCGCCTTTGATCTCCATTGATCTCCATTGACTGCCATTTACTCTTGTTGCCCCCCATTGACCCCCATTGACTCCCATTGCCCCCAGTTGACCCCAATGACCCCCATTGACTCCCATTGATCACCATATTAAGTTAGCAGGAGTTATTGAGAGGCTTTGAACTAGATTTGAAGGGAGAGGGGGACGAAACCAGATGTGGCAGAGGCACAGCCAAGGGCGACATGCTGGCATCTGAGGGCAGTGCTAATGGTGCCCTTCGGTCTGCCACCCAGTGCTATCAATGGCCCAGCTGAAGTGCATCTGTACGAATGCACGCCGCACGGGCAACAAACAGGAGGAGCTGGAAGCCCTTGTGAGGCAGAGAAGCTGTGATTTAATTGTCATCGCAGAAACATGGTGGGATAACTCTCGGAGCTGGAGCACTGCAATGGATGACAGTAAACTGTTCAGAAGGGATAGGCGAGGAAGGAGAGGAGGTGGGCTGGCCATGTATGCTAGGGAGGGTTTTGATTGTCTGGAACTTTATGAGGGTGATGATAGGGTTGAGTGTCCATGGGTAAGAATTAAGGAGAAGGACAACAAGGTGGACATCCTAGGGGATGGTCTGTTACAGACCACCCAGCCAGGATGAACAGGCAGATGAAATATTCTACAGACAGCTGGGAGAAGTCTCCCGATCACCAGTCCTTGTTCTTCTGGGGGACTTCAGCCTACCAGGTGTCTGCTGGAAGTGCAACCCCACAGACAGGAAACAGTCCAGGAGGCTCCTGGAGTGTATGGAAGACAATTCCTGACCCAGCTGGTCAGTGAGCCAACCAGGGAAGGAGCCCCACTGGATCTGTTGTTTGTCAATAGAGAAGGGCTCATTAGAAGTTGCCTTGGGTGTAGTGATCATGAAATAATTGAGTGTTCTATCCTTGGAGAAGTTAGAAGCGTGGTCATCAGAACTGCTATTTGGCCTTCAAGGGCAGACTTGGACCTGTTCAGGAGGCTGGTTGGCAGAGTCCCTTGGGAGACAGTTCTGAAGGACAACGCAGCCCAGGAAAACTGGTCTCTCTTCAAGAAGGTGATCTCAGAGGCACAGGAGCAGTTGTCCCCGTGTGCTGGAAGGTGAGCCGGTGGGGAAGAAGGCTGGCCTGGCTGAACAGAGAGCTGGGACTGCAACTTGGGAATCAAACAGTAACTCTTGGAAGAAGGGACAGGCAACTCAAGGGAACTGCAAGCATGCTGTGAAGTTATGCAGGGAGAAAACAAGGTCTGAAGCCCAACTAGACCTGACGCCAGCTACTGCGGTAAAATACAAGACGAAATACTTCTATAAATACATCAGCAAGAAAAGGATAATTTAGGAGCATCTCCACCCTCTGGTGTGTGTGGAAAAACACAATGACAGAGATGAGGGAAAGGCTGAGGTGCTAAATGCCTTCTCTGCCTCAGTCTTTAAGAGTCCGAGCGGTTGTGCTCCAGGTACCCTGCCCCCTGAGACAGGAGACAGGGATGGGGAGCAGAATGAAGCCCCAATAGCGCAAGGGACAATGGTTGGCGACCTGCTACACCACTTGGACACCCACAAGTCTATGGGGCCAAATGGGATACACCCAAGGGTGCTGAGGGAGCTGGCTAAGGTGATCACTGAGCCACTGTCAATTATTCAGCTGCAGCCCTGGCTAAGTGGGGAGGTCCCAGTTGACCGGAAATTGGCAAATGTGGCACCCATCTATAAGAAGGGCCAGAAGGACAATCCAGGGAACTACAGACCTGTCCGTCTGCCCTCGGTGCCGGGGAAGGTCATGGAGCAGATGATCCCGAGTGACATCAGGCAGCACATACAAGAAAACCAAGAGATCAGACCCAGTCAACATGGGCCTATGAAAGGCAGGTCCTGATTGACCAACCTATCTCCTTCTATGACAAGGTGACCGACTGAGCAGATGAGGGAAAGTCTGTCGTGGGGAGTGAATCCACCACACAGGCTGTGGATGTTTTGTCCTTGGACTTCAGTAAAGCCTTTGACACCGTATCCCACAGCATCTCCTGGAGAAGCTGCAGCTCATGGCCTGGATGACGGATCTGCGATGGGTAAAGAACTGGCTGGAGGGTCGGGCCCAAGGAGACAAATCCAGTTGGTGGCCGGTCATGAGTGGTGTCCCCAGGTCTCAGTATTGGGGTCAATTTTGTTCAATCTCTTTATCAATGATCTGGATGAGGTGATCAAGTGCACTCTTAGCAACTTTGCAGATGACACCAAGTTGGGTGTGAGTGTTGATGCACTGGAGGGTGGGAAGGCCATGCAGAGGGATCCGGATGAGCTGGATTGTTGGTCTGAGGCCAATTGTCTGAGGTTTAACATGGCCATGCACTTCACTTGGGTCACAACAACCTCTACAGGTTCAGGAAGAGTGGTTGGAAAGCTGCCTGGCAGAGAGCGATCTGGGGGTGTTGGTTGACAGCACCTGCACATGAGGCAACGTGTGCCCAGGTGACTGAGGGGAGACCTTATTGGTCTGTATAACTACATGAAAGGAAGTTGTAGCATGGTGGGTGTTGGTCTCTTCTCCCAAGTAGCAAGTGATAGGACAAGAGGAAATGGCCTCAAGTTGTGCCAGAGAATGTTCAGACTGGATATTAGGAGACATTTGTTCATGGAAAAGGTTGTGAAGCAGTGGAACAGGCTGCCCAGGGAAGTGGTGGAGTCACCATCCCTGAAGGAGTTTAAAGGATGTTTAGATGGATTTATTAGGGACATGGTTTAGTGCTAGAGTTGGGTTATGGTTGGACTCAATGATCCTGAGGGTCTCTTAGAGCTGATATTATTCTATAATTCTATTGACAAATGGAATTCAGGACAGTTATTCCCTTTAATATGCGTTATAGGCCTGCAGTGTTACGTGAGGTGCCAAGGCTCTCACACACCCCTACATGCATTGGGCAGGGACGGCGATGGTCCTGTCCAGGGCAGCCATCCCCATTCACAGTGAGTGTGGGACGGACACACAGACAGCACTGCAGACAAATTCGGTGCCTTTGTGCAAGAAACTCATTCCCACCTCTGAAGCATCACAAGATCTGTCCCTTCTCTATCCAGTAGATGTAGGGCAGCCCATGAATAGGAAGCGCATCACACCGGGGTGTCCATGGGTATAGCTACACTGCCAAATTTCCTTTCCCTCTTTTCACCATCTTGTTCTCATCCCCTTGATAACACAATCAAGGCACAGACAAAGCATTGTCACACTGGGCCTGTCAGCAGCACCTTGTCATTCCTAGAGATCAGTGACACGTCTGCCCAAGTACCTCAGGGGCAGCAGAGACACCACTGACTAAACACACGTTTCCTTCCGGGTCTGTCATTCCCAGCCCTGTTTCTCCCTGTCCTTGGGGACAGCAGGGCTTGCTCACTCTCCTCTTGCCCAATTTCAGCCCTAACTTTCCATCTGCCAAGCACTGTAACATTACTCTGCTGCTTTGGCTGCAGCAGTGCAGGAGTAGCCTGAGAGTGCTTGAAGGGTGGTTTCAGAGGTGGTGGAGGTTTTCTGCATAGTGGGAAAGAACATGAGAAAGAAATAATGGCACAAAGTGCAGCTGGAGAGGTCCAGGCTGGAGATGAGCAGGAAGGAATGTGACTGGAAGGGCAGTGCTGTGGTGGAGCAGGTCAGCAGAGGGAGTCTGCATCAGCCCAAGGCTTTGTGCTTCAAGGAACAGCTGGGGAGGATGCAGAGAGCTCAGCAAAGGGAGGAAGATGCTCAGACAAGAGCAAGGTGGGGCAGCAGGGGGGATGTCTGCAGCCTGCAGGGAGAGAGGTGCAGGGGATGCCACAGCACAGGACAGGCTGTGGTGGAGAGGATCAAGGGATGTAAAGAGGCTGAAAGCCCCAACAGACATGAGCTCCTTTTCCCCTTGGCTATGGCTGTTGTCTGCACCTCTGATGCCTGTGAGGAGACACCTTGTCCTTCCAGCACAGGGGCCTCATGGCCTCCTTGTCCCCAGCCAGGAACCTGGGAGCTGTGGGACCATAGTCCTGCCCTTGGCCTTGCACAGCCCCACATCACACTGTCCAGGAAGGGCACTGGGCAATGTGGGAGGGACAGGATCTGCCTTCCCAGGGCTGGGGGTCAGGGCTTGTCCCTTTGGTTAATGAAACACATTCAGGTTTACTCAGCATCTAAGAGAACTTCACCTTGCTTTTCCTGACCTGTTGTCACTGCATCCCGTTTTCTTCTCTAACCGGACCATGGGGTCAGTTCCTCAGTAGTGTCCCTTAGTGGGACTCATTAACATTGCAAGAAACTTTGGAGTTTGAATCTGACTTCTTGAGAGGTTTCATCAGCTTCCCCTCAGGGTCTGAGGTCCATGGACTCAGCACCAAACCCACCAGAGGGGTCATTAAAGCGCCTTGGGCTGCTCCTGTGCTGCTGAGCTGGGCTGGGCTCCTGGGACAGAGGGAGCTCCTGGCAAGCGGCAGCGCTGCAGAGAGACAGCTCTGCCCAGGAGCAGCTCCTCTGCACAGCACAGCAGGGCTGAGGGCTCTGCCTGGGGATCTCAGGGAGACGAGCAAGGCACTGCCCTGGCTCAGAGAGCTCCGCTGAGCCCCTGCAGAGGACGCGGAGGCCAATTCACACCTGAGTTTTACATACAGGAACACTAAACCAGCCCCCAGGAGCATCCCAAGCCTCTGGAGACACTGGTACAAGCGCAGTTTCCCCTGGCGAGTCCCTTCCCACCCGCAGCTCGTGGAAGCCTCACCCAGGGTGCTGGAGAGACCCTCGGTCGGGGCACCGAGGTCCTGGGCTGCGGTCAGCGGTGTCACAGGGTGGTTGGGCAGCTCCTGGCGGGGCTGTTCATGCCGTCTCCTCTGGTGAGCCGTGCTCAGCCGCTGCTGCGCGGTCTCTGGGAGAAAGGCAGAGAGAGAAGCTGTCAGAAAAGCTTCAGGGCTTGGGCACTGTGGCCCCAGGCCCAGTGGGGAGGGTGAGGAGACACCTCCCTGATGCAGACGCTGCTGCTGCTGCTCCAGCTGCTCCTGCTGCTGCTGCGGGACCTGCTCCTCCTCTGGCCGCTTTGGGTTTAAAAGCCCAAGTCTCTTTCGCCTTGTGTTCCCTCCCCCTGAGAGGCCCCCAGTCTCGACTTTTCTTTGCTGTACGTTTTAAGTTGTATTTTGTCTTATAATTCAAGTATCTTTTTAAAATGCAAACGCCTGAGACTCTGATACAGGGAACCTGGGGACAAGAACGTTCCTGTGGCAGTTTGTGCACACGAATCCGCGTGTGGCACTGCTTTGCTGATGGAGCTGGGAAGGAAATCCTCGTCCTTCTCTGGAGCCAAAAAACCACACGCGGTGGTTGGAGAAACTGCCAGTTTGACCTGGAAGGACGAAGCCAGAATTTGAGGGCAGAAATCAGTTGCCCCAGGTCCTTAGGTCTGGAGGTTGCTCTGGGATGTTCTTCTGGTTTTTAAAGGCCATGTTCCAGAACACAACGATGCCAAGTGAAGGGTCCAGGCTGTGTTTTCCTCCCCGCGCATTTCCCTGTGTGATCTGCTCTGTGACCCCCCCGTGAGCAGGGGTTGGACTGGGGGTCTGCAGAGGCCCCTTCAGCCCCACCAGGCTGGGATTCTGTGGCTCTGTGACTCTGCACTGCGGTTCCCCAGCACCTCCAGGATGTTCCACAGCCCACAGGCAACTGCAGCTTTTCCTTTTCGGGCCGATTTCTGAAAAACCCCTGGCTCTTGTGCTGGGCTTCACCTCCCGTCCGGGTACCCCGGGGTGACAGCGGGGCCTCTCCGGTCCTTCCGCGGGCTCTGCCCGGTCGGAGCAGCAAGGCCGGCGATGGGGAGGGGTTCCCGGGGAGGGCAGAGCCCGTCCCGCGGGGCTGCGGGGACGTTTCTAGGCAGGCTCCGCGCTAAACAGCCCCGTTGCTAGGGCAGGGGGGCATTCCCAGCCCGGCGCTGCGGTAGACAGACCCGTTGCTACGGCTGCGGGGCCTTCCAGGCCGGACTCCGCGCGGCGCGGCCCCCGTCGCTATGGGAACGGGGCCCTTCCAGTGCGGGCGGCGCGCAGCATGGCGGTGCCCCTGCCGAGCGCGGCGCTGAGCGGCGTCCGGAGCGGGCGGGCGTTCGGCACGGCCGGTGAGTCCCGGGCCGGGGAGCCCCGGTTCCCCTGCGCGGGCAGCGGGAGCCGCTTGGGGCGTGGCGGGGAGAGCGCTCGGGCGGCTGAATTGCTGGCGTGGCCGGCTCGGGGAGGCGGGGGTGGCTCCGGCTCTTCCCGGGCTCTCTCGGCCTCGTCTCTTGCGCTCTGGTGAAAGCGGGAACTCTCTGGCAGCGAAGAGATGGAGTGAACAGCAGAGGCAATGCCGCTGTTCGGCGGCATTCTTTATTTCATCAGCGCTGGGCAGCACTGGTAGACGCTTGCACCTGGGCAGGAACAAGCCCAGGTTCCAGCCTAAGCTGGGGAAGGACCTGTTGGAGAGCAGCGAAGGGGAAAGGGACCTGGGGGTCCTGGGGACAGCAGGGTGACCATGAGCCAGCACTGGGCCCTTGTGGCCAGGAAGCCAATGGTACCTGGGGTGGGTTAGAAGGGGGTGGTCAGTAGGTCAGAGAGGTTCTCCTGCCCCTCTGCTCTGCCCTGGGGAGACCACCCCTGGAATATTGTGTCCAGTTGTGGCCCCTCAGTTCCAGAAGGACAGGGAACCGCTGGAGAGAGCCCAGCGCAGCCACCAAGATGCTGGAGGGAGTGGAGCATCTCCCGTGTGAGGAAAGGCTGAGGGAGCTGGGGCTCTGGAGCTGGAGAAGAGGAGACTGAGGGGGGACTCATTCCTGGGGATCAATATGGAAAGGGGGGTGTCCCGGAGGCACCCCAGGTTCGTTTAAGGGACAACAGGGTCCAAAACAACTTTTGTTAAACCGATGAGAAACAGGGTTTTAGCATCCAAAAGTGACTTGAATACAGGTTCGGATACCAGTTGAGGAAAATGATGAAGGGGCAGCAACCAATACGACAGGCGGTGCACAGAGTGCATGCACGTGGCTTCACCAAAACAGTGCCGGAGCCGTCCCTGAGTCCGGGAGGAGTCCGCACTTGCCTGAACACGGTGTGGGGTTATTTTGAAGAGATACACGTACTGTAGTGAGTACGGAAAGTGCACACTCGCGATTCTGCGAGGGTAAATTTATAATACACTCGCAATCCTGCGATGGGCAGTTTCACTCACACCCGTAGCGGCAAGGCAGCGGAGTCTCCATCCCGGGGGGGCTCTCGGCGGCAGCATCTCGCTCGTGCTGTGAGAGACCCGCGACAAATGGGCGGAGTCTTGACGAGAGTCCCGTTTTTTATTGGCTGATCACATCTGACTGTGGGCATTCCAGAAGCTTCTCTGCACCCCCACTCTGGCTGTGGGTGCCCCTGAAGCCTCCAAACATCCCCCACACTGGCCGCGGACGCCCAGCGGCTCCCTGGCACCTCGGCGCTCCCTTCTCCTAACGGCCCTGGCCAGGGGCTCTGGGGCCAAACAAAAGAAGCTGTAGCAGAGAGAGAGGGAGATGTGTCTACTCCTTCCATGATGAAGGAGGGAGGGGGAGAGAGGGGGGTTTGCACCCTGCCACACCCACTGTCCTGTCCTGTACCCCACTATACTGCCCCTTCACCCTGCATACCCCCTCCCTACCCCCCTGCACCCCAATGTCCTCCACGTGGTGCTGGTGGATGGATCCAGCTCAGCACAGGGTGGGGTGCCCGACTACTCTTCCTGGGCCCCCCCCAAATCCTGCTGTGAACCAGCAGGTCCCAGTACAGCCCAGCACCGCTGTGCCTGCCCAGGGGGTTGCAGCCAGTGGGGGGTGCCCAGGAGTGGGTGCTGACAGTTTGGGGGAGCACCCGCCTGGCCCCAGCCCAGGGCAGCGTGTTGGGGTGATCCTGGGTCCCCACACCATGACACCCAGCAGCAGCCACTACGTGTGTGTCACAGGGCTGTGCTTGTCCCCCTGTACCCTGCAGGGCTGGGGACACACACACATACCCAAGCACCTCAGAGCCCCCACCACCCCCTCCCACAGGCATCCCCACTCTGATGCCTTCATCACCCTGAGCATCCTCACCTGCACCCCCATGCTCCTGGACACCAATTTAAGCCCAGCAGCCCCAGTGCTGGGATGTGTTGTGCTCAGCTCTGTTCCCTGTGCCCACTTTGGGGGTTTCCTGCGTTATCTGCCCCCACTTAGGTGTTTTATTTCCCCCTGATGGATGCTGGATGTGCAGTGGGACCTGCTGCTGTTGCCATGGTCCCCCTTTGCTGCCCAGGGTGGGGGTGCTGGGACCACCTGCAGCCCCAGCTCATTTGGGGGGTGATGACTGGCAAACCAGCCTTCCCCCCACCCTGGGGGCACCCATTCTGCCCCCCTCTCTGTGCACTCTAGGTTCTCCCCATCCCTCTTCCCCTCTGCATCCTCTCTCCAGTTCCTCTGATCCCAAATATCACAGCTCCTGTGCTTCCCCCTCACACCCCCCATGCCCCAGATTCTTTCCTGGGTCTCCCCGATTCCTCTTTACCCCTCCAAATCCCCTCCAGCTCCGTTGCCCTCCGCAGGGCTTTGCTCCTGTCCCCTGCTCAATCACCTCTATCCCCACCGAGCACCTTCAGCTTGGCTCTGGTCCCTGCATGCTCACTCCCACCCTGTGTGACACCCCCTGCACCGTCCCATCCCTTTCCCCCTCCCCATATACACTTGGATCCTCTCTGAACCCGTCTCCAAGACCCTCCCTGGGTTTCTGTGCCCCCTGCTCTGCTCCAAGCTCCTCTGGGGCCACCCAGACCCCTCTGTCCCTTCCTCTGCTCCCCGTGCAGCAGAGTGGCCTGTGAGAGCTCGGGCAGGATGTGCTCCCCGTGTTCCCCCTGGATGGGACCCTGCCCCACGGTGTCACAGCGAAGAGAGCCTGGAAAGAGGCTTTGCTGTCATCCGCTCTGGGTCGCCCATGGCGTGGCTGGGCTGGGACAAGCACCAGCCGCCTCCTTCCCCAGGGGAGCTGGAGCTGGTCACATTGTTGTGCAGGTTTTGGCAGTCGTTCTCCTTGCTGGTGTTCTTCAGATGACCTGAATCCCAGAGCACAAAATCTTTCCTATTGAGATTTCTCCCAAACAGGCACGGGTGTCAGAGCCGGCGAGCTCCAGAGTGAGCGCTGTGCTGTCCCCGCGCTGTCCTTTGTCCCTGCGTGAGCAGTGAAAGCCTGGCAGCTGTGTGGGGGTGTTATTTTTCTCTGCTAAAGTGGCTGAAGCATTTCAAAGGGTTTCCCCAGGTGTTCTTGGCAGAGAGCTAAAGCCAGGCACATTTCCCTGGCCTCTGCATCACCCAAGACACTTCAGTTCTGCTTTTCCACCAAGCTGAGTGGTGTTGTCGATGCGCTAGAGGGAAGGGGTGGCATCCAGAGGGACCTGGACAGGCTGGGGGGTCCATGTGAACCTCGTGAAATTCAACCAGGCCAAGTGCAAGGTCCTGCACCTGGGTCAGGGCAATACCCAGTACCAGCACAGACTGGGGGAGGATGGATGGATGGATGGATGGATGGATGGATGGATGGATGGATGGATAGCAACCCTGTGGAGAAGGGCTGGTGGGTGACAAAAGGGACATAAGTCTGCAATGTGCATTTGCAGCCCAGAGAGCCAAATGTCTCCTGGGCCACATCACCAGCAGGTGGAGGGAGGGGATGCTCCCCCTCTGCTCTGCTCTCCTGGGGCCCCCCAGAGAACCGAGTCCAACTCTGGGTTGTCTGGCACAAGACAGACATGGACCCCAGGGGCTCTGTCCCTCTGTCACCAGTGCTGCCTCAGTCCCACCCTGCTCCCTCCAGCATTTTAGAACGATGCTAAAACCCAACCTGTGGCTGGTGATGCCAACCCAGGCGATGTGTGGGTCAAAAATCACCATCACATATATTAACCCTCCTAAAACCAACATGGAAATGGCAGATGTTTGTGCCTCCTTGTGTGGATGCAGCTCTGGCTGCCTCGTCCCGCATCCCACCCTTGCAGCTCCAGGACAGACCCCACACTGGTGGCCCTGCCTGCATCTCCCGTCCCAGAACAGCCAAAGGAGCCGCTTGTTTTGGCCTCCAACTGGCTGATTTAGCCTGGTTCCCTTTCTCCATGAAGGATAAAACCCGGTGCTGAGGCTCCGGTGTCAGTCCCAGCCTGTGCCTACCCTTCGTTGTGTGTCATTTCATGTGATTTTGATCACATCCTTGAAAACAAAAAGAACCTCCAACCCACTCAGTCTCAGCCCTCCCAAGGCAGAGATATTTCCGCGTGGTGAACGCTCCCATGCAAATTCTCCCATGTCCTATTTTAGGTTTCTCGCCGGCACTGGCTGCAGACAACTGCGCTGGAGCTCCTGTCAAGCCTTAGACAAGGGTCTCAGGGATATGGGTCAGTGCCAGGGGTGGGTTATGGTTGGGTTCCATGATCTTGAGGGTCTTTTCCAACCAAAATGATTAATGAGTTTTTAGGGTTTATCCCAAATGATGGGAACCCCCGGTTCCAGCTCTGCTCTTTACCAAATACCTTTTAGAGGCTGAAGAGGAAGGAGACGCAACACCTCAGCATACGGGGGGTCTTCCCCAAAGCTTCCCAGTGTCCCTTCTGTCTCCTCTGCACATCAGGGCAGGGCACAAGGGACAAAGTACCACCAGCACGCTCTGAAAGGTCATCATTTCTACCAGCTGCAACCTGATCTGGGTGAAGATGTCCCTGCTCATGGCAGAGGTTGGACTGCATGAACTGTGAAGGTCCCTTCCAACCCAAACTGTTCTGTGAGTCTGATGGCTGCACTCCAGTGGCGGGGATTCAGTTCAGGAGGGACCCAGGTTTTCAGGAATGCGGACCCAGGAGTTTGGGAGAGAGGACCCAGGAGTCCTGGAGAGAGGACCCAGGCGTCCGGGAAAGGGACCCAGGAGTTCAGGCGGGGATTCAGGTCAGGAGGGACCCAGGAGTTCGGGAAAGGGACCCAGGAGTTCGGGAAAGGGACCCAGGCGTTCAGGAAAGGGGACCCAGGAGTTCGGGAAAGGGACCCAGGAGTTCGGGAGAGAGGACCCAGGAGTTCAGGTGGGGATTTAGTTCAGGAGGGACCCAGGAGTACCCCTAAGGACCCAGTAGTTGGGGAGGGACCCAGGAATTTGGGAAAGGGACCCAGGAGTCCTGGAGAGGGGACCCAGGAGTTCGGGAAAGGGGACCCAGGGGTACCCCTAAGGACCCAGTAGTTGGGGGGGGACCCAGGAGTGCCCCAAGGGACCCAGGAGTTCGGGAGAGAGGACCCAGGCGTTCGGGCGATCCCGCTGCGTGGCCACGCCCCCTCCCCATCACCCCGCCCCCCTCTCCTTGGCCCCGCCCCCTCCGCCCCTGCACCGCGCGGCCTCCCCGGAGCCGAGCGGGCTCCGTCCCTCTCCTCCCCCCCCGCCCCCCCTGTGCTCCGGGTGCCGAGTTCGAATCCCCCCGCAGCCGCCTCCTCCCCCCGCTCCCTCGGTGTGCGGGGCCTTGCGGGAGCGCTGCGTGCGGGGCAACGCGGGGCGGGAGCCCCCGGCGCCCCCGGGATGCGTGAGGGCGGCCGGCAGGGCCTGCGGCTGAGAGGAATCAACCTGACAAGAGGTTTTGTTCCATGGAACAGGACAGGATGGGTCTTCCCTGAATATCGCTGGATCTCTTACAGTTGGATTAATATTAGGATGGCAACCAGCCCTGTAGCCATAGAACTCTTGTAATCAGTAACCAAACTCTGTTCTTAAAGCTGACATAGATTTATGGTATATTCTTACAAGGCAGGTAACTGTAACCGAGCCTTATTCTTAAGGTGGACATAGATTTACGATATATTCTTTTAAAGTTGGTACCGTAGAAAATAACTGATAATTGTAGCATCTTTTAGATAGGAAGTTTGTGTTATTACAGGTGTGGAATATTCTAATGGTTGTCAGGGGTGTAATGAATATGTATGTGACTGACTTGTATAATAAGGTATGGTCTGAATCAGCTGTTGGAAGCTTTGGGTGCGAACCCCTGGTTTCCCAGCGCTGGAATAAAGCACCGCATGGAGCTGCGCCCGTGGTTCTGTGTCCTGATTGCTGACATTAGCACAAATCACAACTGCATTTTTCACATCCTCCTCCTCCTCCTCCTCCCGCTCCTGTCCGGGATGTGCAGCTGCAGCAGGCTCAGTGCCAGGGCCACAAGGTGCAGGGGCACCAAGAGCGGGGCCGCAGCCGAGCGGGTCCAGCAGAGCCTTGGGGAGGGCTGCCCTTGGAGCAGGGCCGGAGCTCCAGCCCTCTCCCTGCAGGCCTTTCCCTGCCCCCCCAGCGCTCACCCACTGCCCAGCGCAGCCTCACAGCCACCAAGGAAACACCCACAGCGTGAGACCCAGCGGTTTGCAGGGGGGGCTTTACTGATGGGGGCAAGAGCTGGTGCCAGCAGCCTGGCCGGCACTGGCGCTCGTCACGCCGGAGAAGGCTCTTGCTGGACGTCTCTCTCGCGAGCCTCAGCGCCTGAGACGGTCTCCTGGCACCGGCCGACGTGGAGCAGATCCGCTCTCCAGAGCTGCGGAGTTGAGTACAAAGCTCTGCAGTCTTGTATGCACAGAGGTGCAGAGCAACAAGTCTGGTCAGGACACCTGTGGTGGGATCTGCTGCTGTCTGGAGAGAGCAGGTCCAGGTCCCTGGGGTGCAGTCCCACCCTGCTGCTCTCCGTGCCCCCAGGGCTGTCAGGAAAACACCCTCTTTGCCCAGCTCTGGCCTGAAGCTGGCCCACAGCCCCTTTTTCAGAGGCGAGCACTCCAAAAGGCAAACACTCAACTGGGAATGCTCTTTCCCCAGTTGTTTTTCACGGCCTGCGGTACCTGGGCCTCCCATTGCTCTGGCTCTTTTTTCCAGGCCTTTGGCGGTGCCACTGCTGCGCTTCTGCTCTATCTTGCTGCACAAGGACTCCCAGAGCTTGCGTGTTTCCTCCTCCGTGCACACGCGGGGCTGCGCCTGCAGGACCACGGCAATGCAGCAGCAGGCAGTGCTGGTGTCCCTGGCAGGGGCTGGGGGGATTTCAGCGCCCCCCTCCCTCCTGCCCCTTCTTTTCAGCCTCTCCATCAGCCCTGCTTTGCTCACGGTCCCGACTGCAGAGCCTTTCTGCAACGACCCCTGAGCCAAGGGAGCGCGGGGCTGAAAGCAACCCGGCTGCTTGCTGTCCCAGACCAGCCTGGCCGCACCGTTGTGCCGTCGCCATTACAAACGCCACCACATCAACCTTGGGGACGTACCGGTCCTGCCCTCCTCTCCCCCGCCTTGGCAGGGGGTGCAGCCTGGGGTGCAGCTTCCCGCAGGTGTTGGCTGCTGCCTGCCTCTTTCCCCGACCGTTCCCAGCGCAGCACGGCCAGCTCGCTGCAGACACACAGCGGGAGGAGGTGGTGTGAGCACAGGAGCGCACTCCAGCCGGGCTCCCAGCTGGGCGCCAGCCGCGGCCGCAGGAGCGGCTCTGCCGAGAGGCCGGTGCCAGGAGAAGCGGCTCTCTCCCGCGGGGCTACGGGGAGCAGGAGGAAGGGACTGCGGGAGAGGAAGCACTGCCCGTGTCCGGAGAGATTTACCACTGGAGCTTGTCCTGCAGATCCAGCTGCTCATCCCTCTCCCCTCTCCTCTTGCGGGCCACCTGCCCCAGGATGCAGGTCACCACCTCCCGCAGGGCCTGGTCTGTCCGTGGGGAAAGGCTCCTGCAACAGCAAGGACAAAGTCTCCCTGACTCTGCAGCTGGGACCGTCCTGCCTCTTCCC
The DNA here is from genome assembly GCF_037038585.1 of Patagioenas fasciata. Classification (NCBI taxonomy): domain Eukaryota; kingdom Metazoa; phylum Chordata; class Aves; order Columbiformes; family Columbidae; genus Patagioenas; species Patagioenas fasciata. The sequence goes on from NC_092546.1 coordinate 1,230,216, forward strand.
ACACTCAGCCCCACAGCTATGCGGCCCCGTTCTGCCCCACAGCCCCCTGGAGGCAGGAGGGGTTTCAAGCCCCTGCTCTGGCCCCTGCCGTGGGGTCTAACCCAGCCCGTTCCCGTGGCTGCAGAAATCCCCGGGCGCCCTGTGCAGCCCCGTGGCTCGGGGGTTGGCTCCCTGTACCCACCACCTCTGGCTCACCCCCACTGCCCCAGGGCTCGGCTGGAGCGGGCACACTCGTACCGCTTCGGGGGGACGCTGTTGTCCTCAGGGACTGTGGGGGGCTCTTCTCCGGCCTCTTCCCAGTCCTCCATAATGGTCCTGATCTCCAGCAGGTCCCAGCTGGACTCGTCTGACTCCACGCTGCTCGGGGAGCTGTCTGAGGAGCACTCGGGGGAGCTGGATTCCTGCACAGGAGGAGACTCTCACACAACAGCCCCGCACCCGGAGGGTGCTGCTTCCCAGCACGCAGACCCCAGAACACTTCTGGATGGACCACAGGGGACAGGGAGAACCGGGAGAAGGAGCTCAGCAGGCCCTGGGGTGACCTCTGAGTGTCACCAGGGTTTCACTGCAACTCTGTGTCCCCCTTCTTGCTCAGGAAGGGCAGCATCACCCGCCCGGCTCTGCTGCAGCAACGCTGCTGTGACGGCTTGGGTGCCAGAGGTGCTTTGCGGTCTCAGCCGCCCCGCGGGAGAAAGTGCTCTTCTTCTGCAGGAATCCCAAGTACCTGGCTCCTCTGCATCTCCTCTGGGTTTTCTGCCTCTCCTTCCACACCGGGTGTCTCCTTTTCTGCCTCGGCCTTTGCTTTCATTGCTCCGGCTGACAGCCGTTTACTTTTTTCCCCTACCGCCGCCTCTTTTTTCTTCTTTTCCTCTCCTTCCAGGAATTTCTGGATATACTGTGGAAGCTTCTCCTCTTTCTTCTTCTGCCGTTTATTCTGGAGGCCGAATGAAATGCAATAGCAGGCAGCATCAGTCTGTCCTGCCACGGCTGAGCTGTTTCCCTCCCTTCCCTCCCTTCTCTTCTGCCTCGCTGTCCACGCTGGTTTGCTCCCAGGTTCCCGCAGGCTCCGCCGAGGAGCCCGTCTGGGATGACCAGGGAGATCAGCCACCACCGGGCTACAAACCAGCCGGCAGCTGGCGAGCCCAGACCAGCCCTGCAGTCACCCGGCCGACAGAAACAGCCCCACGTGAGGGCTCTGGGGGTGTTTCCAGGCTGCTGGAAGTGACAAGTATATTCTCAACTGACAGTGACCCGCCTCCCTTCAAGCAAACACCAAAGCAACCGGTCAGTGGTCCCGTGAACACCCAGTGAAGAATCTTGTGAGCGCTGGCATGTGTGGAGCAACGCTGCTCTACAGTCCAGTAGGATGTGCTCCTGCAGCATCCGGTGTCGGGTACCTTTTCTCTCCTCTCAATGGCTCTGGCTATGAAGTCCACTTCTCTGGGGGCAACCAGAGGCGGTAGCTTTCCTTTCTCCTCCTTTTCCTTCAAGCAGCTCCTCTGGATGACCGGTAGCTGCCTGCAAAGACACAACAGGGCGTGTTGGCAGGAGCGCAGGAGGAGCTGGTTCTGCATCCTGTGCTTCCAGGTGGCGCACCTGCTTCTGCAGCAGAACGGGCTCTGCTCACATCCTTGTGATCAAGTCCCCAGGCACAGAGAAGACCCCAAGCTGTCAGCCTCGGATGTGCCCAACAGCCCCCCTGCAACCCAGGATGCCCAGGTCTCGGCCCTCTCTTGCTGGAGCACCCAGAGGAACAGGGTCCTGTGCCCGGAGATAGCGCTATGCCCTGTACGGGCAGGGTGGGCGCTGGGGACACAGTGTCAAAGGGGGGAGGACACGACCCCACGGAAAAGCGATCCTGCCAATGAGCTCTCCGTAAGACAGGCGTCAGCGCAGAAGAGGCTCCTGGTTACTCAGGGCCATTCTCTGCAGTAACTAACTGCAGAACTCTGTTCTCAGCAAACAGAAAGGCCAGGCTCATTTCAACCTGAAGGGAACGCCAAAATGACCTTCTGCTCCTGGAACGAGCCTTTGCACTTGGCTACTCAAGAGATCTGCACATCGGAAGGGAAGAAAGAAATGGTGGTGCCAGCAGAGTCTGCCAAGAAGCTGCAGACACTGCCATGAGCAAGAAACCGTGAGTCAGTGGGACGTGGGCAAAGCGCACGTGGGGTGTTTCCGGGAGAAACGTCTCGCTCCCACAGAGACCGGAGCAGGGGGCCACGCTCACCCGTTTGTGCGAGTGTCTCACCTGGCGCAAGGCTCACTCCCCTCGGCTTTCTGACCCTGCTCCGGCGTCACAGTCAGGGCAGGTAACCGATGTGGAGGAAGCCTGGCTCGACGGAGGAGGCGCTTCCCGGCAGCATCCTCTAGAAACGGGAAAGGAGACGGTTCTTCAGAACAGCATCTCGGTGTTGTTCTGGGAACCGGGTGCCACTCGTGTGCCAGTTCCAAGGAGAGTGACGTGCGGGTCTGCTCAGGGCTGTGGTAACACTGGGGAAGGTGGTCCTTTTCATCCCTTTGGGGGAAAGCCATGTTTCCTGGGAGGTCTTAGGCCTCTTCTGACACTGTTTTTTCATCCAACGCCCCATGCCCACAGTGCACCGTTATTCCCTGGGGAAGACTGTTTGCATGGCTTTCTCTCATCCGTGTGCTGAAATGGGGGGTTCCATGGGAGATACTGGTGCTGTCCAGGAGTCATTCTGGGGAGGGGAATCATTTATCTCAAGGGAACCCGGCTCTGGGGTTTCTGCATTGGTCCCGTGCACACAGATTTGCTGCTGGGGCAGGTTCACACCACAGGCCGTCACCTTTTCCCTTCACACATCCGTTCAGGTCTATCAGCGCTGGCACTTTGGGCACGGTCTCAAGTTGGTACCTGGCAGAGGAAGAAGGCAGCAGGCTGAAGAAAGGACACCACGTTGTTTCCCACCGCAGCCCAACCCGGAGGGACGCAGCAGAAGCTCCAGTGCCGGGAGAGGCCCCGTCAGCCTGTGCCCGCGTTTCTCCATCCCTCCCTGAGAATGGCCGTCCTCCCACAAAACCCCCTTGCTGCTGCTGGGGAAATGACTCTGCTCATCGCGCACATGGAGAGCAGAGTATTATCTAGTGCTCTGGTTTTCTAAGACGCCTTTGAATTCTGATCTTGCCCTCCGAGTTCCTCGTAAAGCCTTGCAGATTAACGTTTCCGGACCTAAGAGCAGTCTCTCCCAGAGAGGAAAGAAAAGGAGCAGGAGAAACGTAGCGGGAAATGTTGCCTAAATGCGTCTCTAGGCCCACAGCAGGACAGATGCAGAAGCCGTGCCACTGTCCCCCGTTCCTCAAGTGAAGTCAAACGTACCATGGCAGGACAACAACACGTCCAGAAGAGGTCTGGGAAGCAGCGGTGTCATGGCGTGAGATGACCGAGTCCCTCATCTCCGGCATCTGCAACGAGGACAGAGGCGGATGACGGGAGGAGCGGACGCTGGGAAGGGCCGGCTGCTCGCTCCGCCTCAGCCCAGCGCCAGCAAAGAGCCAGAGCCGCCCAAGGGCTCTGGGCTCAGCAAGCCTTGTCCTGCCTGTGCCTCTGCTCCCGGCCCCCAGAGTGGGGCACGCAGCGCTCCCCGCCATCAACGCCGGCCTTTTCTCGCAAAGTGCAGCTCCTCTTGGGGTGGCTCTTGCAAAGCCCGGCCATTGCACGCCAGGGAGGTGCTCTGCAGAGAGCCTGCTGTGCTCTAGAGCTCCAAGAGCCCAGGGGCTGAACGAGGCATGGCCGGCCAGGGGAAAGCAGCCCCCAGAAAGCATTTCAGAAGCAGCAGGAGTGGCGCTGGGAAAGTGAAAATCCTACCTCGAGAAGAGCTTGCAGCATCTTGCCAGCGCCATTCAGCCTTTCCAGAAAGTCTAAGTAAAATCTCATTTTCACGTCTTTTCCCTGGACAATCAGCATGCCCACGTCCCTCCAGATGATGGCAACGTTCTGCCCGTTCTCTACGCAGGCATGGAAAAGGTGCGTGGTCCTTTCCATGTAGAGCTGCACGGTGCCCTCAGAGACAGCGTTCTCTGAGGCTATCTCAGCATACGGCAGTTGCTCGAAATCTTGGTGGCCTGAAAGACGAGAGAAGAGGAACACATGAGCTTGCAGACCTGCTGGGCAGGCTACAATCAAAGGTCTGCAGCCTCCAGGCCCTCGGGCAACACTTTGGTACTGGGCTGTCTGGCTGGGCCAGCGCCTCTGAGGAGACGCTCGGCTTGTCCCTTCCTCTTAAAGCGGACAGTGAGGTGCGGAGCAGACAGCGGTGGCTTCTCTGATACAGAAAGGGAAACAAAGAGTCTTAGGCACTTGGTGGGAAGAAGAGTGACTGCGGGACAAAGTGGGGAGATAGGCGCCAGGTCCCAGGGCAGCTGGAGGGTGCCAGCCCGCACTCGGTGCTGTCTTTGTCTTTAGAGAGAAACGCACCCCAAACACAGCCCCAAGCTCCTGGTGCTCCCCGGGGTCCCACAACAGCTGCCCCAAAGGCAGCAGTGACCAGAAGGCGCAGGTGTCCCGCCAGTGGCTTTTGGAAGGAACCGTCTTTCCCCCCTGGGTTTCCCCTGCTTTTCCCCCGTGCAAGGAGGCTGAGGGAGCTGGAAGAGCCCCGGCATTTGCCTGGACGAGGTCTAGAGCAGCGGAAAGGGGGAGCAAGAGTTGAAGCATCATGGAACCAGAAGACACCACACCAAGGAAGCTGTGAGGGACCCTGTTGTGGAAGCAGGACAAAGAGAGTGCGCTCTTAGCTGCATTGTCCTCTGGTGATTCTTTAAAACAAACAGCTGGGCAGGGTCCTTCCACAGCCGGCTGGCTTTGTCGAGTGGAGCTCTTGGCAGGGCCGCGGTGGGTGGTTGGTGCTCCCCTCAGTCACCTCTGGAGAGCACAGCACCCCTCCCACCCTGCTCAAGGCCAGCGCCGCTTTCACGCTGCTCACCAGGAAAGTCTGTGCAAGCACAGCGGAGCTCACGGTCCTGCGCAACAGCCTTTTCAGGTTGAAACACGGGTCTCTCCACGATCACCAGATCCTGCTCGCTGAGGGCTACTCGCTTCGTGACAACCGCAAAAGTCCCGATTCCGGGAATGCGGACAGCCTGGAACAGAGGAGATGGCGGATGGGAAGAAGCCTTGGAGGGGCAGACGGGTGACTTGTCAGAGGAGGCTGATGGTGCTTAGTGCCCTGCCCTGGCCTGAGGTACAAAGGAGCAAGATGGGCTCCTTGGGAGAACACAAACAGGGGCTGCGCTTTTCCCTCGCACCCCGCTTCAGCTACGAAGAACCAAATAGGTGAGGGAAAGCTGACAAACACCCTCTGGCTCAATCAGATAGAAGGCAGGGGGTTCCCACGCTTGGAATAAATCCAGATGTGTCCCAGGCTTCCAGGTTTTCACATGCAACTCTGACGGGGGGACCTTCTTGTACATCTGAATGGACAGAGAAGGTGTCCATGTCACGGTGTGCATTGCAGTGTTGTGCTGGGGCGTTGCTCCTGCTTTCAACGCAGGGGAAGAACAGCTGCACCCGATGGCAAAGGGCTGTCAGGACTTGATCAGCGTTCATCAGGGTGTGAGGGGAGAAGGAGGTGAGGCCCACCTGGTGGAGAGCCAGCTGCAGGCTGAGGTGATACGATGTGCTGGCCCAAATCTTAGCGAACTCTGGAAGAACAAGGGAAAGACCCGTCATGCTCTGAGGCAGCAAGCTCAAGACCATTCGGCCCACTCCTGTCCAAGGAGCGATGCATCTTTCACTCAGGCATTTCAGGTGGTCTCTCTCCAGCCCGGCAAGAACCAAGGCACACCTCCTGCTGCCTCCAAGGGGCTCCTTTCCTTGCGGGTGCAGCTCTCCAGGGTGTGACCCACTCCCACGGGAAGCCGGCAGTGCTCTGCCCTGCCCGCGGGGCACGGGGCTGCGCTCCACGCGGCTCTCGGAGGCTCAGGGCAGGCCCTGGTGTCTCCCCAGCAGGGGCCAGTTTTGCCGGGTCACATCTCTGAACACACAGAGCCCACGTGGCCCACGAGCACCTTCAGCTCTTCCATTCAGACGTGAGCTCAGCGTGGGCAATGCCCAGCGCCAGGCAAGGGCAGCCCCTTGGGGTCAGGGGCTTCTGCCTGGGCTGCCCCAGGAAGGCAGGGGCCACGTCAGGGAGGGAACCAGGAGCCCTGGCTGCCACATCAGCCCCTCAGCCCTTTGGGATGGTCAAGCAGGTCCCTCCTTGCACTCACCACTCCTGAGCAACCACCCCCCACAGTCCTCGGGTTTCCGTGCCTGATTTCAGAGATGTCCTTGACCCAGACACACATGTGAAATTGGGCCTGAAGGCCTTACCATAACGCTCCAGCTTCTCAATAGTTGGGCTCAGGTGAGGCTGCAAGAAGAGCTGTCTTGCCATCTTAGTTCCACTCCTGCTTCAAGTCAACAACTGCAGAGAGTGGCTGGACAATGGCTTTACTGCTTCTCCTTGTCCTCGTCCTTCTCCTCCTCCGTCTTGTCCTGATCCTTCTTCTCCTTCTCCTCCTCCTCCTCCTTCCTTTTCTCTCCTCCTCCTCCTCCTTCTCCTTCTCCACCCTTCACCTCCTTGGTGCTGTCCTGCTCCCTCTCTCCGCCTTCTCCTCCTCACTGCAGAGCAGCTACTCCAGAGCAGAGCGGTGCGAGAGCAGCTCTCAGCACTTGGAGTCCACTCGGCCTCACCGGGGTGAGTGGGGCAGACGCTGGTCACGACAGGGACAGGGGGGCTGTCACCACTGTGACGTCTGGCTGTCCCACTGTGACCCTGGACCGTGTCACAGAGGGGCTGCACACACCCTCCCCCCAGGCCCTGCCAGGGGCTCTGCAGTGGGCAGGGGCTTCCGGGAGCTGCCCCCACCCCACTGTCTCCTGAGCGGGAGGGGTTTCCCCAGGCCACCCCTGCCATGTCCCCACATGGGGACACCGGGCTGCAAGCGCCGATGGGCTTCCTTCCACCCTTCCCCGCTTCTTCCTGCCCCTCTCACCCAACGTGTCTGCAGCGGGGAGCGCGGCTGCCCTGCCTGGCGCAGCTTGGGCAGGCGATGGCTGCTCACACCGGCTTTGGAGCCGGCTGCACCCCTCTCCCACCGGCCCCGGCAGCACCGGACCTGCTCCCACACGGGTCCCGCTGCAGCTCCCGCTGCTCACGGTTCCCAGTGCCATGGAGAGGACTGCTCTGATTTGCTGAAGGTGCTGAGGGGGGTGCCGTTGCCAAACTCGGGGAGGGGGTTCAGGCTGCCGAACCAAACAGGGTGGTGATGGATGGCCGCTGCTCCCTTGGTGTTCCCAGGAGAGAGGCCTGTCCATGCAGCAGCACTCGCGGTGCCCTAGGGCTCATTAACGCTCCGTGCCACAGGTCGCCCGGCTCCAGGCCGCCCGCCTGGTCCCACGGGCCGTCGAAGGGCTCAGGGTCGATAACTCTTGCGGGAATGGCAGGGTGTTCAGTTCCAGCTAAAGGGCCTTGGACAGATTACACGGAAGTGTTTTCTATGGGTGTAAGACGTGATGGCCCAGACCAGTGAGAACGATATCTCGGGTCAGAAAACCACCCCCGTGTGTGCGATGTGTGAATGTTGGGCCTGGGCGTGTGAACGAGTGGGTCGGAACGCCGCCCACAAGATACGCATGGGAACGTGACTGAAACCAGTCACAATAGGAGTGTGGTGTGTTTAGAATAACAATTATTGAACAAAGTCATTTGTCTAACCTCTTAGCCCAAGCTCATCCCTGTAAATCTATAAATGGAGAACCGTTAATAAAAGAGAGCTCAGCTCTGCCCGGCTCTGCTCTTGCTGCCAACAAGAACCCTGTGCCTGTGCGCCCCGTCTGCGCCTGTGTGAATCGTTCCTCATCGCCACAACGCTGACAATCCTTTCCTCAGAACCCTCCGGGTCCCCAGCACCCTCCTGTCTCGTCCTCCCTAACAATGATTCAGTCCCCATTCCTCCCCGTCTGCACAAAAACGTGGTTTGCAGGTCACCAAGCTGGGGACCCATCCCTGGGGCCGCACAGGCAGTGCCCCGGCCTTTCTGCCTTGTGGACCTGTGGATTTTCTTGAAGAATTCCTTGCCAGATTCAGGCAAGCGTATATCCGTAATATAATTTCTCTCTAAACACGTGGGTGTATTTTTCCTGGGGTTAGGGACTGTAATAGACTTAACGATACATTTGTTAATCAAACCGGTCTAAATGGATATGTTATCAGTGGCTGTGAAACCTGAGCGTGTGATATTAGTATATGCTGCCATTAAACAATGCAACCTGTATGTAGTCTTTGTAAAAAACTTGTTCCACAGATACGTGTAAAAGCCTAATTTAGCGTACCCTGCAGAACATTCAGGAAGAGACTGACAGAGAGAAGGGCCCAGTTGCATCCTTCTGTGAACAGGATAACGGGGTCTTCAGCACAAAGCGGGAGGAAAACCAGCTCAAGGCCTTGGAGCCCTGGCCAAACCCAGCGTGCTAGGCCAAGGATAAGAAATGCACAAAAGAACGGACCGCAGCCTTCATCCAAAAGACCCCCGCCCGTGACCACCCGCAGACACTGCGCAGGCGCAACAGGAAGGAGCCAGAGCTGAAGACTATAGATATAATTCCTTGGAACTCATTTTAATAAGAACGGCCTTGTCGAGGAAAAGTTATGAATGTGTATAGGCGTTCCTGGAATAACCATGAATACGTAATCCTTTACCACATGTAACCAAGCTGGCCGCTCCTGGAAAGGCGCCGTGGTGCAGCGCAGGCTCCCCGGCCGCCCAGCGCTCTTTTGCCCGCTTGCTGCAATAAATTCTAAGCAATTTATTCCGACGGGTGCGTGCTGTTTATCGTGATCGTCTGTAACACCGTGCACGTTTGCACGCGTACTTTCCGTGCTTAACACAAGCACGTGTATCAATTATTTCCTCGCACAATCGCGGGTGTATTTTCCTCCCCTGCTTCCGCACAAGCACGTGTAACTTTCCGTGCACATCTGCACGTGTATTAACCCTCGCAGGATTGCGAGTGTATTGTAAATTTACCCTCGCAGAATCGCGAGTGTGCACTTTCCGTACTCACTACAGCACGTGTATCTCTTCAAAATAACCCCACACCGTGTTCAGGCAAGTGCGGACTCCTCCCGGGCTCAGGGACGGCTCCGGCACTGTTTTGGTGAAGCCACGTGCATGCACTCTGTGCACCGCCTGTCGTATTGGTTGCTGCCCCTTCATCATTTTCCTCAACTGGTATCCGAACCTTTATTCGAGTCACTTTTGGATGCTAAAACCCTGTTTCTCACCGGTTTAACAGAAGTTGTTTTGGACCCTGTTGTCCCTTAAACGAACCTGGGGTGCCTCCGGGACACCCCCCTTTCCATATTGATCCCCAGGAATGAGTCCCCCCTCAGTCTCCTCTTGTCCAGCTCCAGAGCCCCAGCTCCCTCAGCCTTTCCTCACACGGCAGATGCTCCACTCCCTCCAGCATCTTGGTGGCTGCGCTGGGCTCTCTGCAGCAGTTCCCTGTCCTTCTGGAGCTGAGGGAGAACTGGACACAACATTCCAGGGGTGGTCTCCCCAGGGCAGAGCAGGGGGGCAGGAGAACCTCTCTCATCATCTTGCACAATAACGCCCCCAAACTGAGTAGTTTTGCCAAAAAGAAATTGCAAATCTTCCAAACTCTCGCAAATAAATTTGTAATTTCACCAAAAAATGCGCAAATCTTGCCTCAAAATACTAATTTCCCCCCCAATTGCAAATCTTGCCCCAAAACCTTGCAATTTTGCGCCAAAATCTACAAATCTTGACAAGAAAATCCGTAATTTTGCCCAAACTTGGCAAATTTGCAAAAAAATTTATAACCTTTTTGGGGGAAACACTCATTTTTTGATCCATTTTTTCGGGGGAAACACATTTTTTTATTAGAAACAAGTGCATATTTTGGGGAAAACCCCAATTTTAGGGCCATATTTGGGGAGAAACACCCATCTTTGGACCCATTTTTGGAGGGTGCACACAGTTTTGGGTGCACTCATTTTTTTGGGGGGGGGAAAACAACTTTTGGGCCCACATTTTGTGGGTAAACACCATTTTTTGGACACATTTTTGGAATGAAACAGCCATTTTCAGTCCCATTTTTCGTGGGGTAGTACCCATTCTGGAGGGAACAAGACCCATTGTTTTGGGAAAAAACCAATACTTCCACTACTTGAGGTCCATTTTTGGGGGAAAACACTCAGTTTTGCGGGGAACCCATTTTTATGGGGAAAAAGCATTTTTGGGGCCCATTTTTTGGGCAAAGTACACAATTTGGGGGTGTCCCAGTTTTGTTACAAACCAGACCGGGTCTCTTTCAGTGATTTTCTCTCAGCTAAGCTCTTCTCGGTCGCTGTACCTTTCTGGGTCAGCCTGCATATTTTTCCCAGGATGCCCGTGGCGCCGAACTGGAACTCGCCTCCAACCCCCGTCATCTTTTCGGTCCCCTAGCGGTGCCCGACAGCGACAGGGCAGGGGCTGTCTCAGGTCCTCCCCGTCTGCCCAACAGGGCAGGGCTCCATCGCCTTTGGGGGTGTCCCCTGGAGCCTCTCCGAGTGGCGCCAGCAACTCCGCGCTCAGCACCAGCGGGTGCGGCTCCTCCTGAGGGGATGGGGGATGAGGGGGCGGGGCCACCGGCCGGCGGCGCGCGGGGCTGAGGCGGCGAGCTGCGATTGGCCGGCCGGGCCGCAGCGGCCGTTCCCGCCTGAGCCTTGGGGCGGAGCCAGAGCGGGAGTGCGGGGGGCGGCCGGGCCAGGAGCCGCCCGCAGAGCGCCCGGAGAGCGGGCTTCGGGGACTCTGCCCGGGAACGAGCGGCAGGAGGAGAGGAGACGGCCCCAGCGGTACCGGGTGAGCTTCTGGCTGGAGCCTGGGAGCTGTTCCTCCCAGCGAGGGCTGTCGGGCACTGAACGGGCTGCCCAGGGCAGGGCTGGAGCCGCCATCCCTGGAGGGGTTTCCACAGGAGCTCCTGAGGGCCGTGGGCAGTGCCGGGGGGTTGTGCTTGGACTCCAGCACCTTCAAGGTGTTTGACACCCAAAGGGATTCTGTGGCACACTCAATTTTCACATTGCCATGGAGCCTGGAGGTCCCAGCGGGGTTTGGATCAGCGTGTTCTGGAACATTCTCAGTGGTCGGGTCTGTGTGCAGAGTGTGGTGGGAATGAGAAGAGAGGAGGTGGAGAGAACAGTGGGGAGGTGGAGGAGCAGGAGTGGAGGTGAATACCAGAGAGAGCGAGTGTGTGCGGATCAGCAGTGATCACCCCAAACCTGCCCCGCAGACACGGCACCCAAAATCCTGCACCCCAAAATACTCTTCCCAAACCTGCACCCCAGATCCTGACCCCAAGCCCTGCACCAAAACCTGCCCCTCAATCCTGCACCCCCAAATCCTCCACCCCCGATCCTGTCTTCCCAAACCCTGCACCCCAGATCCTGCACCCCCAAATTCGGCCCTACCAAACTATGCACCCCTAAACCCTACAACTGAAACCTTGCACCCCCTAATCCTGCCCTCCCTACCTTCCTGAACCCCGAAACCTGCACCCCAAACCCTGCATTCCCAAATCTTTCCGTCCTATACCCTCCACCCCTAAACCTGCCCCCAAACCCTGCACCCCAAAGAATTCCCTCCCAAACCTTGCACCTCCAAATCCTGCACCTCAAAGGCCTGGAAACCCAAGCCCTTCAACCCCATCCCTGCAACACCAAATCCTGTACCCCAAACCCAGCACCCCAGAATCCTGCACCCCAAATCCTGCCTACCAAACCTTTCACTGCAAACCCCTGCACCCCAAGATTGTGCTGCCCTAAACACTGAACCCCCAAATCCTGCAGACCCGGATCCTTGACTCCCAAGACTCTGCACCCCCAAATCCTGCACCCAAATCTCTCACCCCCACCACCCTGCACTCCCAACCCCTGCACCCCAAAACTCCACACCTCCAAATCCTGAACCCTGAAACCCCGCACCCCCAAATCCTGTGCCCCAGTCCTGTGCACCCCACACTCTGCAACCTTAAATTTCCCCCCAAGCCCCTGCACCCCAAACGCTGCACTCTGAGACCTGACTTCTAAACCCTGCACCCCCAACAGTGCACCCCCAAATCCTGAAGCCCCAGATCCTTCCCTCCCATACTGTACACCCCCAAATCCTGAACCCCCAGATCCTGAATTCCAGGATCTTGCACCCCCAGACCCTGCACCCCCAAATCAGACACACGAAAACTCTCCACCCCCAAATCTTGCACCTCTAAGCCTCCACCCCTTAACACTGCATCCCCAAATCTTTCACCCCAAAACCTCAACCCAGAACCCTTTACCCCAAAACCCTACACCTCCAAATCCTGAACCCTTAAACCCTGCACCCCCAGAATGAATGAACCCCCAAAACCTACACCCCCAGATGCTGCTGCCCCATACCCAGCACCCCAAACTCTGCACCCAGAAATCCTGCACTCTCATAACCCTGCACCTCAAATAATTCCCTCGACCCTGCACCCCCAGAACCTGTAACCCCAATCGCTGCACCCCCAGGTCCTGTCCCCAAACTCTGCACTGCCAGATCCTGCCCCCCTAAACCCTTAAAGCCCAAATATTGTACCCTCAGATCCTTCCTCAACACCCTGCACCCCCAAATTCCCCACCGAAAACCTGCACCCCCAGATCCTGCACCACCAAGTTCTGTGCCCTGAAGCCCTGCACTGAAAATCCTGCCCCCTAACTCTGCACCCCCAAATCCTGCACCCCCAAATCCTGCATCCCTAAACCCTGCACCCCCAAATCCTTCAACCCCCAAAGCCAATGCACTGCCAAACCCTGGACCCCCAGATACTGCACCCCAGAACCCTGCACGTTGAAATCCTGCACCCCCAAACCCTGCAGCCCAGAACCCTGTACCCGATATCCTGCCGCCCCACAACTTGCACCCCCCAAACCTGCAACCCCAAATACTGCACCCCAAATCCTGCATCTTGAAACCCTGCACCCCTAAATCCTTCCTCCCAAGCCATGATTCCCCAAAACCTGTAATACCAAATCCTGCACCCCTAAATTCAGCCCTACCATACTTTGCACCCCTATAATTCAGCCCTACCATACTCTGCACCCCTAAACCCTGAAATCTTACACCCCCTGATCCTGCCCTCCCAAATCCTGAGCCCTGCACCCCCAAAGCCTGCATTCCCAAACGCAGCAACCCCAGGTCCTGAACACCCAAACACTGCACCCCCAAATTAGGCAGCCCCAAACCCAGCACCCCAAAATCCTCCATTCACAAACTCTGCATCCCCCAAACCTGGACCCCCACATGTGCACCCCCAAAATCATGCCCCCCTGAAATGCTGCACTTCAAAACCCTGCACCCCTAAATCCTTCTCCCAAAACCCTGCCCCCCAAACCCTACACCCCAAGGTCCTTCCCCCACCTCCTGGAACCCCAAACCGTGCACCCCAAAGAATTCCCTCCCAAACCTTGCACCTCCAAATCCTGCACCTCAAAGGCCTGGAAACCCAAGCCCTTCAACCCCATCCCTGCAACACCAAATCCTGTCCCCCAAACCCAGCACCCCAGAATCCTGCACCCCAAATCCTGCCCTACCAAACCTTTCACTGCAAACCCCTGCACCCCGAGGTTGTGCTGCCCTAAACACTGAACCCCCAAATCCTGCAGCCCCAGTCCTATGCACCCCACACTCTGCAACCTTAATTTTCCCCCCAAGCCCCTGCACCCCAAACGCTGCACTCTTAGACCTGACTTCTAAACCCTGCACCCCCAAACAGTGCACCCCCAAATCCTGCACCCCTAATCCTCCACCCTTTTAACACTGCACACCCAAAACCTGAACCACCAAATCTTTCACCCCCAAAACCTCCCTCCTCCAAACCCTGCACTTCAAAATGCTGCACCCCCAAATCCTTCTCCCCAACACCCTGCACCCCCAGATCCTGACCCCAAAAGCCTGCACCCCAAATCCTGTACCCCAAAGCCCTGCACTCTCAAATCATACATGCCCAGAACGTGCACCCTAAACTGTGCACCCCAAAATCCTAAACCCCTTAACCCTGCACCCCCAAATCCTCCAGACCCATGTGCCGAACCCAGCACTCCAAAATCTACCCCCCAAAACCTACATCCCCAAATCCTGCACCCCCAGGTCCTGAACAGCCAAAATCTGCACCCCCAATTCTGCCTCCCCAAGACCTGCACCCCCAATTCTGCCTCCACAAGACCTTCACCCCCAGTCCCTGCTCCACTAAATCCTACACCCCCAAACCCTGCACCCCCAACCTCCTGTACCCCAAATCCTGCCCCCACAAGTTGCACCCCAAAACCCTGCTACCCCACATCTTGTACCCCCAGATCCTTCCCCCAACACCCTGCAATCCCAAACCCTGCACCCCCAATTCTGGCGCTAAACCCTGCACCCCCAGAACGCTGCACCACTGAACCTTGCACCCTGAAACCCTGCTCCCCCAATCCCCCCCCCCAAAACTCTGCACCCCAAAATCCTATACCCAAAACCCTGCACCCCACAAGTTGCACCCCATATCCCTGCACCCCCAAATCCCTGCACCCCCAAATCCTCCAACCCTCAGGTCCTGCACCCCCAGGTGCTGAACACCTGAACCCCTCACCCCAGACCCCTCACCCCAAAGCCCTGCACCCCCAAATCCTGCCTCTAAACGCTGACCTACAAGGTTCTGTACCCCAACAGCCTGCTCACCCAGATCCTGCACCCCAGAACCCTGCACCCCCATATTCTGATCCCTACAGCCTGCACCCCCAGCTCCTGCACCCCCAAAACCTGTACCCCTAAATCCTGCACCCTTCAACCCTGCAGCCCACAACGCTGCACCCCCAACCTCTGCAGCCCCAGTTCCTTAACGTGTGAAACCTGCGCCCCTAAGTCCTGCACCTCAAAACCTTACACCCGGAATCCTGCCCCCCAAACCATGCACCCCAAAATCAAGGCCCCTCAAACTTGCACTCAAAAGTCCGCACCAAGAAACCCTCCCCGCCCAGTTCCTAAAGACATGGAACCTGCACCCCCAAATCCCGCACCCCAAAACCCTGCAGCCCAGTACCCCAGACCACCAAATCTTGCAACTCCAAATCCTGCCCCCTTTAGCCCTGCACTTCAAACCCTGCACCCCAAATCCTGCAACCAAACCCTGCACCCCAAATCCTGCAACCAGCCCTTGTACCCCTAAATCCTTGACCTCCACATCCCGAATCTCCAAACGCAGCAACCCCAAAACCCTACACCCCCAATCCCTGCACCCCCAAATCATTGTCCTTCAAATCCCACACCCAATGCTCGTACACCCCAAGATCTTGCACCCCCACACACTGCACCCCAAATCCTGCACCCCCAAATCCTCCAGCCCCATGTCCCAAACCCCCAAACCCTGCACCCTCAAGTCTTGCACCCCCAAACCATTCTCCCCGAAATCCTGCAACCCCAAACCCCACACCTCCTGCACCCCAAAATTCGACACCTCCAATTCTAAACCCTTAAACCCTGCATCCCCCAAATCCTTCCCCCCAAAACAGTGCCCCCCAAACCCTGCACCCCAGATCCTGCAGCCCCTAACTCTGCACCCCAAACGCTGCACCCTCAGATCCTGCGTCCCCCAACCCTGCACCCCAAATCCTTTACCGCAAAATTCCCCAAACCTGCAAACCCAAATTCTGCACCCCCAGTTCCTAAACATGCGAACCCTGCACCCCCAAACATTCAGCCCAAAGCCCTGCACCCCCAAATCCTGCCGTACACAACCCTTCCCCCCAAACCTCTTCAACCCAAGGTACTGAAACCCTAAGCCCTGCACCCCAAACCTACATCCCCAAATCCTGCACCCCCAGGTCCTGAACACCCAAAATCTGCACCCCCAAATCCCTGAACTCTAAAAACCTGAACCCCCAATTCTGCCTCCCCAAGACCTGCACCCCCAAACCCTACACCACTAAACCCTGCACCCCCAAACCCTGTACCCCAAATCCTGACCCCCACAAGTTGCACCCTGGGGACAATGGGGGGTGCCCAGGATGTGAGAATGAGTCCTGAGGACAAGGGGAGCCTGACAGGGCCCGAGCAAACCCGACAGGGCCTGACGGAGCCTGACAGGGCCCGAGCAAACCCGACAGGGCCCGAGCGAATCTGACAGGGCCCGACGGAGCCCGACAGGGCCTGAGCAAACCCGACAGGGCCTGACAAGGCCCGACAGGGCCTGAGCAAACCCGACAGGACCCGACAAAGCCTGACAGGGTCCGATGGAGCCCGACAGGGCCCGAGCAAACCCGACAGGGCTCGATGGAGCCCGACAGGGCCCGAGGAAACCCAACAGGGCGCGACGGAGCCTGACAGGGCCCGAGCAAACCCGACAGGGCTCGACGGAGCCCAACAGGGCCTGAGGAAACCAGACAGGGCCCGACGGAGCCCGACAGGGCCCTAGCAAATCCGACAGGGCCTGAGCAAACCCGACAGGGCCCGACGGAGCCCGACAGGGCCTGAGGAAACCAGACAGGGCCCGACGGAGCCCGACAGGGCCCTAGCAAACCCGACAGGGCTTGACAAAGCCTGACAGGGCCCGAGCAAACCCGACAGGGCCCGAGCAAACCCGACAGGGCCCGACGGAGCCCGACAGCGCCCGAGCAAACCCGAAAGGGCCCGACGGAGCCTGACAGGGCTCGATGGAGCCCGACAGGGCCCGAGGAAACCCGACAGGGCCCGACGGAGCCCGATAGGGCCCGAACGAACCCGACAGGGCCTGACGGAGCCCGACAGGGCCCGAGCAAACCCGCAAGGGCCCGACGAAGCCTGACAGGGCTCGATGGAGCCCGACAGGGCCCGAGCACATCCGACAGGGCCCGACAAGGCCCGACAGGGCCCGAGCAAACCTGACAGGACCTGACAAAGCCTGACAGGGCCCGACGGAGCCCGACAGGGCCTGAGCAAACCCGAAAGATCCCGATGGAGCCTGACAGGGCTCGATAGAGTCCGACAGGGCCCGATGAAACCCGACAGGGCCCGACGGAACCCGAGAGGGCCCGAGGAAATCCGACAGGGCCCGACGGAGCCTGACAGGGCCCGAGCAAACCCGACAGGGCCCGACAGAGCCCGACAGGACCCGAGCAAACCCAACAGGGCCCGAGCAAACCCGACAGGGTTCGACAAAGCCTGACAGGGCTCGATGGAGCCCGACAGGGCCCGAGGAAACCCGACAGGGCCCGACGGAGCCTGACAGGGCCCGAGCAAACCCGACAGGGCCCGAGCAAACCTGACAGGGCTCGACGGAGCCTGACAGGGCCCGAGCAAACCCGACAGGGCCCGAGCAAACCTGACAGGGCACGAAGGAGTCCGACAGGGCCCGAGCAAACCCGACAGGGCCCAACGGATCCCGACAGGGCCTGAGCAAACCTGACAGGGCCCGACGGAGCCTGACAGGGCCCGAGCAAACCCGACAGGGCCTGACGGAGCCTGACAGGGCCCGAGCAAACCCGACAGGGCTCGATGGAGCCCGACAGGGCCCAAGGAAACCCGACAGGGCGCGACGGAGCCTGACAGGGCCCGAGCAAACCCGACAGGGCTTGACAAAGCCCGACAGGGCCTGAGGAAACCAGACAGGGCCCGACGGAGCCCGACAGGACCCTAGCAAACCCGACAGGGCCTGAGCAAACCCGACAGGGCCTGACGGAGCCCGACAGGGCCTGAGGAAACCAGACAGGGCCCGACGGAGCCCGACAGGGCCCTAGCAAACCCGACAGGGCTTGACAAAGCCTGACAGGGCCCGAGCAAACCCGACAGGGCCTGACGGAGCCTGACAGGGCCCGAGCAAACCCGACAGGGCACGAGCGAATCTGACAGGGCCCGACGGAGCCCGACAGGGCCCGAGCAAACCCGACAGGGCCTGACAAGGCCTGACAGGGCCTGAGCAAACCTGACAGGACCCGACAAAGCCTGACAGGGTCCGATGGAGCCCGACAGGGCCCGAGCAAACCCGACAGGGCTCGATGGAGCCCGACAGGGCCCGAGGAAACCTGACAGGGCGCGACGGAGCCTGACAGGGCCCGAGCAAACCCGACAGGGCCCGACAGAGCCCGACAGGACCCGAGCAAACCCAACAGGGCCCGAGCAAACCCGACAGGGTTCGACAAAGCCTGACAGGGCTCGATGGAGCCCGACAGGTCCCGAGGAAACCCGACAGGGCCCGACGGAGCCTGACAAGGCCCGAGCAAACCCGACAGGGCCCGAGCAAACCTGACAGGGCTCGACGGAGCCTGACAGGGCCCGAGCAAACCCGACAGGGCCCGAGCAAACCTGACAGGGCACGAAGGAGTCCGACAGGGCCCGAGCAAACCCGACAGGGCCCAACGGAACCCGACAGGGCCTGAGCAAACCTGACAGGGCCCGACGGAGCCTGACAGGGCCCGAGCAAACCCGACAGGGCCTGACGGAGCCTGACAGGGCCCGAGCAAACCCGACAGGGCTCGATGGAGCCCGACAGGGCCCGAGGAAACCTGACAGGGCGCGACGGAGCCTGACAGGGCCCGAGCAAACCCGACAGGGCTCGACGGAGCCCGACAGGGCCTGAGGAAACCAGACAGGGCCCGACGGAGCCCGACAGGGCCTGAGCAAACCCGACAGGGCCTGACGGAGCCCGACAGGGCCTGAGGAAACCAGACAGGGCCCGACGGAGCCCGACAGGGCCCTAGCAAACCCGACAGGGCTTGACAAAGCCTGACAGGGCCCGAGCAAACCCGACAGGGCCTGACGGAGCCTGACAGGGCCCGAGCAAACCCGACAGGGCCCGAGCGAATCTGACAGGGCCCGACGGAGCCCTACAGGGCCTGAGCAAACCCGACAGGGCCTGACAAGGCCCGACAGGGCCTGAGCAAACCCGACAGGGCCCGACGGAGCCCGACAGGGCCCGAGCAAACCCGACAGGGCCCGACGGAACCCGACAGGGCCCGAGCAAACCCGACAAGGCCCGAGGAAATCCGACAGGGCCAGACGGAGCCTCACAGGGCCCGAGCAAACCCGACAGGGCTCGACGGAGCCCGACAGGGTATGAGCACACTCGACAGGGTCCGACGAAGCCTGACAGGGCTTCAGCAAACCTGACAGGGCCCGAGCAAACCTGACAGGGCCCGACGGAGCCCGACAGAGTTCGACAAAGCCTGACAGGGCTCGATGGAGCCCGACAGGGCCCGAGGAAACCCGACAGGGCCCGATGGAGCCTGACAGGGCCCGAGCAAACCCGACAGGGCTCGACGGAGCCTGACAGGGCCCGAGCAAACCCGACACGGCCCGAGCAAACCTGACAGGGCTCGAAGGAGCCCGACAGGGCCCGAGGAAACCAGACAGGGCCCGACAGAACCCGACAGGGCCTGACGGAGCCCGACAGGGCCCGAGCAAACCCGACAGGGTTCGACAAAGCCTGACAGGGCTCGATGGAGCCCGACAGGGCCCAAGGAAACCCGACAGGGCCCGACAGAGCCTGACGGCGCCCAAGCAAACCCGACAGGACTCGACGGAGCCTGACAGGGCCCGAGCAAACCCGACAGGGCCCGAGCAAACCTGACAGGGCACGAAGGAGCCCTACAGGGCCCGAGCAAACCCAACAGGGCCCAACAGACCTTGACAGGGCCCGAGGAAACCCGACAGGGCCCGACGGAACCCGACAGGGCCCGAGCAAACCCGACAGGGCCCGAGGAAATCCGACAGGGCACGAAGGATCCCTACAGGGCCCGAGCAAACCCAACAGGGCCCAACAGACCTTGACAGGGCCCGAGGAAACCCGACAGGGCCCGACGGAACCCGACAGGGCCCGAGCAAACCCGACAGGGCCCGAGGAAATCCGACAGGGCCCGACGGAGCCTGACAGGGCCCGAGCAAACCCGAAAGGGCTCGACGGAGCCCGACAGAGCGCGAGCAAGCCCGACAGGGTCCGTCGAAGCCTGACAGGGCTTCACCAAACCCGACAGGGCCTGAGCAAACCCAACAGGGCCCGACGGAGCCCGACAGGGCCTGAGGAAACCAGACAGGGCCCGACGGAGCCCGACAGGGCCCTAGCAAACCCGACAGGGCCCGAGCAAACCCGACAGGGCTTGACGGAGCCTGATAGGGCCCGAGCAAACCCGACAGGGCCCGAGCAAACCCGACAGGGCCCAATGGAGCCCGACAGAGCCCGAGCAAACCCGACAGGCTCCGTCGCGCCCTGTTGGGTTTCGTTGGGCCCTGTCGGGCTCCATCGAGCCCTGTCGGGTTTGCTCGGGCCCTGTCGGGCTCCATCGGACCCTGTCAGGCTTTGTCGGGTCCTGTCGGGTTTGCTCAGGCCCTGTCAGGCCTTGTCAGGCCCTGTCGGGTTTGCTCGGGCCCTGTCGGGTTTGCCCGGGTCCTGTCGGGCTCCGTCGGGCCCTGTCAGATTCGCTCGGGCCCTGTCGGGTTTGCTCGGGCCCTGTCGGGTTTGCTCGGGCCCTGTGGGGTTTGCTCGGGCCCTGTCAGGCTCTGTCAAGCCCTGTCAGGTTTGCTCGGGCCCTGTTGGGTTTGCTCGGGCCATGTCGGGTTTGCTGAAGCCCTGTCAGGTTCGCTCGGGCCCTGTCGGGTTTGCTCGGGCCCTGTCAGGGTCCGTCGGGCCCTGTCAGGTTCGCGCGGGCCCTGTCAGGCTCCGTCGAGCCCTGTCGGATTTGCTCGGGCCCTGTCAGGCTCCGTCGGGCCCTGTCGGGTTTCCTCGGGCCCTGTCGGGCTCTATCGAGCCCTGTCAGGCTTTGTCGAACCCTGTCGGGTTTGCTCGGGCCCTGTCGAGTTTGCTCGGGACCTGTCGGGCTCTGTCGGGCCCTGTCTGGTTTCCTCGAGCCCTGTCGGGCTCCGTCGGGCCCTGTCGGGTTTGCTCGGGCCCTGTCAGGTTTGCTGAAGCCCTGTCAGGCTTCGTCGGACCCTGTCGAGTGTGCTCAGACCCTGTCGGGCTTCGTCGAGCCCTGTCGGGTTTGCTCGGGCCCTGTCAGGCTCTGTCGGGCCCTGTCGGATTTCCTCGTGCCCTGTCGGACTCTATCGAGCCCTGTCAGGCTCCGTCGGGCTCTTTCGGGTTTGCTCAAGCCCTGTCGGGCTCTGTCGGGCCCTGTCAGGCTTTGTCAGGTCCTGTCAGGTTTGCTCGGGCCCTGTCGGGCCTTGTCGGGCCCTGTCGGGTTTGCTCGGGCTCTGTCGGGCTCCAGCGTGCCCTGACGGGTTTGCTCGGGCCCTGTCGGGCTCCGTCAGGCCCTGTCGGGTTTGCTCGGGCCCTATCGGGCTCCGTGGGGCCCCGTCGGGTTTCCTCGGGCCCTGTCGGGCTCCATTGAGCCCTGTCAGGATCCGTCGGGCCCTTTCGGGCTCCATCGAGCCCTGTCAGGCTCCGTCGGGCCCTTTCGGGTTTGCTCGGGCCCTGTCGGGCTCCGTCGGGCCCTGTCGGATTTGCTCAGGCCCTGTCGGGTTTGTTCGAGCCCTGTCAGGCTCCATCGGGCCCTGTCGGGTTTGCTCGGGCCCTAACGGGCTCAGTCGGGCCCTGTCGGGTTTCCTCGGGCGCTGTCGGGCTCCATCGAGCCCTGTCAGGCTTCGTCGGGCCCTTTCAGGTTTGCTCGGGCCCTGTCGGGCTCCGTCAGGCCCTGTCGGGTTTGCTCGGGCCCTATCGGGCTCCGTCGGGCCCTGTCAGGTTTCCTTGGGCCCTGTCGGGCTCCATCAAGCCCTGTCAGGCTTTGTCGGGTCCTGTCGGGTTTGCTCAGGCCCTGTCGGGCCTTGTCTGGCCCTGTCGGGTTTGCTCTGGCCCTGTCGGGTTTGCCCACGTCCTGTCGGGCTCCGTTGGGCCCTGTCAGATTCGCTCGGGCCCTGTCGGGTTTGCTCGGGCCCTGTCAGGCTCCGTCAGGCCCTGTCGGGTTTGCTGCTGCCCTGTCGGGCTCCGTCGGGCCCTGTCAGGTTTGCTTGGGCCCTGTCGGGATCCGTTGGGCCCTGTCGGGTTTGCTCGGGCCCTGTCAGGCTCCGTCAGGCCCTGTCTGGTTTGCTCGTGCCCTGTCGGGCTCTGTCGGGCCCTGTCAGGTTTGCTTGGGCACTGTCGGGCTCCGTCAAGCCCTGTCGGGTTTCCTTGGGCCCTGTCGGGCTCCATCGAGCCCTGTCAGGCTTTGTCGAACCCTGCCGGGTTTGCTCAGGCTCTGTCGGGTTTGCTCGGGCCCTGTCGGGCTCCGTTGGGCCCTGTCGGTTTGCTCGGGCCTTATCGAGTTTTCTGAAGCCCTGTCAGGCTTCGTCGGACCCTGTCGAGTGTGCTCGGGCCCTGTCGGGCTCCGTCGAGCCCTGTCAGGTTTTCTCGGGCCTTGTCAGGCTCCATCGAGCCCTGTCGGGTTGCCTCGGGCCCTGTCGGACTCCACTGAGCCCTGTCAGGCTCCTTCGGGCTCTTTCGGGTTTGCTCGGGCCCTGGCGGGCTCCGTCGGGCCCTGTCAGGCTTTGGCAGGACGTGTCAGGTTTGCTCGGGCCCTGTCGGTCCTTGTCGGGCCCTGTCGGGTTTGCTCGGGCTCTGTCGGGCTCCAGCGTGCCCTGTCGGGTTTGCCCGGGCCCTGTCAGGCTCCGTCAGGCCCTGTCGGGTTTGCTCGGGCCCTATCGGGCTCAATCAGGCCCTGTCGGGTTTCCTCGGGCCCTGTCGGGCTCCATCGAGCCCTGTCAGGCTCCGTCGGGCCCTTTTGGGTTTGCTCGGGCCCTGTCGGGCTCCGTCGGGCCCTGTCGAGTTTGCTCGAGCCCTGTCGGGCTCCGTCGGGCCCTGTCTGGTTTCCTCGGGCTCTGTCGGGCTTTGTCGGCCCTGTCGGGTTTGCTCGGGCCATGTCGGGTTTGCTGAAGCCCTGTAAGGCTTCGTCGGACCCTGTCGGGTTTGCTCGAGCCCTGTCGGGCTCCATCGAGCCCTGTCAGGCTCCGTCGGGCCCTTTCGGGTTTGCTCGGGCCCTGTCGGGCTCCGTCGGGCCCTTTCGGGTTTGCTCGAGCCCTGTCGGGCTCCGTCGGGCCCTGTCTGGTTTCCTCGGGCTCTGTCGGGCTCCGTCGGGCCCTGTCGGGTTTGCTCGGGCCATGTCGGGTTTGCTGAAGCCCTGTCAGGCTTCGTCGGACCCTGTCGGGTTTGCTCGAGCCCTGTCGGGCTCCGTCGGGCCCTGTCGGGTTTGCTCGGGCCCTATCGGGCTCCGTCGAGCCCTGTCGGGTTTGCTCGGGCCCTGTCAGGCTCCGTCGGGCCCTGTCGGGTTTCCTCGGGCCCTGTCGGGCTCCATCAAGCCCTGTCAGGCTTTGTCGAACCCTGTCGGGTTTGCTCGGGCCCTGTCGGGTTTGCTCGGGCCCTGTCGGGCTCTGTCGGGCCCTGTCTGGTTTCCTCGGGCCCTGTCGGGCTCCGTTGGACCCTGTCGGGTTTGCTCGGGTCCTGTCGGGTTTGCTCGTTCCTGTCGGGTTTGCTCGGGCCCTGTCAGGCTCCGTCGAACCCTGTCGGGTTTGCTCGGGCCCTGTCAGGCTCCGTCGCGCCCTGTCGGGTTTCCTCGGGCCCTGTCGGGCTCCATCGAGCCCAGTCAGGTTTGCTCGGGCCCTGTCGGGTTTGCTCGGGCCCTGTCGGGCTCCATCGGACTCTATCAGGCTTTGGCGGGTCCTGTCGGGTTTGCTCAGGCCCTGTCGGACCTTGTCAGCCCCTGTCGGGTTTGCTCGCGCCCTGTCGGGCTCCGTCGGGCCCTGTCAGGTTCTCTCGGGCCCTGTCAGGTTTGCTCGGGCCCTGTCAGGCTCCGTCAGGCCCTATCGGGTTTGCTCGAGCCCTGTCGGGCTCCGTCAGGCCCTGTCAGGTTTGCTCGGGCCCTGTCGGGCCTTGTCAGGCCCTGTCGGGTTTGCTCGGGACCTGTCGGGTTTGCCCGCGTCCTGTCGGGCTCCGTCGGGCCCTGTCAGATTCGCTCGGGCCCTGTCGGGTTTCCTCGGGCCCTGTCAGGCTCCGTCAGGCCCTGTCGGGTTTGCTCGTGCCCTGTTGGGCTCCGTCGGGCCCTGTCAGGTTTGCTCAGGCCCTGTCGGGATCCGTTGGGCCTTGTCGGGTTTGCTCGGGCCCTGTCAGGCTCCTTCGTGCCCTGTCAGGTTTGCTCGGGCCCTGTCGGGTTTGCTCGGGCCCTGTAAGGCTCCGTCGAGCCGTGTCGGGTTTGCTCGGGCCCCGTCAGGCTCCGTCGGGCCCTGTCGGGTTTCCTCGGGCCCTGTCGGGCTCCATCGAGCCCTGTCGGGCTTTGTCGAACCCTGTCGGGTTTGCCCACGTCCTGTCGGGCTCCGTCGGGCCCTGTCAGATTCGCTCGGGCCCTGTCGGGTTTGCTCGGGCCCTGTCAGGCTACGTCAGGCTCTGTCGAGTCTGCTCCTGCCCTGTCGGGCTCCGTCGGGCCCTGTCAGGTTTGCTTGGGCCCTGTCGGGATCCGTTGGGCCCTTTCGGGTTTGCTCGGACCCTGTCAGGCTCCGTCAGGCCCTGTCTGGTTTGCTCGTGCCCTGTCGGGCTCCGTCGGGCCCTGTCAGGTTTGCTTGGGCACTGTCGGGCTCCGTCGGGCCCTGTCGGGTTTCCTTGGGCCCTGTCGGGCTCCATCGAGCCCTGTCAGGCTTTGTCGAACCCTGTCGGGTTTGCTCAGGCCCTGTCGGGTTTGCTCGGGCCCTGTCGGGCTCTGTCGGGCCCTGTCTGGTTTCCTCGGGCCCTGTCGGGCTCTGTTGGGCCCTGTCGTTTTGCTCGGGCCCTGTCGGTTTTTCTGAAGCCCTGTCAGGCTTCGTCGGACCCTGTCGAGTGTGCTCAGGCCCTGTCGGGCTTCGTCGAGCCCTGTCAGGTTTGCTCAGGCCCTGTCGGGCTCCGTCGGGCCCTGTCAGGTTTGCTCAGGCCCTGTCGGGATCCGTCGGGCCTTGTCGGGTTTGCTCGGGCCCTGTCGGGCTCCGTCGGGCCCTGTCAGGTTTGCTCGGGCCCTGTCGGGTTTGCTCGGGCCCTGTAAGGCTCCGTCGAGCCCTGTCGGGTTTGCTCGGGCCCTGTCAGGCTCCGTCGGGCCCTGTCGGGTTTCCTCGGGCCCTGTCGGGCTCCATCGAGCCCTGTCAGGCTTTGTCGAACCCTGTCGGGTTTGCTCGGGCCCTGTCGGGTTTGCTCGGGTCATGTCGGGCTCTGTCGGGCCCTGTCGGGTTTGCTCGGGCCCTGTCAGGCTCCGTCGGGCCCTGTCGGATTCCCTTGGGCCCTCTCGGGTTCCGTCGGGCCCTCTTGGGTTCCGTCGGGCCCTGTCGGGTTTCCTCGGGCCCTGTCGGGCTCCATCGAGCCCAGTCAGGTTTGCTCGGGCCCTGTCGGGTTTGCTCGGGCCCTGTCGGGCTCCATCGGACTCTATCAGGCTTTGGCGGGTCCTGTCGGGTTTGCTCAGGCCCTGTCGGACCTTGTCAGCCCCTGTCGGGTTTGCTCGCGCCCTGTCGGGCTCCGTCGGGCCCTGTCAGGTTCTCTCGGGCCCTGTCAGGTTTGCTCGGGCCCTGTCAGGCTCCGTCAGGCCCTATCGGGTTTGCTCGAGCCCTGTCGGGCTCCGTCAGGCCCTGTCGTTTTGCTCGGGCCCTGTCGGTTTTTCTGAAGCCCTGTCAGGCTTCGTCGGACCCTGTCGAGTGTGCTCAGGCCCTGTCGGGCTTCGTCGAGCCCTGTCAGGTTTGCTCAGGCCCTGTCGGGCTCCGTCGGGCCCTGTCAGGTTTGCTCAGGCCCTGTCGGGATCCGTCGGGCCTTGTCGGGTTTGCTCGGGCCCTGTCGGGCTCCGTCGGGCCCTGTCAGGTTTGCTCGGGCCCTGTCGGGTTTGCTCGGGCCCTGTAAGGCTCCGTCGAGCCCTGTCGGGTTTGCTCGGGCCCTGTCAGGCTCCGTCGGGCCCTGTCGGGTTTCCTCGGGCCCTGTCGGGCTCCATCGAGCCCTGTCAGGCTTTGTCGAACCCTGTCGGGTTTGCTCGGGCCCTGTCGGGTTTGCTCGGGTCATGTCGGGCTCTGTCGGGCCCTGTCGGGTTTGCTCGGGCCCTGTCAGGCTCCGTCGGGCCCTGTCGGATTCCCTTGGGCCCTCTCGGGTTCCGTCGGGCCCTCTTGGGTTCCGTCGGGCCCTGTCGGGTTTCCTCGGGCCCTGTCGGGCTCCATCGAGCCCAGTCAGGTTTGCTCGGGCCCTGTCGGGTTTGCTCGGGCCCTGTCGGGCTCCATCGGACTCTATCAGGCTTTGGCGGGTCCTGTCGGGTTTGCTCAGGCCCTGTCGGACCTTGTCAGCCCCTGTCGGGTTTGCTCGCGCCCTGTCGGGCTCCGTCGGGCCCTGTCAGGTTCTCTCGGGCCCTGTCAGGTTTGCTCGGGCCCTGTCAGGCTCCGTCAGGCCCTATCGGGTTTGCTCGAGCCCTGTCGGGCTCCGTCAGGCCCTGTCAGGTTTGCTCGGGCCCTGTCGGGCCTTGTCAGGCCCTGTCGGGTTTGCTCGGGACCTGTCGGGTTTGCCCGCGTCCTGTCGGGCTCCGTCGGGCCCTGTCAGATTCGCTCGGGCCCTGTCGGGTTTCCTCGGGCCCTGTCAGGCTCCGTCAGGCCCTGTCGGGTTTGCTCGTGCCCTGTTGGGCTCCGTCGGGCCCTGTCAGGTTTGCTCAGGCCCTGTCGGGATCCGTTGGGCCTTGTCGGGTTTGCTCGGGCCCTGTCAGGCTCCTTCGTGCCCTGTCAGGTTTGCTCGGGCCCTGTCGGGTTTGCTCGGGCCCTGTAAGGCTCCGTCGAGCCGTGTCGGGTTTGCTCGGGCCCCGTCAGGCTCCGTCGGGCCCTGTCGGGTTTCCTCGGGCCCTGTCGGGCTCCATCGAGCCCTGTCGGGCTTTGTCGAACCCTGTCGGGTTTGCCCACGTCCTGTCGGGCTCCGTCGGGCCCTGTCAGATTCGCTCGGGCCCTGTCGGGTTTGCTCGGGCCCTGTCAGGCTACGTCAGGCTCTGTCGAGTCTGCTCCTGCCCTGTCGGGCTCCGTCGGGCCCTGTCAGGTTTGCTTGGGCCCTGTCGGGATCCGTTGGGCCCTTTCGGGTTTGCTCGGACCCTGTCAGGCTCCGTCAGGCCCTGTCTGGTTTGCTCGTGCCCTGTCGGGCTCCGTCGGGCCCTGTCAGGTTTGCTTGGGCACTGTCGGGCTCCGTCGGGCCCTGTCGGGTTTCCTTGGGCCCTGTCGGGCTCCATCGAGCCCTGTCAGGCTTTGTCGAACCCTGTCGGGTTTGCTCAGGCCCTGTCGGGTTTGCTCGGGCCCTGTCGGGCTCTGTCGGGCCCTGTCTGGTTTCCTCGGGCCCTGTCGGGCTCTGTTGGGCCCTGTCGTTTTGCTCGGGCCCTGTCGGTTTTTCTGAAGCCCTGTCAGGCTTCGTCGGACCCTGTCGAGTGTGCTCAGGCCCTGTCGGGCTTCGTCGAGCCCTGTCAGGTTTGCTCAGGCCCTGTCGGGCTACGTCGGGCCCTGTCAGGTTTGCTCAGGCCCTGTCGGGATCCGTCGGGCCTTGTCGGGTTTGCTCGGGCCCTGTCGGGCTCCGTCGGGCCCTGTCAGGTTTGCTCGGGCCCTGTCGGGTTTGCTCGGGCCCTGTAAGGCTCCGTCGAGCCCTGTCGGGTTTGCTCGGGCCCTGTCAGGCTCCGTCGGGCCCTGTCGGGTTTCCTCGGGCCCTGTCGGGCTCCATCGAGCCCTGTCAGGCTTTGTCGAACCCTGTCGGGTTTGCTCGGGCCCTGTCGGGTTTGCTCGGGTCATGTCGGGCTCTGTCGGGCCCTGTCGGGTTTGCTCGGGCCCTGTCAGGCTCCGTCGGGCCCTGTCGGATTCCCTTGGGCCCTCTCGGGTTCCGTCGGGCCCTCTTGGGTTCCGTCGGGCCCTGTCGGGTTTCCTCGGGCCCTGTCGGACTCTATCGAGCCCTGTCAGGCTCCGTCGGGCTCTTTCGGGTTTGCTCGGGCCCTGTCGGGCCTTGTCGGGCCCTGTCGGTATTGCTCGGGCTCTGTCGGGCTCCAGCGTGCCCTGTCGGGTTTGCCCGGGCCCTGTCAGGCTCCATCAGGCCCTGTCGGGTTTGCTCGGGCCCTATCGGGCTCCGTGGGGCCCTGTCGGGTTTCCTCGGGCCCTGTCGGGCTCCATCGAGCCCTGTCAGGCTCCGTCGGACTCTTTCGGGTTTGCTCAGGCCCTGTCGGACTCCGTCGGGCCCTGTCAGGCTTTGTCAGGTCGTGTCAGGTTTGCTCGGGCCCTGTCGGGCCTTGTCGGGCCCTGTCAGGTTTGCTCGGGCTCTGTCGGGCTCCAGCGTGCCCTGTCGGGTTTGCTCGGGCCCTGTCGGACTCCGTCAGGCCCTGTCGGGTTTGCTCGGGCCCTATCGGGCTCCGTGGGGCCCTGTCGGGTTTCCTCGGGCCCTGTCGGGCTCCATCGAGCCCTGTCAGGCTCCGTCGGGCCCTTTCGGGTTTGCTCGGGCCCTGTCGGGCTCCGTCGGGCCCTGTCGGATTTGCTCAGGCCCTGTCGGGTTTGCTCGGGACCTGTCGGGCTCCATCGGGCCCTGTCGGGTTTGCTCGGGCCCTATCGGGCTCCGTCGGGCCCTGTCGGGTTTCCTCGGGCCCTGTCGGGCTCCATCGAGCCCTGTCAGGCTTCGTCGGGCCCTTTCAGGTTTGCTTGGGCCCTGTCGGGCTCCGTCAGGCCCTGTCGGGTTTGCTCGGGCCCTATCGGGCTCCGTCGGGCCCTGTCGGGTTTCCTTGGGCCCTGTCGGGCGCCATCGAGCCTTGTCATGCTTTGTCGGGTCCTGTCGGGTTTGCTCAGGCCCTGTCGGGTCTTGTCTGGCCCTATCGGGTTTGCTCGGGCCCTGTCGGGTTTGCCCACGTCCCGTCGGGCTCCGTCGGGCCCTGTCAGATTCGCTCGGGCCCTGTCGGGTTTGCTCGGGCCCTGTCAGGCTACGTCAGGCTCTGTCGAGTCTGCTCCTGCCCTGTCGGGCTCCGTCGGGCCCTGTCAGGTTTGCTTGGGCCCTGTCGGGATCCGTTGGGCCCTGTCGGGTTTGCTCGGGCCCTGTCAGGCTCCGTCAGGCCCTGTCTGGTTTGCTCGTGCCCTGTCGGGCTCCGTCGGGCCCTGTCAGTTTTGCTTGGGCCCTGTCGGGATCCGTTGGGCCCTGTCGGGTTTGCTCGGGCCCTGTCAGGCTCCGTCAGGCCCTGTCTGGTTTGCTCGTGCCGTCGGGCTCTGTCGGGCCCTGTCGGGTTTCCTTGGGCCCTGTCGGGCTCCATCGAGCCCTGTCAGGCTTTGTCGAACCCTGTCGGGTTTGCTCAGGCCCTGTCGGGTTTGCTCGGGCCCTGTCGGGCTCTGTCGGGCCCTGTCTGGTTTCCTCGAGCCCTGTCGGGCTCTGTTGGGCCCTGTCGTTTTACTCGGGCCCTGTCGGTTTTTCTGAAGCCCTGTCAGGCTTCGTCGGACCCTGTCGAGTGTGCTCAGGCCCTGTCGAGCTCCGTCGAGCCCTGTCAGGTTTTCTCGGGCCTTGTCAGGCTCCGTCGGGCCCTGTCGTGTTTCCTCGGGCCCTGTTGGACTCCACTGAGCCCTGTCAGGCTCCGTCGGGCTCTTTCGGGTTTGCTCGGGCCCTGGCGGGCTCCGTCGGGCCCTGTCAGGCTTTGTCGAACCCTGTCGGGTTTGCTCGGGCCCTGTCGGGTTTGCTCGGGCCCTGTCGGGCTCTGTCGGGCCCTGTCTGGTTTCCTCGGGCCCTGTCGGGCTCCGTCGGGCCCTGTCGGATTTGCTCGGGCCCTGTCGGGTTTGCTGAAGCCCTGTCAGGCTTCGTCGGACCCTGTCGGGTTTGCTCGGGCCCTGTCGGGCTCCGTCGAACCCTGTCGGGTTTGCTCGGGCCCTGTCAGGCTCCGTCGAGCCCTGTCGGGTTTCCTCGGGCCCTGTCGGGCTCCATCGAGCCCTGTCAGGTTTGCTCGGGCCCTGTCGGGTTTGCTCGGGCCCTGTCGGGCTCCATCGGACCCTATCAGGCTTTGGCGGGTCCTGTCGGGTTTGCTCAGGCCCTGTCGGGCCTTGTCAGCCCCTGTCAGGTTTGCTCGCGTCCTGTCGGGCTCTGTCGGGCCCTGTCAGCTTCTCTCGGGCCCTGTCAGGTTTGCTCGGGCCCTGTCAGGCTCCTTCGTGCCCTGTCAGGTTTGCTCGGGCCCTGTCGGGTTTGCTCGGGCCCTGTAAGGCTCCGTCGAGCCGTGTCGGGTTTGCTCGGGCCCCGTCAGGCTCCGTCGGGCCCTGTCGGGTTTCCTCGGGCCCTGTCGGGCTCCATCGAGCCCTGTCGGGCTTTGTCGAACCCTGTCGGGTTTGCCCACGTCCTGTCGGGCTCCGTCGGGCCCTGTCAGATTCGCTCGGGCCCTGTCGGGTTTGCTCGGGCCCTGTCAGGCTACGTCAGGCTCTGTCGAGTCTGCTCCTGCCCTGTCGGGCTCCGTCGGGCCCTGTCAGGTTTGCTTGGGCCCTGTCGGGATCCGTTGGGCCCTTTCGGGTTTGCTCGGACCCTGTCAGGCTCCGTCAGGCCCTGTCTGGTTTGCTCGTGCCCTGTCGGGCTCCGTCAGGCCCTGTCAGGTTTGCTTGGGCACTGTCGGGCTCCGTCGGGCCCTGTCGGGTTTCCTTGGGCCCTGTCGGGCTCCATCGAGCCCTGTCAGGCTTTGTCGAACCCTGTCGGGTTTGCTCAGGCCCTGTCGGGTTTGACAGAGCCCTGTTGGGCTCTGTCGGGCCCTGTCTGGTTTCCTCGGGCCCTGTCGGGCTCTGTTGGGCCCTGTCGTTTTGCTCGGGCCCTGTCGGTTTTTCTGAAGCCCTGTCAGGCTTCGTCGGACCCTGTCGAGTGTGCTCAGGCCCTGTCGGGCTTCGTCGAGCCCTGTCAGGTTTGCTCAGGCCCTGTCGGGCTCCGTCGGGCCCTGTCAGGTTTGCTCAGGCCCTGTCGGGATCCGTCGGGCCTTGTCGGGTTTGCTCGGGCCCTGTCGGGCTCCGTCGGGCCCTGTCAGGTTTGCTCGGGCCCTGTCGGGTTTGCTCGGGCCCTGTCGGTTTTGCTCGGGCCCTGTAAGGCTCCGTCGAGCCCTGTCGGGTTTGCTCGGGCCCTGTCAGGCTCCGTCGGGCCCTGTCGGGTTTCCTCGGGCCTTGTCGGGCTCCATCGAGCCCTGTCAGGCTTTGTCGAACCCTGTCGGGTTTGCTCGGGCCCTGTCGGGTTTGCTCGGGTCATGTCGGGCTCTGTCGGGCCCTGTCGGGTTTGCTCGGGCCCTGTCAGGCTCCGTCGGGCCCTGTCGGATTCCCTTGGGCCCTCTCGGGTTCCGTCGGGCCCTCTTGGGTTCCGTCGGGCCCTGTCGGGTTTCCTCGGGCCCTGTCGGACTCTATCGAGCCCTGTCAGGCTCCGTCGGGCTCTTTCGGGTTTGCTCAGGCCCTGTCGGGCTCTGTCGGGCCCTGTCAGGCTTTGTCAGGTCCTGTCAGGTTTGCTCGGGCCCTGTCGGGCCTTGTCGGGCCCTGTCGGTATTGCTCGGGCTCTGTCGGGCTCCAGCGTGCCCTGTCGGGTTTGCCCGGGCCCTGTCAGGCTCCATCAGGCCCTGTCGGGTTTGCTCGGGCCCTATCGGGCTCCGTGGGGCCCTGTCGGGTTTCCTCGGGCCCTGTCAGGCTCCATCGAGCCCTGTCAGGCTCCGTCGGACTCTTTCGGGTTTGCTCAGGCCCTGTCGGACTCCGTCGGGCCCTGTCAGGCTTTGTCAGGTCGTGTCAGGTTTGCTCGGGCCCTGTCGGGCCTTGTCGGGCCCTGTCGGGTTTGCTCGGGCTCTGTCGAGCTCCAGCGTGCCCTGTCGGGTTTGCTCGGGCCCTGTCGGACTCCGTCAGGCCCTGTCGGGTTTGCTCGGGCCCTATCGGGCTCCGTGGGGCCCTGTCGGGTTTCCTCGGGCCCTGTCGGGCTCCATCGAGCCCTGTCAGGCTCCGTCGGGCCCTTTCGGGTTTGCTCGGGCCCTGTCGGGCTCCGTCGGGCCCTGTCGGATTTGCTCAGGCCCTGTCGGGTTTGCTCGGGACCTGTCGGGCTCCATCGGGCCCTGTCGGGTTTGCTCGGGCCCTATCGGGCTCCGTCGGGCCCTGTCGGGTTTCCTCGGGCCCTGTCGGGCTCCATCGAGCCCTGTCAGGCTTCGTCGGGCCCTTTCAGGTTTGCTTGGGCCCTGTCGGGCTCCGTCAGGCCCAGTCGGGTTTGCTCGGGCCCTATCGGGCTCCGTCGGGCCCTGTCGGGTTTCCTTGGGCCCTGTCGGGCGCCATCGAGCCCTGTCAGGCTTTGTCGGGTCCTGTCGGGTTTGCTCAGGCCCTGTCGGGTCTTGTCTGGCCCTATCGGGTTTGCTCGGGCCCTGTCGGGTTTGCCCACGTCCCGTCGGGCTCCGTCGGGCCCTGTCAGATTCGCTCGGGCCCTGTCGGGTTTGCTCGGGCCCTGTCAGGCTACGTCAGGCTCTGTCGAGTCTGCTCCTGCCCTGTCGGGCTCCGTCGGGCCCTGTCAGGTTTGCTTGGGCCCTGTCGGGATCCGTTGGGCCCTGTCGGGTTTGCTCGGGCCCTGTCAGGCTCCGTCAGGCCCTGTCTGGTTTGCTCGTGCCCTGTCGGGCTCCGTCGGGCCCTGTCAGGTTTGCTTGGGCCCTGTCGGGATCCGTTGGGCCCTGTCGGGTTTGCTCGGGCCCTGTCAGGCTCCGTCAGGCCCTGTCTGGTTTGCTCGTGCCGTCGGGCTCTGTCGGGCCCTGTCGGGTTTCCTTGGGCCCTGTCGGGCTCCATCGAGCCCTGTCAGGCTTTGTCGAACCCTGTCGGGTTTGCTCAGGCCCTGTCGGGTTTGCTCGGGCCCTGTCGGGCTCTGTCGGGCCCTGTCTGGTTTCCTCGAGCCCTGTCGGGCTCTGTTGGGCCCTGTCGTTTTGCTCGGGCCCTGTCGGTTTTTCTGAAGCCCTGTCAGGCTTCGTCGGACCCTGTCGAGTGTGCTCAGGCCCTGTCGGGCTCCGTCGAGCCCTGTCAGGTTTTCTCGGGCCTTGTCAGGCTCCGTCGGGCCCTGTCGTGTTTCCTCGGGCCCTGTTGGACTCCACTGAGCCCTGTCAGGCTCCGTCGGGCTCTTTCGGGTTTGCTCGGGCCCTGGCGGGCTCCGTCGGGCCCTGTCAGGCTTTGTCGAACCCTGTCGGGTTTGCTCGGGCCCTGTCGGGTTTGCTCGGGCCCTGTCGGGCTCTGTCGGGCCCTGTCTGGTTTCCTCGGGCCCTGTCGGGCTCCGTCGGGCCCTGTCGGATTTGCTCGGGCCCTGTCGGGTTTGCTGAAGCCCTGTCAGGCTTCGTCGGACCCTGTCGGGTTTGCTCGGGCCCTGTCGGGCTCCGTCGAACCCTGTCGGGTTTGCTCGGGCCCTGTCAGGCTCCGTCGAGCCCTGTCGGGGTTCCTCGGGCCCTGTCGGGCTCCATCGAGCCCTGTCAGGCTTTGTCGAACCCTGTCGGGTTTGCTTGGGCCCTGTCGGGATTGCTCGGGTCCTGTCGGGCTCTGTCGGGCCCTGTCATGTTTGCTCGGGCCCTGTCAGGCTCTGTCGGGCCCTGTCGGATTTCCTCGGGCCCTCTCGGGTTCCGTCGGGCCCTCTCGGGTTCCGTCCGGCCCTGTCGGGTTTCCTCGGGCCCTGTCGGACTCTATCGAGCCCTGTCAGGCTCCGTCAGGCTCTTTCGGGTTTGCTCAGGCCCTGTCAGGCTCCGTCGGACCCTGTCAGGCTTTGTAAGGTCCTGTCAGGTTTGCTGGTGCCCATTCGGGTTTGCTCGGGCCCTGTCGGGTTTGCTCGGGCTCTGTCGGGCTCCAGCGTGCCCTGTCAGGTTGGCCCGGGCCCTGTCAGGCTCCATCAGGCCCTGTCGGGTTTGCTCGGGCCCTATCGGGCTCCGTGGGGCCCTGTCGGGTTTCCTCGGGCCCTGTCGGGCTCCTTCGTGCCCTGTCTGGCTCCATCGGGCCCTTTCGGGTTTGCTCGGGCCCTGTCGGGCTCCGTCAGGCCCTGTCAGGCTCCGTCGGGCCCTTTCGGGTTTGCTTGGGCCCTGTCGGGCTCCGTCGGGCCCTGTCGCATTTGCTCAGGCCCTGTCGGGTTTGCTTGAGCCCTCTCGGGCTCCATCGGGTCCTGTCGGGTTTGCTCGGGCCCTATCGGGCTCCGTCGGGCCCTGTCGGGTTTCCTCAGGCCCTGTCGGGCTCCATCGAGCCCTGTCAGGCTTCGTCAGGCCCTTTCAGGTTTGCTCGGGCCATGTCGGGTTTGCTGAAGCCCTGTCAGGCTTCGTCGGACCCTGTCGGGTTTGCTCGAGCCCTGTCGGGCTCCATCGGGCCCTGTCGGGTTTGCTCGGGCCCTATCGGGCTCCGTCGGGCCCTATCGGGTTTCCTCGGGCCCTGTCGGGCTCTATCGAGCCCTGTCAGGCTTCGTCGGGCCCTTTCGGGTTTGCTCGGGCCCTCTCGGGTTCCGTCCGGCCCTGTCGGGTTTCCTCGGGCCCTGTCGGACTCTATCGAGCCCTGTCAGGCTCCGTCGGGCTCTTTCGGGTTTGCTCAGGCTCTGTCGGGCTCCGTCGGGCCCTGTCAGGCTTTGTCAGGTCCTGTCGGGTTTGCTCGGGCCCTGTCGGGCCTTGTCGGGCATAGTCAGGTTTGCTCGGGCTCTGTCGGGCTCCAGCGTGCCCTGTCGGGTTTGCCCGGGCCCTGTCAGGCTCCATCAGGCCCTGTCGAGTTTGCTCGGGCCCTATCGGGCTCCGTGGGGCCCTGTCGGGTTTCCTCGGGCCCTGTCGGGCTCCATCGAGCCCTGTCTAGCTCCATCGGGCCCTGTCGGGTTTACGCGGGCCCTATCGGGCTCCGTCGGGCCCTGTCGGGTTTCCTCGGGCCCTGTCGCGCTCCATCGAGCCCTGTCGGGCTCCATCGGACCCTGTCGGATTTACGCGGGCCCTATCGGGCTCCGTCAGGCCCTGTCGGGTTTGCTCGGGCCCTGTCGGTCTCCGTCGGACCCTGTCAGGTTTCCTCGGGCCCTGTCGGGCTCCATCGAGCCCTGTCAGGCTTTGTCGAACCCTGTCGGGTTTGCTCGGGC
Source organism: Patagioenas fasciata (assembly GCF_037038585.1). NCBI lineage: Eukaryota > Metazoa > Chordata > Aves > Columbiformes > Columbidae > Patagioenas > Patagioenas fasciata. Next base: position 1,265,215 of record NC_092546.1, read on the forward strand.
CCTGTCGGGTTTGCTCGGGCTCTGTCGGTCTCTGTCGGGACCTTTCTGGTTTCCTTGGGCCCTGTCGGGCTCCGTCGGGCCCTGTCGGGTTTGCTCGGGCCCTGTCGGGTTTGCTAAAGCCCTGTCAGGCTTCGTCGGACCCTGTCGAGTGTGCTCGGGCCCTGTCGGGCTCCGTCGAGCCCTGTCGGATTTCCTCGGGCCCTGTCGGGTTTGCTCAGGCCCTGTCGAGGTCCGTCGGGCCCTGTCGGGTTTCCTCGGGCCCTGTCGGACTCCATTGAGCCCTGCAAAGCTCCGTCAGGCTCTTTCGGGTTTGCTCGGGCCCTGGCGGGCTCTGTCGGGCCCTGTCAGGCTTTGTCAGGTACTGTCAGGTTTCCTCGGGCCCTGTCGAGCCTTGTCGGGCCCTGTCGGGTTTGCTCGGGCTCTGTCGGGCTCCAGCGTGCCCTGTCGGGTTTTCCCGGGCCCTGTCAGGCTCCGTCAGGCCCTGTCAGGTTTGCTCGGGCCCTATCGGGCTCCGTCGAGCCCTGTCGGGTTTCCTCGGGCCCTGTCGGACTCCATCGAGCCCTGTCAGGCACCGTCGGGCCCTTTCGGGCTTGCTCGGGCCCCGTCGGGTTTGCTAGGGCCCTGTCGGGCTCCATCGGACCCCGTCAGGCTTTGTCGGGTCCTGTCGGGTTTGCTCAGGCCCTGTCGGGCCTTGTCAGGCCCTGTCGGGTTTGCTCGGGCCCTGTCGGGTTTGCCCGCGTCCTGTGGGGCTCCGTCGGGCCCTGTCTGGTTTCCTCAGGCCCTGTCGGGCTCCGTCGGGCCCTGTCGGGTTTGCTCAGGCCCTGTCGGGTTTGCTAGGGCCCTGTCGGGCTCTGTCGGGCCCTGTCTGGTTTCCTCAGGCCCTGTCGGGCTCCGTCGAGCCCTGTCGGGTTTGCTCGGGCCCTGTCAGGCTCCGTCGCGCCCTGTCAGGTTTGCTCAGGCCCTGTCAAGATCCGTTGGGCCCTGTCGGGTTTGCTCGGGCCCTGTCGGGCTCCATCGGACCCCGTCAGGCTTTGTCGGGTCCTGTCGGGTTTGCTCAGGCCCTGTCGGGCCTTGTCAGGCCCTGTCGGGTTTGCTCGGGCCCTGTCGGGTTTGCCCGCGTCCTGTCGGGCTCCGTCGGGCCCTGTCAGGTTCGCTCGGGCCTTGTCGGGTTTGCTCGGGCCCTGTCAGGCTCCGTCAGGCCCTGTCGGGTTTGCTCGGGCCCTGTCAGGCTCCGTCGGGCCCTGTCAGGTTTGCTCAGGCCCTGTCAAGATCCGTTGGGCCCTGTCGGGTTTGCTCGGGCCCTGTCGGGCTCCTTCGTGCCCTGTCAGGTTTGCTCGGGCCCTGTCGGGTTTGCTCGGGCCCTGTCAGGCTCCGTCGAGCCCTGTCAGGTTTGCTCGGGCCCTGTCGGGTTTGCTCGGGCCCTGTCAGGCTCCGTCGAGCCCTGTCGGGTTTGCTCGGGCCCTGTCAGGCTCCGTCAGGCCCTGTCTGGTTTGCTCGTACCGTGTCGGGCTCCATCGGGCCCTGTCAGGTTTGCTTGGGCACTGTCGGGCTCCGTCGGGCCCTGTCAGGCTTTGTCGAACACTGTCGGGATTGCTCAGGCCCTGTCTGGTTTGCTCGGGCCCTGTCGGGCTCTGTCGGGCCCTGTCTGGTTTCCTCGGGCCCTGTCGGGCTCCGTCGAGCCCTGTCGGGTTTGCTCAGGCCCTGTCGGGTTTGCTGAAGCCCTGTCAGGCTTCGTCGGACCCTGTCGGGTTTGCTCGGGCCCTGTCGGGCTCCGTCGAACCCTGTCGGGTTTGCTCGGGCCCTGGCAGGCTCCGTCAGGCCCTATCGGGTTTCCTCGGGCCCTGTCGGGCTCCATCGAGCCCTGTCAGGTTTGCTCGGGCCCTGTCGGGCCTTGTCAGGCCCTGTCAGGTTTGCTCGGGACCTATCGGGTTTGCCCGCGTCCTGTCGGGCTCCGTCGGGCCCTGTCAGATTCGCTCGGGCCCTGTCGGGTTTGCTCGAGCCCTGTCAGGCTCCGTCAGGCCCTGTCGGGTTTGCTCGGGCCCTGTCGGGTTTGCTCGGGCCCTGTCAGGCTTTGTCAAGCCCTGTCGGGTTTGCTAGGGCCCTGTCGGGCTCCGTCGAGCCCTGTCTGGTTTCCTCAGGCCCTGTCGGGCTCCGTCGGGCCCTGTCGGGTTTCCTCAGGCCCTGTCGGGTTTGCTAGGGCCCTGTCGGGCTCTGTCGGGCCCTGTCTGGTTTCCTCAGGCCCTGTCGGGCTCCGTCGAGCCCTGTCGGGTTTGCTCGGGCCCTGTCAGGCTCCGTCGCGCCCTGTCGGGTTTGCTCGGGCCCTGTCGGGCTCCATCGGACCCCGTCAGGCTTTGTCGGGTCCTGTCGGGTTTGCTCAGGCCCTGTCGGGCCTTGTCAAACCCTGTCGGGTTTGCTCGGGCCCTGTCGGGTTTGCCCGCGTCCTGTCGGGCTCCGTCGGGCCCTGTCAGATTCGCTCGGGCCCTGTCGGGTTTGCTCGGGCCCTGTCAGGCTCCGTCAGGCCCTGTCGGGTTTGCTCGAGCCCTGTCAGGCTCCGTCGGGCCCTGTCAGGTTTGCTGAGGCCCTGTCGGGATCCGTTGGGCCCTGTCGGGTTTGCTCGGGCCCTGACGGGCTCCTTCGTGCCCTGTCAGGTTTGCTCGGGCCCTGTCGGGTTTGCTCGGGCCCTGTCAGGCTCCGTCGAGCCCTGTCAGGTTTGCTCGGGCCCTGTCGGGTTTGCTCGGGCCCTGTCAGGCTCCGTCGAGCCCTGTCGGGTTTGCTCGGGCCCTGTCAGGCTCCGTCAGGCCCTGTCTGGTTTGCTCGTACCGTGTCGGGCTCCATCGGGCCCTGTCAGGTTTGCTTGGGCACTGTCGGGCTCTGTCAGGCCCTGTCAGGCTTTGTCGAACCCTGTCGGGTTTGCTCAGGCCCTGTCGGGTTTGCTCGGGCCCTGTCGGGCTCTGTCGGGCCCTGTCTGGTTTCCTCGGGCCCTGTCGGGCTCCGTCGGGCCCTGTCGGGTTTGCTCAGGCCCTGTCGGGTTTGCTGAAGCCCTGTCAGGCTTCGTCGGACCCTGTCGGGTTTGCTCGGGCCCTGTCGGGCTCCGTCGAACCCTGTCGGGTTTGCTCGGGCTCTGGCAGGCTCCGTCAGGCCCTATCGGGTTTCCTCGGGCCCTGTTGTGCTCCATCGAGCCCTGTCAGGTTTGCTCAGGCCCTGTCGGGCCTTGTCAGGCCCTGTCGGGTTTCCTCGGGACCTGTCGGGTTTGCCCGCGTCCTGTCGGGCTCCGTCGGGCCCTGTCAGATTCGCTCGGGCCCTGTCGGGTTTGCTCGGGCCCTGTCAGGCTCCGTCAGGCCCTGTCGGGTTTGCTCGTGCCCTGTCGGGCTCCGTCGGGCCCTGTCAGGTTTGCTCAGGCCCTGTCGGGATCCGTTGGGCCCTGTCGGGTTTGCTCGGGCCCTGTCGGGCTCCTTCGTGCCCTGTCAGGTTTGCTCGGGCCCTGTCAAGTTTGCTCGGGCCCTGTCAGGCTCCGTCGGGCCCTGTCGGTTTTCCTCGGGCCCTGTCGGGCTCCATCGAGCTTTGTCAGGCTTTGTCGAACCCTGTCGGGTTTGCTCGGGCCCTGTCAGGTTTGCTCGGGTCCTGTCGGGTTCCGTCGGGCCCTGTCGGGTTTCCTCGGGCCCTGTCGGACTCTATCGAGCCCTGTCAGGCTCCGTCGGGCTCTTTCAAGTTTGCTCAGGCCCTGTCGGGCTCCGTCGGGCCCTGTCAGGCTTTGTGAGGTCCTGTCAGGTTTGCTCGGGCCCTGTCGAGCCTTGTCGGGCCCTGTCGGGTTTGCTCGGGCTCTGTCGGGCTCCAGCGTGCCCTGTCGGGTTTGCCCGGGCCCTGTCAGGCTCCATCAGGCCCTGTCGGGTTTGCTCGGGCCCTATCGGGCTCCGTGGGGCCCTGTCGGGTTTCCTCGGGCCCTGTCGGGCTCCATCGAGCCCTGTCAGGCTCCGTCGGGCCCTTTCGGGTTTGCTCGGGCATTGTCGGGCTCCGTTGGGCCCTGTCGGATTTGCTCAGGCCCTGTCGGGTTTGCTCGAGCCCTGTCGGGCTCCATCGGGTCCTGACGGGTTTGCTCGGGCCCTATCAGGCTCCGTCGGGCCCTGTCGGGTTTCCTCGGGCCCTGTCAGGCTCCGTTGGGCCCTGTCGGCTTGCTCGGGCCCTGTCGGGTTTTCTGAAGTCCTGTCAGGCTTCGTCGGACCCTGTCAAGTGTGCTCGGGCCCTGTCGGGCTCCGTCGAGCCCTGTCAGGTTTTCTCGGGCCTTGTCAGGCTCCTTCGGGCCCTGTCGGGTTTGCTTGGGCCCTGTCGGGTTTGCTCAGGCCCTGTCGGGTTCCGTCGGGCCCTGTCGGGTTTCCTCGGGCCCTGTCGGACTCCACTGAGCCCTGTCAGGCTCCGTCGGGCTCTTTCGGGTTTGCTCGGGCCCTGGCAGGCTCCGTCGGGCCCTGTCAGGCTTTGTCAGGACGTGTCAGGTTTGCTCGGGCCCTGTCGGGCCTTGTCGGGCCCTGTTGGGTTTGCTCGGGCTCTGTCGGGCTCCAGCGTGCCCTGTCGGGTTTGCCCGGGCCCTGTCAGGCTGTGTCAGGCCCTGTCGGGTTTGCTCGGGCCTTATCGAGTTCAATCATGCCCTGTCGGTTTTCCTCGGGCCCTGTCTGGCTCCATCGAGCCCTGTCAGGCTCCGTCAAGCCCTTTCGGGTTTGCTCGGGCCCTGTCGGGCTCCGTCGGGCCCTGTCGGGTTTGCTCGGGCCCTGTCAGGCTCCGTCGGGCCCTGTCTGGTTTCCTCGGGCTCTGTCGGGCTCCGTCGGGCCCTGTCGGGTTTGCTCGGGCCATGTCGGGTTTGCTGAAGCCCTGTCGGGCTCCTTCGGGCCCTGTCAGGTTTGCTCGGGCCATGTCGGGTTTGCTGAAGCCCTGTCAGGCTTCGTCGGACCCTATCGGGTTTGCTCGAGCCCTGTCGGGCTCCGTCGGGCCCTGTCGGGTTTGCTCGGGCCCTATCGGGCTCCGTCGGGCCCTGTCGGGTTTCCTCGGGCCCTGTCGGGCTCTATCGAGCCCTGTCAGGCTTCGTCGGGCCCTTTCGGGTTTGCTCGGGCCCTCTCGGGTTCCGTCCGGCCCTGTCGGGTTTCCTCGGGCCCTGTCGGACTCTATCGAGCCCTGTCAGGCTCCGTCGGGCTCTTTCGGGTTTGCTCAGGCCCTGTCGGGCTCTGTCGGGCCCTGTCAGGCTTTGTCAGGTCCTGTCAGGTTTGCTCGGGCCCTGTCGGGCCTTGTCGGGCATAGTCAGGTTTGCTCGAGCTCTGTCGGGCTCCAGCGTGCCCTGTCGGGTTTGCCCGGGCCCTGTCAGGCTCCATCAGGCCCTGTCGGGTTTGCTCGGGCCCTATCGGGCTCCGTGGGGCCCTGTCGGGTTTCCTCGGGCCCTGTCGGGCTCCATCGAGCCCTGTCGGGCTCCATCGGGCCCTGTCGGGTTTACGCGGGCCCTATCGGGCTCCGTCGGGCCCTGTCGGGTTTCCTCGGGCCCTGTCGCGCTCCATCGAGCCCTGTCGGGCTCCATCGGACCCTGTCGGATTTACGCGGGCCCTAGCGGGCTCCGTCAGGCCCTGTCGGGTTTGCTCGGGCCCTGTCGGTCTCCGTCGGACCCTGTCGGGTTTCCTCGGGCCCTGTCGGGCTCCATCGAGCCCTGTCAGGCTTTGTCGAACCCTGTCGGGTTTGCTCGGGCCCTGTCGGGTTTGCTCGGGCTCTGTCGGTCTCTGTCGGGACCTTTCTGGTTTCCTTGGGCCCTGTCGGGCTCCGTCGGGCCCTGTCGGGTTTGCTCGGGCCCTGTCGGGTTTGCTAAAGCCCTGTCAGGCTTCGTCGGACCCTGTCGAGTGTGCTCGGGCCCTGTCGGGCTCCGTCGAGCCCTGTTGGATTTCCTCGGGCCCTGTCGGGTTTGCTCAGGCCCTGTCGAGGTCCGTCGGGCCCTGTCGGGTTTCCTCGGGCCCTGTCGGACTCCATTGAGCCCTGCAAAGCTCCGTCGGGCTCTTTCGGGTTTGCTCGGGCCCTGGCGGGCTCTGTCGGGCCCTGTCAGGCTTTGTCAGGTACTGTCAGGTTTCCTCGGGCCCTGTCGAGCCTTGTCGGGCCCTGTCGGGTTTGCTCGGGCTCTGTCGGGCTCCAGCGTGCCCTGTCGGGTTTTCCCGGGCCCTGTCAGGCTCCGTCAGGCCCTGTCAGGTTTGCTCGGGCCCTATCGGGCTCCGTCGAGCCCTGTCGGGTTTCCTCGGGCCCTGTCGGGCACCGTCGGGCCCTTTCGGGTTTGCTCGGGCCCCGTCGGGCTCCGTCGGGCCCTTTCGGGTTTGCTCGGGCCCTGTCGGGCTCCGTCGGGCCCTGTCGGATTTGCTCAGGCCCTGTCGGGTTTGCTTGAGCCCTGTCGGGCTCCATCGGGTCCTGTCGGGTTTGCTCGGGCCCTATCGGGTTCCGTCGGGCCCTGTCGGGTTTCCTCGGGCCCTGTCGGGCTCCATCGAGCCCTGTCAGGTTTGCTCAGGCCCTGTCGGGCCTTGTCAGGCCCTGTCGGGTTTCCTCGGGACCTGTCGGGTTTGCCCGCGTCCTGTCGGGCTCCGTCGGGCCCTGTCAGATTCGCTCGGGCCCTGTCGGGTTTGCTCGGGCCCTGTCAGGCTCCGTCAGGCCCTGTCGGGTTTGCTCGTGCCCTGTCGGGCTCCGTCGGGCCCTGTCAGGTTTGCTCAGGCCCTGTCGGGATCCGTTGGGCCCTGTCGGGTTTGCTCGGGCCCTGTCGGGCTCCTTCGTGCCCTGTCAGGTTTGCTCGGGCCCTGTCAAGTTTGCTCGGGCCCTGTCAGGCTCCGTCGAGCCCTGTCGGGTTTGCTCGGGCCCTGTCAGGCTCCGTCGGGCCCTGTCGGTTTTCCTCGGGCCCTGTCGGGCTCCATCGAGCTTTGTCAGGCTTTGTCGAACCCTGTCGGGTTTGCTCGGGCCCTGTCAGGTTTGCTCGGGTCCTGTCGGGTTCCGTCGGGCCCTGTCGGGTTTCCTCGGGCCCTGTCGGACTCTATCGAGCCCTGTCAGGCTCCGTCGGGCTCTTTCAAGTTTGCTCAGGCCCTGTCGGGCTCCGTCGGGCCCTGTCAGGCTTTGTCAGGTCCTGTCAGGTTTGCTCGGGCCCTGTCGAGCCTTGTCGGGCCCTGTCGGGTTTGCTCGGGCTCTGTTGGGCTCCAGCGTGCCCTGTCGGGTTTGCCCGGGCCCTGTCAGGCTCCATCAGGCCCTGTCGGGTTTGCTCGGGCCCTATCGGGCTCCGTGGGGCCCTGTCGGGTTTCCTCGGGCCCTGTCGGGCTCCATCGAGCCCTGTCAGGCTCCGTCGGGCCCTTTCGGGTTTGCTCGGGCATTGTCGGGCTCCGTTGGGCCCTGTCGGATTTGCTCAGGCCCTGTCGGGTTTGCTCGACCCCTGTCGGGCTCCATCGGGTCCTGACGGGTTTGCTCGGGCCCTATCAGGCTCCGTCGGGCCCTGTCGGGTTTCCTCGGGCCCTGTCAGGCTCCGTTGGGCCCTGTCGGCTTGCTCGGGCCCTGTCGGGTTTTCTGAAGCCCTGTCAGGCTTCGTCGGACCCTGTCAAGTGTGCTCGGGCCCTGTCGGGCTCCGTCGAGCCCTGTCAGGTTTTCTCGGGCCTTGTCAGGCTCCTTCGGGCCCTGTCGGGTTTGCTTGGGCCCTGTCGGGTTTGCTCAGGCCCTGTCGGGTTCCGTCGGGCCCTGTCGGGTTTCCTCGGGCCCTGTCGGACTCCACTGAGCCCTGTCAGGCTCCGTCGGGCTCTTTCGGGTTTGCTCGGGCCCTGGCAGGCTCCGTCGGGCCCTGTCAGGCTTTGTCAGGACGTGTCAGGTTTGCTCGGGCCCTGTCGGGCCTTGTCGGGCCCTGTCGGGTTTGCTCGGGCTCTGTCGGGCTCCAGCGTGCCCTGTCGGGTTTGCCCGGGCCCTGTCAGGCTGTGTCAGGCCCTGTCGGGTTTGCTCGGGCCCTGTCAGGCTCCGTCGGGCCCTGTCGGGTTTGCTCGGGCCCTGTCAGGCTCCGTCGGGCCCTGTCTGGTTTCCTCGGGCTCTGTCGGGCTCCGTCGGGCCCTGTCGGGTTTGCTCGGGCCATGTCGGGTTTGCTGAAGCCCTGTCGGGCTCCTTCGGGCCCTGTCGGGTTTGCTCGGGCCATGTCGGGTTTGCTGAAGCCCTGTCAGGCTTCGTCGGACCCTATCGGGTTTGCTCGAGCCCTGTCGGGCTCCATCGGGCCCTGTCGGGTTTGCTCGGGCCCTGTCGGGCTCCGTCGGGCCCTGTCGGGTTTGCTCGGGCCCTGTCAGGCTCCGTCGGGCCCTGTCTGGTTTCCTCGGGCTCTGTCGGGCTCCGTCGGGCCCTGTCGGGTTTGCTCGGGCCATGTCGGGTTTGCTGAAGCCCTGTCGGGCTCCTTCGGGCCCTGTCGGGTTTGCTCGGGCCATGTCGGGTTTGCTGAAGCCCTGTCAGGCTTCGTCGGACCCTATCGGGTTTGCTCGAGCCCTGTCGGGCTCCATCGGGCCCTGTCGGGTTTGCTCGGGCCCTATCGGGCTCCGTCGGGCCCTGTCGGGTTTCCTCGGGCCCTGTCGGGCTCTATCGAGCCCTGTCAGGCTTCGTCGGGCCCTTTCGGGTTTGCTCGGGCCCTCTCGGGTTCCGTCCGGCCCTGTCGGGTTTCCTCGGGCCCTGTCGGACTCTATCGAGCCCTGTCAGGCTCCGTCGGGCTCTTTCGGGTTTGCTCAGGCCCTGTCGGGCTCTGTCGGGCCCTGTCAGGCTTTGTCAGGTCCTGTCAGGTTTGCTCGGGCCCTGTCGGGCCTTGTCGGGCATAGTCAGGTTTGCTCGGGCTCTGTCGGGCTCCAGCGTGCCCTGTCGGGTTTGCCCGGGCCCTGTCAGGCTCCATCAGGCCCTGTCGGGTTTGCTCGGGCCCTATCGGGCTCCGTGGGGCCCTGTCGGGTTTCCTCGGGCCCTGTCGGGCTCCATCGAGCCCTGTCGGGCTCCATCGGGCCCTGTCGGGTTTACGCGGGCCCTATCGGGCTCCGTCGGGCCCTGTCGGGTTTCCTCGGGCCCTGTCGCGCTCCATCGAGCCCTGTCGGGCTCCATCGGACCCTGTCGGATTTACGCGGGCCCTATCGGGCTCCGTCAGGCCCTGTCGGGTTTGCTCGGGCCCTGTCGGTCTCCGTCGGACCCTGTCGGGTTTCCTCGGGCCCTGTCGGGCTCCATCGAGCCCTGTCAGGCTTTGTCGAACCCTGTCGGGTTTGCTCGGGCCCTGTCGGGTTTGCTCGGGCTCTGTCGGTCTCTGTCGGGACCTTTCTGGTTTCCTTGGGCCCTGTCGGGCTCCGTCGGGCCCTGTCGGGTTTGCTCGGGCCCTGTCGGGTTTGCTAAAGCCCTGTCAGGCTTCGTCGGACCCTGTCGAGTGTGCTCGGGCCCTGTCGGGCTCCGTCGAGCCCTGTTGGATTTCCTCGGGCCCTGTCGGGTTTGCTCAGGCCCTGTCGAGGTCCGTCGGGCCCTGTCGGGTTTCCTCGGGCCCTGTCGGACTCCATTGAGCCCTGCAAAGCTCCGTCGGGCTCTTTCGGGTTTGCTCGGGCCCTGGCGGGCTCTGTCGGGCCCTGTCAGGCTTTGTCAGGTACTGTCAGGTTTCCTCGGGCCCTGTCGAGCCTTGTCGGGCCCTGTCGGGTTTGCTCGGGCTCTGTCGGGCTCCAGCGTGCCCTGTCGGGTTTTCCCGGGCCCTGTCAGGCTCCGTCAGGCCCTGTCAGGTTTGCTCGGGCCCTATCGGGCTCCGTCGAGCCCTGTCGGGTTTCCTCGGGCCCTGTCGGGCACCGTCGGGCCCTTTCGGGTTTGCTCGGGCCCCGTCGGGCTCCGTCGAGCCCTGTCAGGCTCCGTCGGGCCCTTTCGGGTTTGCTCGGGCATTGTCGGGCTCCGTTGGGCCCTGTCGGATTTGCTCAGGCCCTGTCGGGTTTGCTCGACCCCTGTCGGGCTCCATCGGGTCCTGACGGGTTTGCTCGGGCCCTATCAGGCTCCGTCGGGCCCTGTCGGGTTTCCTCGGGCCCTGTCAGGCTCCGTTGGGCCCTGTCGGCTTGCTCGGGCCCTGTCGGGTTTTCTGAAGCCCTGTCAGGCTTCGTCGGACCCTGTCAAGTGTGCTCGGGCCCTGTCGGGCTCCGTCGAGCCCTGTCAGGTTTTCTCGGGCCTTGTCAGGCTCCTTCGGGCCCTGTCGGGTTTGCTTGGGCCCTGTCGGGTTTGCTCAGGCCCTGTCGGGTTCCGTCGGGCCCTGTCGGGTTTCCTCGGGCCCTGTCGGACTCCACTGAGCCCTGTCAGGCTCCGTCGGGCTCTTTCGGGTTTGCTCGGGCCCTGGCAGGCTCCGTCGGGCCCTGTCAGGCTTTGTCAGGACGTGTCAGGTTTGCTCGGGCCCTGTCGGGCCTTGTCGGGCCCTGTCGGGTTTGCTCGGGCTCTGTCGGGCTCCAGCGTGCCCTGTCGGGTTTGCCCGGGCCCTGTCAGGCTGTGTCAGGCCCTGTCGGGTTTGCTCGGGCCCTGTCGGGCTCCGTCGGGCCCTGTCGGGTTTGCTCGGGCCCTGTCAGGCTCCGTCGGGCCCTGTCTGGTTTCCTCGGGCTCTGTCGGGCTCCGTCGGGCCCTGTCGGGTTTGCTCGGGCCATGTCGGGTTTGCTGAAGCCCTGTCGGGCTCCTTCGGGCCCTGTCGGGTTTGCTCGGGCCATGTCGGGTTTGCTGAAGCCCTGTCAGGCTTCGTCGGACCCTATCGGGTTTGCTCGAGCCCTGTCGGGCTCCATCGGGCCCTGTCGGGTTTGCTCGGGCCCTGTCGGGCTCCGTCGGGCCCTGTCGGGTTTGCTCGGGCCCTGTCAGGCTCCGTCGGGCCCTGTCTGGTTTCCTCGGGCTCTGTCGGGCTCCGTCGGGCCCTGTCGGGTTTGCTCGGGCCATGTCGGGTTTGCTGAAGCCCTGTCGGGCTCCTTCGGGCCCTGTCGGGTTTGCTCGGGCCATGTCGGGTTTGCTGAAGCCCTGTCAGGCTTCGTCGGACCCTATCGGGTTTGCTCGAGCCCTGTCGGGCTCCATCGGGCCCTGTCGGGTTTGCTCGGGCCCTATCGGGCTCCGTCGGGCCCTGTCGGGTTTCCTCGGGCCCTGTCGGGCTCTATCGAGCCCTGTCAGGCTTCGTCGGGCCCTTTCGGGTTTGCTCGGGCCCTCTCGGGTTCCGTCCGGCCCTGTCGGGTTTCCTCGGGCCCTGTCGGACTCTATCGAGCCCTGTCAGGCTCCGTCGGGCTCTTTCGGGTTTGCTCAGGCCCTGTCGGTCTCTGTCGGGCCCTGTCAGGCTTTGTCAGGTCCTGTCAGGTTTGCTCGGGCCCTGTCGGGCCTTGTCGGGCATAGTCAGGTTTGCTCGGGCTCTGTCGGGCTCCAGCGTGCCCTGTCGGGTTTGCCCGGGCCCTGTCAGGCTCCATCAGGCCCTGTCGGGTTTGCTCGGGCCCTATCGGGCTCCGTGGGGCCCTGTCGGGTTTCCTCGGGCCCTGTCGGGCTCCATCGAGCCCTGTCGGGCTCCATCGGGCCCTGTCGGGTTTACGCGGGCCCTATCGGGCTCCGTCGGGCCCTGTCGGGTTTCCTCGGGCCCTGTCGCGCTCCATCGAGCCCTGTCGGGCTCCATCGGACCCTGTCGGATTTACGCGGGCCCTATCGGGCTCCGTCAGGCCCTGTCGGGTTTGCTCGGGCCCTGTCGGTCTCCGTCGGACCCTGTCGGGTTTCCTCGGGCCCTGTCGGGCTCCATCGAGCCCTGTCAGGCTTTGTCGAACCCTGTCGGGTTTGCTCGGGCCCTGTCGGGTTTGCTCGGGCTCTGTCGGTCTCTGTCGGGACCTTTCTGGTTTCCTTGGGCCCTGTCGGGCTCCGTCGGGCCCTGTCGGGTTTGCTCGGGCCCTGTCGGGTTTGCTAAAGCCCTGTCAGGCTTCGTCGGACCCTGTCGAGTGTGCTCGGGCCCTGTCGGGCTCCGTCGAGCCCTGTTGGATTTCCTCGGGCCCTGTCGGGTTTGCTCAGGCCCTGTCGAGGTCCGTCGGGCCCTGTCGGGTTTCCTCGGGCCCTGTCGGACTCCATTGAGCCCTGCAAAGCTCCGTCGGGCTCTTTCGGGTTTGCTCGGGCCCTGGCGGGCTCTGTCGGGCCCTGTCAGGCTTTGTCAGGTACTGTCAGGTTTCCTCGGGCCCTGTCGAGCCTTGTCGGGCCCTGTCGGGTTTGCTCGGGCTCTGTCGGGCTCCAGCGTGCCCTGTCGGGTTTTCCCGGGCCCTGTCAGGCTCCGTCAGGCCCTGTCAGGTTTGCTCGGGCCCTATCGGGCTCCGTCGAGCCCTGTCGGGTTTCCTCGGGCCCTGTCGGGCACCGTCGGGCCCTTTCGGGTTTGCTCGGGCCCCGTCGGGCTCCGTCGGGCCCTTTCGGGTTTGCTCGGGCCCTGTCGGGCTCCGTCGGGCCCTGTCGGATTTGCTCAGGCCCTGTCGGGTTTGCTTGAGCCCTGTCGGGCTCCATCGGGTCCTGTCGGGTTTGCTCGGGCCCTATCGGGTTCCGTCGGGCCCTGTCGGGTTTCCTCGGGCCCTGTCGGGCTCCATCGAGCCCTGTCAGGCTTCGTCGGGCCCTTTCGGGTTTGCTCGGGCCCTGTCGGGCTCCGTCAGGCCCTGTCGGGTTTGCTCAGGCCCTATCAGGCTCCGTCGAGCCCTGTCGGGTTTCCTCGGGCCCTGTCGGGCTCCATCGAGCCCTGTCAGGCTTCGTCGGGCCCTTTCGGGTTTGCTCGGGCCCTGTCGGGCTCCATCAGGCCCTGTCGGGTTTGCTCGGGCCCTATCGGGCTCCGTCGAGCCCTGTCTGGTTTCCTCAGGCCCTGTCGGGCTCCGTCGGAACCTGTCGGGTTTGCTCAGGCCCTGTCGGGTTTGCTAGGGCCCTGTCGGGCTCCGTCGGGCCCTGTCTGGTTTTCTCAGGCCCTGTCGGGCTCCGTCGAGCCCTGTCGGGTTTGCTCAGGCCCTGTCAGGCTCCGTCGCGCCCTGTCGGGTTTGCTCGGGCCCTGTCGGGCTCCATCGGACCCCGTCAGGCTTTGTCGGGTCCTGTCGGGTTTGCTCAGGCCCTGTCGGGCCTTGTCAGGCCCTGTCGGGTTTGCTCGGGCCCTGTCGGGTTTGCCCGCGTCCTGTGGGGCACCGTCGGGCCCTGTCAGATTCGCTCGGGCCCTGTCGGGTTTGCTCGGGCCCTGTCAGGCTCCGTCAGGCCCTGTCGGGTTTGCTCGGGCCCTGTCAGGCTCCGTCGGGCCCTGTCAGGTTTGCTCAGGCCCTGTCGGGCTCTGTCGGGCCCTGTCGGGCTCCGTCGGGCCCTGTCGGATTTGCTCGGGCCCTGTCGGGTTTGCTGAAGCCCTGTCAGGCTTCGTCGGACCCTGTCGGGTTTGCTCGGACCCTGTCGGGATATGTCGAACCCTGTCGGGTTTGCTCGGGCCCTGTCAGGCTCCGTCGCGCCCTGTCGGGTTTCCTCGGGCCCTGTCGGGCTCCATCGAGCCCTGTCAGGTTTGCTCGGGCCCTGTCGGGTTTGCTCGGGTTCTGTCGGTCTCCATCGGACCCTATCAGGCTCCGTCGGGCTCTTTCAAGTTTGCTCAGGCCCTGTCGGGCCTTGTCAGCCCCTGTCAGGTTTGCTCGCGCCCTGTCGGGCTCCGTCGGGCCCTGTCAGGTTCTCTCGGGCCCTGTCAGGTTTGCTCGGGCCCTGTCAGGCTCCGTCAGGCCCTATCGGGTTTGCTCGAGCCCTATCGGGCTCCGTCTGGCCCTGTCAGATTCGCTCGGGCCCTGTCGGGTTTGCTCGGGCCCTTTCAGGCTCCGTCAAGCCCTGTCGGGTTTGCTCGTGCCCTGTCGGGCTCCGTCGGGCCCTGTCAGGTTTGCTCAGGCCCTGTCGGGATCCGTTGGGCCTTGTCGGGTTTGCTCGGACCCTGTCGGGCTCCTTCGTGCCCTGTCAGGTTTGCTCGGGCCCTGTCGGGGTTGCTCGGGCTTTGTCAGGCTCCGTCGGGCCCTGTCGGGTTTCCTCGGGCCCTGTCGGGCTCCATCGAGCCCTGTCAGGCTTTGTCGAACCCTGTCGGGTTTGCTCGGGCCCTGTCGGGATTGCTCGGGTCCTGTCGGGCTCTGTCAGGCCCTGTCATGTTTGCTCGGGCCCTGTCAAGCTCTGTCGGGCCCTGTCGGATTTCCTCGGGCCCTCTCGGGTTCCGTCGGGCCCTCTCGGGTTCCGTCCGGCCCTGTCGGGATTCCTCGGGCCCTGTCGGACTCTATCGAGCCCTGTCAGGCTCCGTCGGGCTCTTTCGGTTTTGCTCAGGCCCTGTCGGGCTCCGTCGGGCCCTGTCAGGCTTTGTCAGGTCCTGTCAGGTTTGTTCGGGCCCTGTCGGGCTCCGTCGGGCCCTGTCGGGTTTCCTTGGGCCCTGTCAGGCTCCATCGAGCCCTGTCAGGCTTTGTCGAACCCTGTCAGGTTTGCTCGGGCCATGTCGGGTTTGCTCGGGCCCTGTCAGGCTCTGTCGGGCCCTGTCTGGTTTCCTCGGGCCCTGTCGGACTCCTTCGAGCCCTGTCAGGTTTGCTCGGGCCGTGTCGGGTTTGCTCGGGGCCTGTCAGGCTCCGTCGAGCCCTGGCGGGTTTGCTCGGGCCCTGTCGGGGCTTGTCGGGCCCTGTCGGGTTTGCTCGGGCTCTGTCGGGCTCTAGCATGCCCTGTCGGGTTTGCCCGGGCCCTGTCAGGCTCCGTCAGGCCCTGTCGGGTTTGCTCGGGCCCTATCAGGCTCCGTGGGGCCCTGTCGGGTTTCCTCGGGCCCTGTCGGGCTCCATCGAGCCCTGTCAGGCTCCGTCGGGCCCTTTCGGTTTTGCTCGGGCCCTGTCGGGCTCCGTCAGGCCCTGTCGGATTTGCTCAGGCCTTGTCGGGTTTGCTCGAGCCCTGTCGGGCTCAGTCGGGCCCTGTCGGGTTTCCTCGGGCCCTGTCAGGCTCCATCGAACCCTGTCAGGCTCTGTCGGGCCCTTTCGGGTTTGCTCGGCCCCTGTCGGGCTCCGTCAGGCCCTGTCGGGTTTGCTCGGGCTTTATCGGGCTCCGTCGGCCCCTGTCGGGATTCCTGGAGCTCTGTCGGTCTCCATCGAGCCCTGTCAGGCTCCGTCAGGCCCTGTCGGGTTTGCTCAGGCCCTATCGAGCTCCGTCGGGCCCTGTCGGGTTTCCTCGGGCTCTGTCGGTCTCCATCGAGCCCTGTCAGGCTCCGTCGGGCCCTGTCGGGTTTGCTCGGGCCCTGTCGGTTTTGCTCAGGCACTGTCGGGTTTGCTCAGGCCCTGTCGGGTTTGCTTGGGCCCTGTCGGGTTTGCTCGGGCCCTGTCGGGCTTCCTCGGGCCCTGTCGGGCTCCATCGAGCCCTGTCAGGCTCCGTCGGACCCTATCAGGCTTTGCTCGGGCCCTGTCGGGCTCCGTCAGGCCCTGTCGGGTTTGCTCGGGCCCTATTGGGCTCTGTCGGGCCCTGTCGGGTTTCCTCGGGCTCTGTCGGTCTCCATCGAGCCCTGTCAGGCTCCGTCGGGCCCTGTCGGGTTTGCTCGGGCCCTGTCGGGTTTGCTCAGGCACTGTCGGGTTTGCTCAGGCCCTGTCGGGTTTGCTTGGGCCCTGTCGGGCTCCGTCGGGCCCTGTCGGGTTTCCTCGGGCCCTGTCGGGCTCCATCGAGCCCTGTCAGGCTCCGTCGGGCCCTTTCGGGTTTGCTCGGGCCCTGTCGGGCTCCGTCGGGCCATGTCGGGTTTCCTCGGGCCCTGTCGGGTTCCATCGAGCCCTGTCAGGCTCCGTCGGGCCTTTTTGGGTTTGCTCGGGCCCTGTCGGGCTCCGTCGGGCCCTGTCAGGCTTTGTCAGGTCCTGTCAGGTTTGTTCTGGCCCTGTCGGGCCTTGTCGGGCCCTGTCGGGTTTGCTCGGGCTCTGTCGGGCTCCGTTGGGCCCTGTCGGGTTTGCTCGGGCACTGTCGGGTTTGCTCAGGCCCTGTCAGGATCCGTCGACCCCTGTCAGGTTTGCTCGGGCCCTGTCGGGATCCGTTGAGCCATGTCGGGTTTGCTCGGCCCCTGTCGGGCTCCATCGAACCCTGTCAGGCTTTGTCGGGTCCTGTCGGGTTTGCTCAGGCCCTGTCGGGCCTTGTCAGGCCCTGTCGGGTTTGCTCGGGCCCTGTCGGGTTCCGTGGGGCCCTATCAGGTTTGCTCGGGCCCTGTCGGGTTTGCTCAGGCCCTGTCAGGCTCCGTCGACCCCTGTCAGGTTTGCTCGGGCCCTGTCGGGCTCCGTCGGGCCCTATCAGGTTTGCTCGGGCCCTGTCGGGTTTGCTCAGGCCCTGTCAGGCTCCGTCGAGCCCTGTTGGGTTTGCTCAGGCCCTGTCAGGCTCCGTCAGGCCCTGTCGGGTTTGCTCGGGCCCTGTCGGGCTCGGTCGGGCCCTGTCAGGTTTGCTCAGGCCCTGTCGGCATCCGTTGGGCCTTGTCGGGTTTGCTCGGACCCTGTCGGGCTCCTTCGTGCCCTGTCAGGTTTGCTCGGGCCCTGTCGGGTTTGCTCGGGCCCTGTCAGGCTCCGTCGGGCCCTGTCGGGTTTCCTCGGGCCCTGTCGGGCTCCATCGAGCCCTGTCAGGCTTTGTCGAACCCTGTCGGGTTTGCTCGGGCCCTGTCGGGATTGCTTGGGTCCTGTCGGGCTCTGTCGGGCCCTGTCTTGTTTGCTCGGGCCCTGTCAAGCTCTGTCGGGCCCTGTCGGATTTCCTCGGGCCCTCTCGGGTTCCGTCGGGCCCTCTCGGGTTCCGTCCGGCCCTGTCGGGTTTCCTCGGGCCCTGTCGGACTCTATCGAGCCCTGTCAGGCTCCGTCGGGCTCTTTCAAGTTTGCTCAGGCCCTGTCGGGCTCCGTCGGGCCCTGTCAAGCTTTGTCAGGTCCTGTCAGGTTTGCTCGGGCCCTGTCGGGCCTTGTCAGGCCCTGTCGGGTTTGCTCGGGCTCTGTCGGGCTCCAGCGTGCCCTGTCGGGTTTGCCCGGGCCCTGTCAGGCTCCATCAGGCCCTGTCGGGTTTGCTCGGGCCCTATCGGGCTCCGTGGGGCCCTGTCGGGTTTTCTCGGGCCCTGTCGGGCTCCATCGAGCCCTGTCAGGCTCCGTCGGGCCCTTTCGGGTTTGCTCGGGCCCTGTCGGGCTCCGTCGGGCCCTGTCGGATTTGCTCAGGCCCTGTCGGGTTTGCTTGAGCCCTGTCGGGCTCCATCGGGTCCTGTCGGGTTTGCTCGGGCCCTATCGGGCTCCATCGGGCCCTGTCGGGTTTCCTCGGGCCCTGTCGGGCTCCATCGAGCCCTGTCAGGCTTCGTCGGGCCCTTTCGGGTTTGCTAGGGCCCTGTCGGGCTCCTTCAGGCCCTGTCGGGTTTGCTCGGGCCCTATCGGGCTCCGTCGAGCCCTGTCGGGTTTCCTCGGGCCCTGTCGGGCTCCATTGAGCCCTGTCAGGCTCTGTCGGGCCCTTTCGGGTTTGCTCGGGCCCTATCGGGCTCCGTCGGGCCCTGTCGGCTTTGCTCGGGCCCTGTCGTGTTTGCTCGGGCCCTGTCAGGCTTTGTCAAGCCCTGTCGGGTTTGCTAGTGCCCTGTCGGGCTCCATCGGGCCCTGTCTGGTTTCCTCAGGCCCTGTCGGGCTCCGTCGGGCCCTGTCGGGTTTGCTCAGGCCCTGTCGGGTTTGCTAGGGCCCTGTCGGGCTCCGTCGGGCCCTGTCTGGTTTGCTAGGGCCCTGTCGGGCTCCGTCAGGCCCTGTCGGGTTTGCTCGGGCCCTGTCAGGCTCCGTCGCGCCCTGTCGGGTTTGCTTGGGCCCTGTCGGGCTCCATCGGACCCCGTCAGGCTTTGTCGGGTCCTGTCGGGTTTGCTCAGGCCCTGTCGGGCCTTGTCAGGCCCTGTCGGGTTTGCTCGGGCCCTGTCGGGTTTGCCCGCGTCCTGTCGGGCTCCGTCGGGCCCTGTCAGATTCGCTCGGGCCTTGTCGGGTTTGCTCGGGCCCTGTCAGGCTCCGTCAGGCCCTGTCGGGTTTGCTCGGGCCCTGTCAGGCTCCGTCGGGCCCTGTCAGGTTTGCTCTGGCCCTGTCAAGATCCGTTGGGCCCTGTCGAGTTTGCTCGGGCCCTGTCGGGCTCCTTCGTGCCCTGTCAGGTTTGCTCGGGCCCTGTCGGATTTGCTCGGGCCCTGTCAGGCTCCGTCGAGCCCTGTCAGGTTTGCTCGGGCCCTGTCGGGTTTGCTCGGGCCCTGTCAGGCTCCGTCGAGCCCTGTCGGGTTTGCTCGGGCCCTGTCAGGCTCCGTCAGGCCCTGTCTGGTTTGCTCGTACCGTGACGGGCTCCATCGGGCCCTGTCAGGTTTGCTTGGGCACTGTCGGGCTCCGTCGGGCCCTGTCAGGCTTTGTCGAACCCTGTCGGGATTGCTCAGGCCCTGTCTGGTTTGCTCGGGCCCTGTCGGGCTCTGTCGGGCCCTGTCTGGTTTCCTCGGGCCCTGTCGGGCTCCGTCGGGCCCTGTCGAGTTTGCTCAGGCCCTGTCGGGTTTGCTGAAGCCCTGTCAGGCTTCGTCGGACCCTGTCGGGTTTGCTCGGGCCCTGTCGGGCTCCGTCGAACCCTGTCGGGTTTGCTCGGGCCCTGGCAGGCTCCGTCAGGCCCTATCGGGTTTCCTCGGGCCCTGTCGGGCTCCATCGAGCCCTGTCAGGTTTGCTCGGGCCCTGTCGGGCCTTGTCAGGCCCTGTCAGGTTTGCTCGGGACCTATCGGGTTTGCCCGCGTCCTGTCGGGCTCCGTCGGGCCCTGTCAGATTCGCTCGGGCCCTGTCGGGTTTGCTCGGGCCCTGTCAGGCTCCGTCAGGCCCTGTCGGGTTTGCTCGGGCCCTGTCGGGTTTGCTCGGGCCCTGTCAGGCTTTGTCAAGCCCTGTCGGGTTTGCTAGGGCCCTGTCGGGCTCCGTCGGGCCCTGTCTGGTTTCCTCAGGCCCTGTCGGGCTCCGTCGGGCCCTTTCGGGTTTGCTCGGGCCCTGTCGGGCTCCGTCGGGCCATGTCGGGTTTCCTCGGGCCCTGTCGGGTTCCATCGAGCCCTGTCAGGCTCCGTCGGGCCTTTTTGGGTTTGCTCGGGCCCTGTCGGGCTCCGTCGGGCCCTGTCAGGCTTTGTCAGGTCCTGTCAGGTTTGTTCTGGCCCTGTCGGGCCTTGTCGGGCCCTGTCGGGTTTGCTCGGGCTCTGTCGGGCTCCGTTGGGCCCTGTCGGGTTTGCTCGGGCACTGTCGGGTTTGCTCAGGCCCTGTCAGGATCCGTCGACCCCTGTCAGGTTTGCTCGGGCCCTGTCGGGATCCGTTGAGCCATGTCGGGTTTGCTCGGCTCCTGTCGGGCTCCATCGAACCCTGTCAGGCTTTGTCGGGTCCTGTCGGGTTTGCTCAGGCCCTGTCGGGCCTTGTCAGGCCCTGTCGGGTTTGCTCGGGCCCTGTCGGGTTCCGTGGGGCCCTATCAGGTTTGCTCGGGCCCTGTCGGGTTTGCTCAGGCCCTGTCAGGCTCCGTCGACCCCTGTCAGGTTTGCTCGGGCCCTGTCGGGCTCCGTCGGGCCCTATCAGGTTTGCTCGGGCCCTGTCGGGTTTGCTCAGGCCCTGTCAGGCTCCGTCGAGCCCTGTTGGGTTTGCTCAGGCCCTGTCAGGCTCCGTCAGGCCCTGTCGGGTTTGCTCGGGCCCTGTCGGGCTCCGTCGGGCCCTGTCAGGTTTGCTCAGGCCCTGTCGGCATCCGTTGGGCCTTGTCGGGTTTGCTCGGACCCTGTCGGGCTCCTTCGTGCCCTGTCAGGTTTGCTCGGGCCCTGTCGGGTTTGCTCGGGCCCTGTCAGGCTCCGTCGGGCCCTGTCGGGTTTCCTCGGGCCCTGTCGGGCTCCATCGAGCCCTGTCAGGCTTTGTCGAACCCTGTCGGGTTTGCTCGGGCCCTGTCGGGATTGCTTGGGTCCTGTCGGGCTCTGTCGGGCCCTGTCATGTTTGCTCGGGCCCTGTCAAGCTCTGACGGGCCCTGTCGGATTTCCTCGGGCCCTCTCGGGTTCCGTCGGGCCCTCTCGGGTTCCGTCCGGCCCTGTCGGGTTTCCTCGGGCCCTGTCGGACTCTATCGAGCCCTGTCAGGCTCCGTCGGGCTCTTTCAAGTTTGCTCAGGCCCTGTCGGGCTCCGTCGGGCCCTGTCAAGCTTTGTCAGGTCCTGTCAGGTTTGCTCGGGCCCTGTCGGGCCTTGTCAGGCCCTGTCGGGTTTGCTCGGGCTCTGTCGGGCTCCAGCGTGCCCTGTCGGGTTTGCCCGGGCCCTGTCAGGCTCCATCAGGCCCTGTCGGGTTTGCTCGGGCCCTATCGGGCTCCGTGGGGCCCTGTCGGGTTTTCTCGGGCCCTGTCGGGCTCCATCGAGCCCTGTCAGGCTCCGTCGGGCCCTTTCGGGTTTACTCGGGCCCTGTCGGGCTCCGTCGGGCCCTGTCGGATTTGCTCAGGCCCTGTCGGGTTTGCTTGAGCCCTGTCGGGCTCCATCGGGTCCTGTCGGGTTTGCTCGGGCCCTATCGGGCTCCATCGGGCCCTGTCGGGTTTCCTCGGGCCCTGTCGGGCTCCATCGAGCCCTGTCAGGCTTCGTCGGGCCCTTTCGGGTTTGCTAGGGCCCTGTCTAGCTCCGTCAGGCCCTGTCGGGTTTGCTCGGGCCCTATCGGGCTCCGTCGAGCCCTGTCGGGTTTCCTCGGGCCCTGTCGGGCTCCATTGAGCCCTGTCAGGCTCTGTCGGGCCCTTTCGGGTTTGCTCGGGCCCTATCGGGCTCCGTCGGGCCCTGTCGGCTTTTCTCGGGCCCTGTCGGGTTTGCTCGGGCCCTGTCAGGCTTTGTCAAGCCCTGTCGGGTTTGCTAGTGCCCTGTCGGGCTCCATCGGGCCCTGTCTGGTTTCCTCAGGCCCTGTCGGGCTCCGTCGGGCCCTGTCGGGTTTGCTCAGGCCCTGTCGGGTTTGCTAGGGCCCTGTCGGGCTCCGTCGGGCCCTGTCTGGTTTCCTCAGGCCCTGTCGGGCTCCGTCGAGCCTTGTCGGGTTTGCTCGGACCCCGTCAGGCTTTGTCGGGTCCTGTCGGGTTTGCTCAGGCCCTGTCGGGCCTTGTCAGGCCCTGTCGGGTTTGCCCGCGTCCTGTCGGGCTCCGTCGGGCCCTGTCAGATTCGCTCGGGCCCTGTCGGGTTTGCTCGGGCCCTGTCAGGCTCCGTCAGGCCCTGTCGGGTTTGCTCGGGCCCTGTCGGGTTTGCTCGGGCCCTGTCAGGCTTTGTCAAGCCCTGTCGGGTTTGCTAGGGCCCTGTCGGGCTCCGTCGGGCCCTGTCTGGTTTCCTCAGGCCCTGTCGGGCTCCGTCGGGCCCTGTCGGGTTTCCTCAGGCCCTGTCGGGTTTGCTAGGGCCCTGTCGGGCTCTGTCGGGCCCTGTCTGGTTTCCTCAGGCCCTGTCGGGCTCCGTCGAGCCCTGTCGGGTTTGCTCGGGCCCTGTCAGGCTCCGTCGCGCCCTGTCGGGTTTGCTCGGGCCCTGTCGGGCTCCATCGGACCCTGTCAGGCTTTGTCGGGTCCTGTCGGGTTTGCTCAGGCCCTGTCGGGCCTTGTCAGGCCCTGTCGGGTTTGCTCGGGCCCTGTCGGGTTTGCCCGCGTCCTGTGGGGCTCCGTCGGGCCCTGTCAGATTCGCTCGGGCCCTGTCGGGTTTGCTCGGGCCCTGTCAGGCTCCGTCAGGCCCTGTCGGGTTTGCTCGAGCCCTGTCAGGCTCCGTCGGGCCCTGTCAGGTTTGCTGAGGCCCTGTCGGGATCCGTTGGGCCCTGTCGGGTTTGCTCGGGCCCTGTCGGGCTCCTTCGTGCCCTGTCAGGTTTGCTCGGGCCCTGTCGGGTTTGCTCGGGCCCTGTCAGGCTTTGTCGAGCCCTGTCGGGTTTGCTCGGGCCCTGTCAGGCTCCGTCAGGCCCTGTCTGGTTTGCTCGTACCGTGTCGGGCTCCATCGGGCCCTGTCAGGTTTGCTTGGGCACTGTCGGGCTCTGTCGGGCCCTGTCAGGCTTTGTCGAACCCTGTCGGGTTTGCTCAGGCCCTGTCGGGTTTGCTCGGGCCCTGTCGGGCTCTGTCGGGCCCTGTCTGGTTTCCTCGGGCCCTGTCGGGCTCCGTCGGGCCCTGTCGGGTTTGCTCAGGCCCTGTCGGGTTTGCTGAAGCCCTGTCAGGCTTCGTCAGACCCTGTCGGGTTTGCTCGGGCCCTGTCGGGCTCCGTCGAACCCTGTCGGGTTTGCTCGGGCCCTGGCAGGCTCCATCAGGCCCTATCGGGTTTCCTCGGGCCCTGTTGTGCTCCATCGAGCCCTGTCAGGTTTTCTCAGGCCCTGTCGGGCCTTGTCAGGCCCTGTCGGGTTTCCTCGGGACCTGTCGGGTTTGCCCGCGTCCTGTCGGGCTCCGTCGGGCCCTGTCAGATTCGCTCGGGCCCTGTCGGATTTGCTCGGGCCCTGTCAGGCTCCGTCAGGCCCTGTCGGGTTTGCTCGTGCCCTGTCGGGCTCCGTCGGGCCCTGTCAGGTTTGCTCAGGCCCTGTCGGGATCCGTTGGGCCCTGTCGGGTTTGCTCGGGCCCTGTCGGGCTCCTTCGTGCCCTGTCAGGTTTGCTCGGGACCTGTCAAGTTTGCTCGGGCCCTGTCAGGCTCCGTCGAGCCCTGTCGGGTTTGCTCGGGCCCTGTCAGGCTCCGTCGGGCCCTGTCGGTTTTCCTCGGGCCCTATCGAGCTCCATCGAGCTTTGTCAGGCTTTGTCGAACCCTGTCGGGTTTGCTCGGGCCCTGTCAGGTTTGCTCGGGTCCTGTCGGGTTCCGTCGGGCCCTGTCGGGTTTCCTCGGGCCCTGTCGGACTCTATCGAGCCCTGTCAGGCTCCGTCGGGCTCTTTCAAGTTTGCTCAGGCCCTGTCGGGCTCCGTCGGGCCCTGTCAGGCTTTGTCAGGTCCTGTCAGGTTTGCTCGAGCCCTGTCGGGCTCAGTCGGGCCCTGTCGGGTTTCCTCGGGCCCTGTCAGGCTCCATCGAACCCTGTCAGGCTCTGTCGGGCCCTTTCGGGTTTGCTCGGCCCCTGTCGGGCTCCGTCAGGCCCTGTCGGGTTTGCTCAGGCCCTATCGGGCTCCGTCGGGCCCTGTCGGGATTCCTCGGGCTCTGTCGGTCTCCATCGAGCCCTGTCAGGCTCCGTCAGGCCCTGTCTGGTTTGCTCAGGCCCTATCGAGCTCCGTCGGGCCCTGTCGGGTTTCCTCGGGCTCTGTCGGTCTCCATCGAGCCCTGTCAGGCTCCGTCGGGCCCTGTCGGGTTTGCTCGGGCCCTGTCGGGTTTGCTCAGGTACTGTCGGGTTTGCTCAGGCCCTGTCGAGTTTGCTTGGGCCCTGTCGGGTTTGCTCGGGCCCTGTCGGGCTTCCTCGGGCCCTGTCGGGCTCCATCGAGCCCTGTCAGGCTCCGTCGGACCCTATCAGGCTTTGCTCGGGCCCTGTAGGGCTCCGTCAGGCCCTGTCGGGTTTGCTCGGGCCCTATCGGGCTCCGTCGGGCCCTGTCGGGTTTCCTCGGGCTCTGTCGGTCTCCATCGAGCCCTGTCAGGCTCCGTCGGGCCCTGTCGGGTTTGCTCGGGCCCTGTCGGGTTTGCTCAGGCACTGTCGGGTTTGCTCAGGCCCTGTCGGGTTTGCTTGGGCCCTGTCGGGCTCCGTCGGACTCTGTCGGGTTTCCTCGGGCCCTGTCGGGCTCCATCGAGCCCTGTCAGGCTCCGTTGGGCCCTTTCGGGTTTGCTCGGGCCCTGTCGGGCTCCGTCGGGCCATGTCGGGTTTCCTCGGGCCCTGTCGGGCTCCATCGAGCCCTGTCAGGCTCCGTTGGGCCCTTTCGGGTTTGCTCGGGCCCTGTCGGGCTCCGTCGGGCCATGTCGGGTTTCCTCGGGCCCTGTCGGGTTCCATCGAGCCCTGTCAGGCTCCGTCGGGCCTTTTTGGGTTTGCTCGGGCCCTGTCGGGCTCCGTCGGGCCCTGTCAGGCTTTGTCAGGTCCTGTCAGGTTTGTTCTGGCCCTGTCGGGCCTTGTCGGGCCCTGTCGGGTTTGCTCGGGCTCTGTCGGGCTCCGTTGGGCCCTGTCGGGTTTGCTCGGGCACTGTCGGGTTTGCTCAGGCCCTGTCAGGATCCGTCGACCCCTGTCAGGTTTGCTCGGGCCCTGTCGGGATCCGTTGAGCCATGTCGGGTTTGCTCGGCCCCTGTCGGGCTCCATCGAACCCTGTCAGGCTTTGTCGGGTCCTGTCGGGTTTGCTCAGGCCCTGTCGGGCCTTGTCAGGCCCTGTCGGGTTTGCTCGGGCCCTGTCGGGTTCCGTGGGGCCCTATCAGGTTTGCTCGGGCCCTGTCGGGTTTGCTCAGGCCCTGTCAGGCTCCGTCGACCCCTGTCAGGTTTGCTCGGGCCCTGTCGGGCTCCGTCGGGCCCTATCAGGTTTGCTCGGGCCCTGTCGGGTTTGCTCAGGCCCTGTCAGGCTCCGTCGAGCCCTGTTGGGTTTGCTCAGGCCCTGTCAGGCTCCGTCAGGCCCTGTCGGGTTTGCTCGGGCCCTGTCGGGCTCCGTCGGGCCCTGTCAGGTTTGCTCAGGCCCTGTCGGCATCCGTTGGGCCTTGTCGGGTTTGCTCGGACCCTGTCGGGCTCCTTCGTGCCCTGTCAGGTTTGCTCGGGCCCTGTCGGGTTTGCTCGGGCCCTGTCAGGCTCCGTCGGGCCCTGTCGGGTTTCCTCGGGCCCTGTCGGGCTCTATCGAGCCCTGTCAGGCTTTGTCGAACCCTGTCGGGTTTGCTCGGGCCCTGTCGGGATTGCTCGGGTCCTGTCAGGCTCTGTCGGGCCCTGTCATGTTTGCTCGGGCCCTGTCAAGCTCTGTCGGGCCCTGTCGGATTTCCTCGGGCCCTCTCGGGTTCCGTCGGGCCCTCTCGGGTTCCGTCCGGCCCTGTCGGGTTTCCTCGGGCCCTGTCGGACTCTATCGAGCCCTGTCAGGCTCCGTCGGGCTCTTTCGGGTTTGCTCAGGCCCTGTCGGGCTCCGTCGGGCCCTGTCAGGCTTTGTCAGGTCCTGTCAGGTTTGCTCGGGCCCTGTCGGGCCTTGTCAGGCCCTGTCGGGTTTGCTCGGGCTCTGTCGGGCTCCAGCGTGCCCTGTCGGGTTTGCCCGGGACCTGTCAGGCTCCATCAGGCCCTGTCGGGTTTGCTCGGGCCCTATCGGGCTCCGTGGGGCCCTGTCGGGTTTTCTCGGGCCCTGTCGGGCTCCATCGAGCCCTGTCAGGCTCCGTCGGGCCCTTTCGGGTTTGCTCGGGCCCTGTCGGGCTCCGTCGGGCCCTGTCGGATTTGCTCAGGCCCTGTCGGGATCCGTTGGGCCCTGTCGGGTTTGCTCGGGCCCTGTCGGACTCCTTCGTGCCCTGTCAGGTTTGCTCGGGCCCTGTCGGGTTTGCTCGGGCCCTGTCAGGCTCCGTCGAGCCCTGTCAGGTTTGCTCGGGCCCTGTCGGGTTTGCTCGGGCCCTGTCAGGCTTTGTCAAGCCCTGTCGGGTTTGCTAGGGCCCTGTCGGGCTCCGTCGGGCCCTGTCTGGTTTCCTCAGGCCCTGTCGGGCTCCGTCGGGCCCTGTCGGGTTTCCTCAGGCCCTGTCGGGTTTGCTAGGGCCCTGTCGGGCTCTGTCGGGCCCTGTCTGGTTTCCTCAGGCCCTGTCGGGCTCCGTCGAGCCCTGTCGGGTTTGCTCGGGCCCTGTCAGGCTCCGTCGCGCCCTGTCGGGTTTGCTCGGGCCCTGTCGGGCTCCATCGGACCCTGTCAGGCTTTGTCGGGTCCTGTCGGGTTTGCTCAGGCCCTGTCGGGCCTTGTCAGGCCCTGTCGGGTTTGCTCGGGCCCTGTCGGGTTTGCCCGCGTCCTGTGGGGCTCCGTCGGGCCCTGTCAGATTCGCTCGGGCCCTGTCGGGTTTGCTCGGGCCCTGTCAGGCTCCGTCAGGCCCTGTCGGGTTTGCTCGAGCCCTGTCAGGCTCCGTCGGGCCCTGTCAGGTTTGCTGAGGCCCTGTCGGGATCCGTTGGGCCCTGTCGGGTTTGCTCGGGCCCTGTCGGGCTCCTTCGTGCCCTGTCAGGTTTGCTCGGGCCCTGTCGGGTTTGCTCTGGCCCTGTCAGTCTCCGTCGAGCCCTGTCAGGTTTGCTCGGGCCCTGTCGGGTTTGCTCGGGCCCTGTCAGGCTTTGTCGAGCCCTGTCGGGTTTGCTCGGGCCCTGTCAGGCTCCGTCAGGCCCTGTCTGGTTTGCTCGTACCGTGTCGGGCTCCATCGGGCCCTGTCAGGTTTGCTTGGGCACTGTCGGGCTCTGTCGGGCCCTGTCAGGCTTTGTCGAACCCTGTCGGGTTTGCTCAGGCCCTGTCGGGTTTGCTCGGGCCCTGTCGGGCTCTGTCGGGCCCTGTCTGGTTTCCTCGGGCCCTGTCGGGCTCCGTCGGGCCCTGTCGGGTTTGCTCAGGCCCTGTCGGGTTTGCTGAAGCCCTGTCAGGCTTCGTCAGACCCTGTCGGGTTTGCTCGGGCCCTGTCGGGCTCCGTCGAACCCTGTCGGGTTTGCTCGGGCCCTGGCAGGCTCCGTCAGGCCCTATCGGGTTTCCTCGGGCCCTGTCGGGCTCCATCGAGCCCTGTCAGGTTTGCTCAGGCCCTGTCGGGCCTTGTCAGGCCCTGTCGGGTTTCCTCGGGACCTGTCGGGTTTGCCCGCGTCCTGTCGGGCTCCGTCGGGCCCTGTCAGATTCGCTCGGGCCCTGTCGGATTTGCTCGGGCCCTGTCAGGCTCCGTCAGGCCCTGTCGGGTTTGCTCGTGCCCTGTCGGGCTCCGTCGGGCCCTGTCAGGTTTGCTCAGGCCCTGTCGGG
Organism: Patagioenas fasciata; assembly: GCF_037038585.1. Taxonomy (NCBI): domain Eukaryota; kingdom Metazoa; phylum Chordata; class Aves; order Columbiformes; family Columbidae; genus Patagioenas; species Patagioenas fasciata. Next base: position 1,291,983 of record NC_092546.1, read on the forward strand.
ATCCGTTGGGCCCTGTCGGGTTTGCTCGGGCCCTGTCGGGCTCCTTCGTGCCCTGTCAGGTTTGCTCGGGACCTGTCAAGTTTGCTCGGGCCCTGTCAGGCTCCGTCGAGCCCTGTCGGGTTTGCTCGGGCCCTGTCAGGCTCCGTCGGGCCCTGTCGGTTTTCCTCGGGCCCTATCGAGCTCCATCGAGCTTTGTCAGGCTTTGTCGAACCCTGTCGGGTTTGCTCGGGCCCTGTCAGGTTTGCTCGGGTCCTGTCGGGTTCCGTCGGGCCCTGTCGGGTTTCCTCGGGCCCTGTCGGACTCTATCGAGCCCTGTCAGGCTCCGTCGGGCTCTTTCAAGTTTGCTCAGGCCCTGTCGGGCTCCGTCGGGCCCTGTCAGGCTTTGTCAGGTCCTGTCAGGTTTGCTCGAGCCCTGTCGGGCTCAGTCGGGCCCTGTCGGGTTTCCTCGGGCCCTGTCAGGCTCCATCGAACCCTGTCAGGCTCTGTCGGGCCCTTTCGGGTTTGCTCGGCCCCTGTCGGGCTCCGTCAGGCCCTGTCGGGTTTGCTCAGGCCCTATCGGGCTCCGTCGGGCCCTGTCGGGATTCCTCGGGCTCTGTCGGTCTCCATCGAGCCCTGTCAGGCTCCGTCAGGCCCTGTCGGGTTTGCTCAGGCCCTATCGAGCTCCGTCGGGCCCTGTCGGGTTTCCTCGGGCTCTGTCGGTCTCCATCGAGCCCTGTCAGGCTCCGTCGGGCCCTGTCGGGTTTGCTCGGGCCCTGTCGGGTTTGCTCAGGTACTGTCGGGTTTGCTCAGGCCCTGTCGAGTTTGCTTGGGCCCTGTCGGGTTTGCTCGGGCCCTGTCGGGCTTCCTCGGGCCCTGTCGGGCTCCATCGAGCCCTGTCAGGCTCCGTCGGACCCTATCAGGCTTTGCTCGGGCCCTGTAGGGCTCCGTCAGGCCCTGTCGGGTTTGCTCGGGCCCTATCGGGCTCCGTCGGGCCCTGTCGGGTTTCCTCGGGCTCTGTCGGTCTCCATCGAGCCCTGTCAGGCTCCGTCGGGCCCTGTCGGGTTTGCTCGGGCCCTGTCGGGTTTGCTCAGGCACTGTCGGGTTTGCTCAGGCCCTGTCGGGTTTGCTTGGGCCCTGTCGGGCTCCGTCGGACTCTGTCGGGTTTCCTCGGGCCCTGTCGGGCTCCATCGAGCCCTGTCAGGCTCCGTTGGGCCCTTTCGGGTTTGCTCGGGCCCTGTCGGGCTCCGTCGGGCCATGTCGGGTTTCCTCGGGCCCTGTCGGGTTCCATCGAGCCCTGTCAGGCTCCGTCGGGCCTTTTTGGGTTTGCTCGGGCCCTGTCGGGCTCCGTCGGGCCCTGTCAGGCTTTGTCAGGTCCTGTCAGGTTTGTTCTGGCCCTGTCGGGCCTTGTCGGGCCCTGTCGGGTTTGCTCGGGCTCTGTCGGGCTCCGTTGGGCCCTGTCGGGTTTGCTCGGGCACTGTCGGGTTTGCTCAGGCCCTGTCAGGATCCGTCGACCCCTGTCAGGTTTGCTCGGGCCCTGTCGGGATCCGTTGAGCCATGTCGGGTTTGCTCGGCCCCTGTCGGGCTCCATCGAACCCTGTCAGGCTTTGTCGGGTCCTGTCGGGTTTGCTCAGGCCCTGTCGGGCCTTGTCAGGCCCTGTCGGGTTTGCTCGGGCCCTGTCGGGTTCCGTGGGGCCCTATCAGGTTTGCTCGGGCCCTGTCGGGTTTGCTCAGGCCCTGTCAGGCTCCGTCGACCCCTGTCAGGTTTGCTCGGGCCCTGTCGGGCTCCGTCGGGCCCTATCAGGTTTGCTCGGGCCCTGTCGGGTTTGCTCAGGCCCTGTCAGGCTCCGTCGAGCCCTGTTGGGTTTGCTCAGGCCCTGTCAGGCTCCGTCAGGCCCTGTCGGGTTTGCTCGGGCCCTGTCGGGCTCCGTCGGGCCCTGTCAGGTTTGCTCAGGCCCTGTCGGCATCCGTTGGGCCTTGTCGGGTTTGCTCGGACCCTGTCGGGCTCCTTCGTGCCCTGTCAGGTTTGCTCGGGCCCTGTCGGGTTTGCTCGGGCCCTGTCAGGCTCCGTCGGGCCCTGTCGGGTTTCCTCGGGCCCTGTCGGGCTCTATCGAGCCCTGTCAGGCTTTGTCGAACCCTGTCGGGTTTGCTCGGGCCCTGTCGGGATTGCTCGGGTCCTGTCAGGCTCTGTCGGGCCCTGTCATGTTTGCTCGGGCCCTGTCAAGCTCTGTCGGGCCCTGTCGGATTTCCTCGGGCCCTCTCGGGTTCCGTCGGGCCCTCTCGGGTTCCGTCCGGCCCTGTCGGGTTTCCTCGGGCCCTGTCGGACTCTATCGAGCCCTGTCAGGCTCCGTCGGGCTCTTTCGGGTTTGCTCAGGCCCTGTCGGGCTCCGTCGGGCCCTGTCAGGCTTTGTCAGGTCCTGTCAGGTTTGCTCGGGCCCTGTCGGGCCTTGTCAGGCCCTGTCGGGTTTGCTCGGGCTCTGTCGGGCTCCAGCGTGCCCTGTCGGGTTTGCCCGGGACCTGTCAGGCTCCATCAGGCCCTGTCGGGTTTGCTCGGGCCCTATCGGGCTCCGTGGGGCCCTGTCGGGTTTTCTCGGGCCCTGTCGGGCTCCATCGAGCCCTGTCAGGCTCCGTCGGGCCCTTTCGGGTTTGCTCGGGCCCTGTCGGGCTCCGTCGGGCCCTGTCGGATTTGCTCAGGCCCTGTCGGGATCCGTTGGGCCCTGTCGGGTTTGCTCGGGCCCTGTCGGACTCCTTCGTGCCCTGTCAGGTTTGCTCGGGCCCTGTCGGGTTTGCTCGGGCCCTGTCAGGCTCCGTCGAGCCCTGTCAGGTTTGCTCGGGCCCTGTCGGGTTTGCTCGGGCCCTGTCAGGCTCCGTCGGGCCCTGTCGGGTTTCCTCGGGCCCTGTCGGGCTCCATCGAGCCCTGTCAGGCTTTGTCGAACCCTGTCGGGTTTGCTCGGGCCCTGTTGGGTTTGCTCGGGTCCTGTCCGGCTCTGTCGGGCACTGTCGGGTTTGCTTGGGCCCTGTCAGGCTCCGTCGGGCCCTGTCGGGTTTGCTCGGGCCCTCTCGGGTTCCGTCGGGCCCTGTCGGGTTTCCTCGGGCCCTGTCGGAGTCTATCGAGCCCTGTCAGGCTCCGTCGGGCTCTTTCGGGTTTGCTCAGGCCCTGTCGGGCTCCGTCGGGCCCTGTCAGGCTTTGTCAGGTCCTGTCAGGTTTGCTCGGGCCCTGTTGGGCCTTGTCGGGCATAGTCAGGTTTGCTCGGGCTCTGTCGGGCTCCAGCGTGCCCTGTCGGGTTTGCCCGGGCCCTGTCAGGCTCCATCAGGCCCTGTCGGGTTTGTTCAGGCCCTATCGGGCTCCGTGGGGCCCTGTCGGGTTTCCTCGGGCCCTGTCGGGCTCCATCGAGCCCTGTCGGGCTCCATTGGGCCCTGTCGGGTTTACGCGGGCCCTATCGGGCTCCGTCGGGCCCTGTCGGGTTTCCTCGGGCCCTGTCGGGCTCCGTCGGGCCCTGTCGGGTTTACGCGGGCCCTATCGGGCTCTGTCAGGCCCTGTCGGGTTTGCTCGGGCCCTGTCGGGCTCCGTCGGGCCCTGTCGGGTTTCCTCGGGCCCTGTCGGGTTTGCTCCATCGAGCCCTGTCAGGCTTTGTCGAACCCTGTCGGGTTTGCTCGGGCCCTGTCGGGTTTGCTCGGGCCCTGTCGGTCTCTGTCGGGACCTTTCTGGTTTCCTCGGGCCCTGTCGGGCTCTGTCGAGCCCTGTCAGGTTTGCTCGGGCCTTGTCAGGCTCCGTCAGGCCCTGTTGGATTTCCTCGGGCCCTGTCGGGTTTGCTCAGGCCCTGTCGAGGTCCGTCGGGCCCTGTCGGGTTTCCTCGGGCCCTGTCGGACTCCATTGAGCCCTGCAAGGCTCCCTCGGGCTCTTTCGGGTTTCCTCGGGCCCTGTCAAGCCTTGTCGGGCCCTATCGGGTTTGCTCGGGCTCGGTCGGGCTCCAGCGTGCCCTGTCGGGTTTTCCCGGGCCCTGTCAGGCTCCGTCAGGCCCTGTCAGGTTTGCTCGGGCCCTATCGGGCTCCGTCGAGCCCTGTCGGGTTTCCTCGGGCCCTGTCGGACTCCATCGAGACCTGTCAGGCACCGTCGGGCCCTTTCGGATTTGCTCGGGCCCCGTCGGGCTCCGTCGGACCCTGTCGGGTTTCCTCGGGCCCTGTCGGGCCCAACGGAGTCTGACAGGGCCCGAGGAAACCCGACAGGGCCCGACGGAGCCCGATAGGGCCCGAGCAAAACCGACAGGACCCGATGGAGCCCGACAGGGCTCGAGCAAACCCGACAGGGCCTGAGCAAATCCGACAGGGCCCGACGGAGCCCGACAGGGCCCGAGCAAACCTGACAGGGCCCGAGAGAACCTGACAGGGCCCGACGGAGCCCGACAGGGCGCGAGCAAACCTGACAGGGGCTGACAAGGCCCGACAGGGCCTGAGCAAACCCGAAAGGACCCGCCAAAGCCTGATAGGGTGCGATGGAGCCCGACAGGGCCCGAGCAAAACCGACAGGGCCCGAGCAAACCTGACAGGACTCGATGGAGCCCGACAGGGCCCGAGGAAACCCGACAGGGCGCGACGGAGCCTGACAGGGCCCGAGCAAACCCGACAGGGTTCGACGGAGCCCGACAGGGCCCGAGCAAACCCGACAGGGTCCGACGAAGCCTGACAGGGCTTCAGCAAACCCGACAGGGCCCGAGCAAATCCGACAGGGCCCGACGGAGCCCGACAGGGCCCGAGGAAACCAGACAGGGCCCGACAGAGCCCGACAGGGCCCGAGCAAACCCGACAGGGCCCGAGCAAACCCGACAGGGTTCGACAAAGCCTGACAGGGCCCGACGGAGCCTGACAGGGCCCTAGCAAACCCGAGAGGGCTTGGCAAAGCCTGACAGGGCCTGAGCAAACCCGACAGGGCCCGAGCAAACCCGACAGGGCCCGACGGAGCCCGACAGGGCCCGAGCAAACCCGAAAGGGCCCGACGGAGCCTGACAGGGCTCGATGGAGCCCGACAGGGCCCGAGCAAACCCGACAGGGCTCAACGGAGCCCGATAGGGCCCGAGCAAACCCGACAGGGCCTGACGGAGCCCGACAGGGCCCGAGCAAACCCGAAAGGGCCCGACGAAGCCTGACAGGGCTCGATGGAGCCCGACAGGGCCCGAGGAAACCCGACAGGGCCCCACGGAGCCCGATAGGGCCCGAGCAAACCCGACAGGGCCTGATGGAGCCTGACAGGGCCCGGGCAAACCCGACAGGGCACGCTGGAGCCCGACAGAGCCCGAACAAACCCGACAGGGCCCGACAAGGCCCGACAGGGCCCGAGCAAACCTGACAGGACCTGACAAAGCCTGACAGGGCCCGGCGGAGCCCGACAGGGCCTGAGCAAACCCGAAAGAGCCCGACGGAGCCTGACAGGGCTCGATAGAGTCCGACAGGGCCCGAGGAAACCTGACAGAGCCCGACGGAACCCGAGAGGGCCCGACGGAACCCGAGAGGGCCCGAGGGAATCCGACAGGGCCCGACGGAGCCTGACAGGGCCCGAGCAAACCCGACAGGGCCCGACAGGGCCCGACAGGACCCGAGCAAACCCGACAGGGCCCGAGCAAACCCGACAGGGTTCGACAAAGCCTGACAAAGCTCGATGGAGCCCGACAGGGCGCGAGGAAAACCGACAGGGCTCGACGGAGCCTGACAGGGCCCGAGCAAACCCGACAGGGCCCGGGCAAACCCGACAGGGCACGCTGGAGCCCGACAGGGCCCGAGCAAACCCGAAAGGGCCCGACGGAGCCTGACAGGGCTCGATGGAGCCCGACAGGGCCCGAGCAAACCCGACAGGGCTCGACGGAGCCCGATAGGGCCCGAGCAAACCCGACAGGGCCTGACGGAGCCCGACAGGGCCCGAGCAAACCCGAAAGGGCCCGACGAAGCCTGACAGGGCTCGATGGAGCCCGACAGGGCCCGAGGAAACCCGACAGGGCCCGACGGAGCCCGATAGGGCCCGAGCAAACCCGACAGGACCCGATGGAGCCCGACAGGGCTCGAGCAAACCCGACAGGGCCTGACGGAGCCTGACAGGGCTCGTTGGAGCCCGACAGGGCCCGAGGAAACCCGACAGGGCCCCACGGAGCCCGATAGGGCCCGAGCAAACCCGACAGGGCCTGATGGAGCCTGACAGGGCCCGGGCAAACCCGACAGGGCACGCTGGAGACCGACAGAGCCCGAGCAAACCCGACAGGGTTCGACAAGGCCCGACAGGGCCCGAGGAAACCTGACAGGACCTGACAAAGCCTGACAGGGCCTGACGGAGCTTGACAGGGCCTGAGCAAACCCGAAAGAGCCCGACGGAGCCTGACAGGGCTCGATAGAGTCCGACAGGGCCCGAGGAAACCCGACAGGGCCGGACGGAACCCGAGAGGGCCCGACGGAACCCGAGAGGGCCCGAGGAAATCCGACAGGGCCCGACGGAGCCTGACAGGGCCCGAGCAAACCCGACAGGGCCCGACAGAGCCCGACAGGACCCGAGCAAACCCGACAGGGCCCGAGCAAACCCGACAGGGTTCGACAAAGCCTGACAGGGCTCGATGGAGCCCGACAGGGCCCGAGGAAACCCGACAGAGCCCGACGGAGCCTGACAGGGCCCGAGCAAACCCGACAGGGCCCGAGCAAACCTGACAGGGCACGACGGAGCCCGACAGAGCCCGAGCAAACCCGACAAGGCTCAACGGATCCCGACAGGGCCTGAGCAAACCTGACAGGGCCCGACGGAGCCCGACAGGGCACGAGCAAACCCGACAGGGCCTGACGGAGCCTGACAGGGCCCGAGCAAACCCGACAGGGCCCGAGCGAATCTGACAGGGCCCGACGGAGCCCGACAGGACGCGGGCAAACCCGACAGGTCCCGAGCAAACCCGACAGGGCCAGACAAGGCCCGACAGGGCCCGAGCAAACCTGACAGGGCCTGACGGAGCCCGAGAGGGCTCGAGCAAACCTGATAGGGCCTGACGGAGCCTGACAGGGCCCGAGCAAACCTGACAGGGCCCGAGAGAACCTGACAGGGCCCGATGGAGCCCGACAGGGCCCGAGCAAACCCGACAGGGCCCGAGCAAACCTGACAGGGCTCGATGGAGCCCGACAGGGCCCGAGAAAACCAGACAGGGCCCCACGGAGCCTGACAGGGCCCGAGCAAACCCGACAAGGTTCGACGGAGCCCGACAGGGCCCGAGCAAACCCGACAGGGTCCGACGAAGCCTGACAGGGCTTCAGCAAACCCGACAGGGCCCGAGCAAATCCGACAGGGCCCGACGGAGCCCGACAGGGCCCGAGGAAACCAGACAGGGCCCGACAGAGCCCGACAGGGCCCGAGCAAACCCGACAGGGTCCGACGAAGCCTGACAGGGCTTCAGCAAACCCGACAGGGCCCGAGCAAATCCGACAGGGCCCGACGGAGCCCGACAGGTCCCGAGGAAACCAGACAGGGCCCGACAGAGTCCGACAGGGCCCGAGCAAACCCGACAGGGCCCGAGCAAACCCGACAGGGTTCGACAAAGCCTGACAGGGCCCGACGGAGCCTGACAGGGCCCTAGCAAACCCGACAGGGCTTGGCAAAGCCTGACAGGGCCTGAGCAAACCCGACAGGGCCCGAGCAAACCCGACAGGGCCCGACGGAGCCCGACAGGGCCCGAGCAAACCCGAAAGGGCCCGACGGAGCCTGACAGGGCTCGATGGAGCCCGACAGGGCCCGAGCAAACCCGACAGGGCTCGACGGAGCCCGATAGGGCCCGAGCAAACCCGACAGGGCCTGACGGAGCCCGACAGGGCCCGAGTAAACCCGAAAGGGCCCGACGAAGCCTGACAGGGCTCGATGGAGCCCGACAGGGCCCGAGGAAACCCGACAGGGCCCGACGGAGCCCGATAGGGCCCGAGCAAACCCGACAGGACCCGATGGAGCCCGACAGGGCTCGAGCAAACCCGACAGGGCCTGACGGAGCCTGACAGGGCTCGTTGGAGCCCGACAGGGCCCGAGGAAACCCGACAGGGCCCCACGGAGCCCGATAGGGCCCGAGCAAACCCGACAGGGCCTGATGGAGCCTGACAGGGCCCGGGTAAAACCCAACAGGGTCCGACGGAGCCCGATAGGGCCCGAGCAAACCCGACAGGACGCGATGGAGCCCGACAGGGCTCGAGCAAACCCGACAGGGCCTGACGGAGCCTGACAGGGCTCGTTGGAGCCCGACAGGGCCCGAGGAAACCCGACAGGGCCCCACGGAGCCCGATAGGGCCCGAGCAAACCCGACAGGGCCTGATGGAGCCTGACAGGGCCCGGGCAAACCCGACAGGGCACGCTGGAGACCGACAGAGCCCGAGCAAACCCGACAGGGCCGACAAGGCCCGACAGGGCCCGAGGAAACCTGACAGGACCTGACAAAGCCTGACAGGGCCCGACGGAGCCCGACAGGGCCTGAGCAAACCCGAAAGAGCCCGACGGAGCCTGACAGGGCACGATAGAGTCCGACAGGGCCCGAGGAAACCCGACAGGGCCGGACGGAACCCGAGAGGGCCCGACGGAACCCGAGAGGGCCCGAGGAAATCCGACAGGGCCCGACGGAGCCTGACAGGGCCCGAGCAAACCCGACAGGGCCCGACAGAGCCCGACAGGACCCGAGCAAACCCGACAGGGCCCGAGCAAACCCGACAGGGTTCGACAAAGCCTGACAGGGCTCGATGGAGCCCGACAGGGCCCGAGGAAACCCGACAGAGCCCGACGGAGCCTGACAGGGCCCGAGCAAACCCGACAGGGCCCGAGCAAACCTGACAGGGCACGACGGAGCCCGACAGAGCCCGAGCAAACCCGACAAGGCTCAACGGATCCCGACAGGGCCTGAGCAAACCTGACAGGGCCCGACGGAGCCCGACAGGGCACGAGCAAACCCGACAGGGCCTGACGGAGCCTGACAGGGCCCGAGCAAACCCGACAGGGCCCGAGCGAATCTGACAGGGCCCGACGGAGCCCGACAGGACGCGGGCAAACCCGACAGGTCCCGAGCAAACCCGACAGGGCCAGACAAGGCCCGACAGGGCCCGAGCAAACCTGACAGGGCCTGACGGAGCCCGATAGGGCTCGAGCAAACCTGATAGGGCCTGACGGAGCCTGACAGGGCCCGAGCAAACCTGACAGGGCCCGAGAGAACCTGACAGGGCCCGACGGAGCCCGACAGGGCGCGAGCAAACCTGACAGGGGCTGACAAGGCCCGACAGGGCCCGAGCAAACCCGACAGGGCCCGAGCAAACCCGACAGGGCTTGACGGAGCCCGACAGGGCCCGAGCAAACCCGAAAGGGCCCGACAGAGCCTGACAGGGCTCGATGGAGCCTGACAGGGCCCGAGGAAACCCGACAGGGCCTGACGGAGCCCGACAGGACCCGAGCAAATCCGAAAGGGCCCGACGAAGCCGGACAGGGCTCGATGGAGCCCGACAGGGCCCGAGGAAACCCGACAGGGCCCGACGGAGCCCGACAGGGCCCGAGCAAACCCGACAGGACCCGATGGAGCCCGACAGGGCTCGAGCAAACTCGACAGGGCCTGAGCAAATCCGACAGGGCCCGACGGAGCCCGACAGGGCCCGAGCAAACCCGAAAGGGCCCGACGGAGCCTGACAGGGCTCGATGGAGCCCGACAGGGCCCGAGGAAATCCGACAGGGCCCCACGGAGCCCGATAGGGCCCGAGCAAACCCGACAGGGGCTGACAAGGCCCGACAGGGCCTGAGCAAACCCGACAGGACCCGCCAAAGCCTGATAGGGTCCGATGATGCCCGACAGGGCCCGAGCAAACCCGACAGGGCCCAAGCAAACCTGACAGGGCTCGATGGAGCCCAACAGGGCCCGAGGAAACCAGACAGGGCCCCACGGAGCCTGACAGGGCCCGAGCAAACCCGACAGGGTCCGACGAAGCCTGACAGGGCTTCAGCAAACCCGACAGGGCCCGAGCAAATCCGACAGGGTCCGAGAGAACCTGACAGGGCCCGATGGAGCCCGACAGGGCGCGAGCAAACCTGATAGGGCCTGACGGAGCCTGACAGGGCCCGAGCAAACCTGACAGGGCCCGAGAGAACTTGACAGGGCCCGACGGAGCCCGACAGGGCGCGAGCAACCCTGACAGGGGCTGACAAGGCCCGACAGGGCCTGAGCAAACCCGACAGGACCCGCCAAAGCCTGATAGGGTCCGATGGAGCCCGACAGAGCCCGAGCAAATCCGACAGCGCCCAAGCAAACCTGACAGGGCTCGATGGAGCCCGACAGGGCCCGAGGAAACCCGACAGGGCGCGACGGAGCCTGACAGGGCCCGAGCAAACCCGACAGGGTTCGACGGAGCCCGACAGGGCCCGAGCAAACCCGACAGGGTCCGACGAAGCCTGACAGGGCTTCAGCAAACCCGACAGGGCCCGAGCAAATCCGACAGGGCCCGACGGAGCCCGACAGGGCCCGAGGAAACCAGACAGGGCCCGACAGAGCCCGACAGGGCCCGAGCAAACCCGACAGGGTTCGACAAAGCCTGACAGGGCCCGACGGAGCCCGACAGGGCCCTAGCAAACCCGACAGGGCTTGACAAAGCCTGACAGGGCTCAAGCAAACCCGACAAGGCCCGACGGAGCCCGACAGGGCCCGAGCAAACCCGACAGGGCCCAACGGAGCCCGATAGGGCCCGAGCAAACCCGACAGGGCCTGATGGAGCCTGACAGGGCCTGGGCAAACCCGACAGGGCACGCTGGAGCCCGACAGAGCCCGAACAAACCCGACAGGGCCCGACAAGGCCTGACAGGGCCCGAGCAAACCTGACAGGACCTGACAAAGTCTGACAGGGCCCGGCGGAGCCCGACAGGGCCTGAGCAAACCCGAAAGAGCCCGACGGAGCCTGACAGGGCTCGATAGAGTCCGACAGGGCCCGAGGAAACCCGACAGAGCCCGACGGAACCTGAGAGGGCCCGACGAAACCCGAGAGGGCCCGAGGGAATCCGACAGGGCCCGACGGAGCCTGACAGGACCCAAGCAAACCCGACAGGGCCCGACAGGGCCCGACAGGACCCGAGCAAACCCGACAGGGCCCGAGCAAACCCGACAGGGTTCGACAAAGCCTGACAAAGCTCGATGGAGCCCGACAGGGCGCGAGGAAACCCGACAGGGCCCGACGGAGCCTGACAGGGCCCGAGCAAACCCGACAGGGCTCGACGGAGCCTGACAGGGCCCGAGCAAACCCGACAGGGCCCGAGCAAACCTGACAGGGCACGAAGGAGCCCGACAGGGCCCGAGCAAACCCGACAAGGCCCAATGGATCCCGACAGGACCTGAGCAAACCTGACAGGGCCCGACGGAGCCCGACAGGGCACGAGCAAACCCGACAGGGCCTGACGGAGCCTGACAGGGCCCGAGCAAACCCGACAGGGCCCGAGCGAATCTGACAGGGCCCGACGGAGCCCGACAGGACGCGGGCAAACCCGACAGGTCCCGAGCAAACCCGACAGGGCCTGACAAGGCCCGACAGGGCCCGAGCAAACCTGACAGGGCTCGATGGAGCCCGACAGGACCCGAGGAAACCCGATAGGGCCTGACGGAGCCTGACAGGTCCCGAGCAAACCCGACAGGGTTCGACGGAGCCCGACAGGGCTCGAGCAAACCCGACAGGGTCCGACGAAGCCTGACAGGGCTTCAGCAAACCCGACAGGGCCCAAGCAAATCCGTCAGGGCCAGACGGAGCCCGACAGGGCCCGAGGAAACCAGACAGAGCCCGACAGAGCCCGACAGGGCCCGAGCAAACCCGAAACGGCCTGACGGAGCCCGACAGGGCCCGAGCAAACCCGAAAGGGCCCGACGAAGCCTGACAGGGCTCGATGGAGCCCGACAGGGCCCGAGGAAACCCGACAGGGTCCGACGAAGCCTGACAGGGCTTCAGCAAACCCGACAGGGCCCAAGCAAATCCGTCAGGGCCAGACGGAGCCCGACAGGGCCCGAGGAAACCAGACAGGGCCCGACAGAGCCCGACAGGGCCCGAGCAAACCCGAAAGGGCCTGACGGAGCCCGACAGGGCCCGAGCAAACCCGAAAGGGCCCGACGAAGCCTGACAGGGCTCGATGGAGCCCGACAGGGCCCGAGGAAACCCGACAGGGCCCGACGGAGCCCGACAGGGCTCAAGCAAACCCGACAGGGCCTGAGCAAATCCGACAGGGCCCGACGGAGCCCGACAGGGCCCGAGCAAACCCGAAAGGGGCCGACGGAGCCTGACAGGGCTCGATGGAGCCCGACTGGGCCCGAGGAAACCCGACAGGGCCCCACGGAGCCCGATAGGGCCCGAGCAAACCCGACAGGGCCTGATGGAGCCTGACAGGGCCCGGGCAAACCCGACAGGGCACGCTGGAGCCCGACAGAGCCCGAGCAAACCCGACAGGGCCCGACAAGGCCCGACAGGGCCCGAGCAAACCTGACAGGACCTTACAAAGCCTGACAGGGCCCGACGGAGCCCGACAGGGCCTGAGCAAACCCGAAAGAGCCCGACGGAGCCTGACAGGGCTCGATAGAGTCCGACAGGGCCCGAGGAAACCCGACAGGGCCGGACGGAACCCGAGAGGGCCCGACGGAACCCGAGAGGGCCCGAGGAAATCCGACAGGGCCCGACAGAGCCTGACAGGGCCCGAGCAAACATGACAGGGCCCGACAGAGCCCGACAGGACCCGAGCAATCCCGACAGGGCCCGAGCAAACCCGAAAGGGTTCGACAGAGCCTGACAGGGCTGGATGGAGCCCGACAGGGCCCGAGGAAACCCGACAGGGCCCGACGGAGCCTGACAGGGCCCGAGCAAACCCAACAGGGCCCGAGCAAACCTGACAGGGCACGAAGGAGCCCGACAGGGCCCGAGCAAACCCGACAAGGCCCAACGGATCCCAACAGGGCCTGAGCAAACCTGACAGGGCCCGACGGAGCCCGACAGGGCACGAGCAAACCCGACAGGGCCTGACGGAGCCTGACAGGGCCCGAGCAAACCCGACAGGGCCCAAGCGAATCTGACAGGGCCCGACGGAGCCCGACAGGACGCGGGCAAACCCGACAGGTCCCGAGCAAACCCGACAGGGCCTGACAAGGCCCGACAGGGCCCGAGCAAACCTGACAGGGCCTGACGGAGCCCGACAGGGCTCGAGGAAACCCGATAGGGCCTGACGGAGCCTGACAGGGCCCGAGCAAACCTGACAGGGCCCGAGAGAACCTGACAGGGCCCAACAAAGCCCGACAGGGCGCGAGCAAACCTGACAGGGGCTGACAAGGCCCGACAGGGCCTGAGCAAACCCGACAGGACCCGCCAAAGCCTGATAGGGTCCGATGGAGCCCGACAGGGCCCGAGCAAACCCGACAGGGCCCGAGCAAACCTGACAGGGCTCGATGGAGCCCGACAGGGCCTGAGGAAACCCGACAGGGCGCGACGGAGCCTGACAGGGCCCGAGCAAACCCGACAGGGTTCGACGGAGCCCGACAGGGCCCGAGCAAACCCGACAGGGTCCGACGAAGCCTGACAGGGCTTCAGCAAACCCGACAGGGCCCGAGCAAATCCGACAGGGCCCGACGGAGCCCGACAGGGCCCGAGGAAACCAGACAGGGCCCGACAGAGCCCGACAGGGCCCGAGCAAACCCGACAGGGTTCGACAAAGCCTGACAGGGCCCGACGTAGCCCGACAGGGCTCTAGCAAACCCGACAGGGCTTGACAAAGCCTGACAGGGCCCGAGCAAACCCGACAGGGCCCGAGCAAACCCGACAGGACCCTATGGAGCCCGACAAAGCTCGAGCAAACCCGACAGGGCCTGAGCAAATCCGACAGGGCCCGACGGAGCCCGACAGGGCCCGAGCAAACCCGAAAGGGCCCGACGGAGCCTGACAGGGCTCGATGGAGCCCGACAGGGCCCGAGGAAACTCGACAGGGCCCCACGGAGCCCGATAGGGCCCGAGCAAACCCGACAGGGCCTGATGGAGCCTGACAGGGCCCGGGCAAACCCAACAGGGCACGCTGGAGCCCGACAGAGCCCGAGCAAACCCGACAGGGCCCGACAAGGCCCGACAGGGCCCGAGCAAACCTGACAGGACCTGACAAAGCCTGACAGGGCCCGACGGAGCCCGACAGGGCCTGAGCAAACCCGCAAGAGCCCGACGGAGCCTGACAGGGCTCGATAGAGTCCGACAGGGCCCGAGGAAACCCGACAGGGCCGGACGGAACCCGAGAGGGCCCGACGGAACCCGAGAGGGCCCGAGGAAATCCGACAGGGCCCGACGGAGCCTGACAGGGCCCGAGCAAACCCGACAGGGCCCGACAGAGCCCAACAGGACCCGAGCAAACCCGACAGGGCCCGAGCAAACCCGACAGGGTTCGACAAAGCCTGACAGGGCTCGATGGAGCCCGACAGGGCCCGAGGAAACCCGACAGAGCCCGACGGAGCCTGACAGGGCCCGAGCAAACCCGACAGGGCCCGAGCAAACCTGACAGGGCACGACGGAGCCCGACAGGACCCGAGCAAACCCGACAAGGCTCAACGGATCCCGACAGGGCCTGAGCAAACCTGACAGGGCCCGACGGAGCCTGACAGGGCACGAGCAAACCCGACAGGGCCTGACGGAGCCTGACAGGGCCCTAGCAAACCCGACAGGGCCCGAGCGAATCTGACAAGGCCCGACGGAGCCCGACAGGATGCGGGCAAACCCGACAGGTCCCGAGCAAACCCGACAGGGCCAGACAAGGCCCGACAGGGCCCGAGCAAACCTGACAGGGCCTGACGGAGCCCGATAGGGCTCGAGCAAACCTGATAGGGCCTGACGGAGCCTGACAGGGCCCGAGCAAACCTGACAGGGTTCGACGGAGCCCGACAGGGCCCGAGCAAACCCGACAGGGTCCGACGAAGCCTGACAGGGCTTCAGCAAACCCGACAGGGCCCGAGCAAACCTGACAGGGCCCGACGGAGCCCGACAGGGCGCGAGCAAACCTGACAGGGGCTGACAAGGCCCAACAGGGCCTGAGCAAACCCGACAGGACCCGCCAAAGCCTGATAGGGTCCGATGGAGCCCGACAGGGCCCGAGGAAACCAGACAGGGCCCCACGGAGCCTGACAGGGCCCGAGCAAACCCGACAGGGTTCGACGGAGCCCGACAGGGCCCGAGCAAATCCGACAGGGCCCAACGGAGCCCGACAGGGCCCGAGGAAACCAGACAGGGCCCGACAGAGCCCGACAGGGCCCGAGCAAACCCGACAGGGTTCGACAAAGCCTGACAGGGCCCGACGGAGCCCGACAGGGCCCTAGCAAACCCGACAGGGCTTGACAAAGCCTGACAGGGCCCGAGCAAACCCGACAGGGCGCGAGCAAACCCGAAAGGGCCCGACGGAGCCTGACAGGGCTCGATGGAGCCTGACAGGGCCTGAGGAAAACCGACAGGGCTCGACGGAGCCCGATAGGGCCCGAGCAAACCCGACAGGGCCTGACGGAGCCCGACAGGGCCCGAGCAAACCCGAAAGGGCCCGACGAAGCCTGACAGGGCTCGATGGAGCCCGACAGGGCCCGAGCAAACCCGACAGGGCCCGACGGAGCCCGATAGGGCCCGAGCAAACCCGACAGGACCCGATGGAGCCCGACAGCGCTCGAGCAAACCCGACAGGGCCTGAGCAAATCCGACAGGGCCCGACGGAGCCCGACAGGGCCCGAGCAAACCCGAAAGGGCCCGACGGAGCCTGACAGGGCTCGATGGAGCCCGACAGGGCCCGAGGAAATCCGACAGGGCCCCACGGAGCCCGATAGGGCCCGAGCAAACCCGACAGGGCCTGATGGAGCCTGACAGGGCCCGGGCAAACCCGACAGGGCACGCTGGAGACCGACAGAGTCCGAGCAAACCCGACAGATCCGACAAGGCCCGACAGGGCCCGAGCAAACCTGACAGGACCTGACAAAGCCTGACAGGGCCCGACGGAGCCCGACAGGGCCTGAGGAAACCCGAAAGAGCCAGACGGAGCCTGACAGGGCTCGATAGAGTCTGACAGGGCCCGAGGAAACCCGACAGGGCCAGACGGAACCCGAGAGGGCCTGACGGAACCCGAGAGGGCCCGAGGAAATCCGACAGGGCCCGACGGAGCCTGACAGGGCCCGAGCAAACCCGACAGGGCCCGACAGAGCCCGACAGGACCCGAGCAAACCCGACAGGGCCCGAGCAAACCCGACAGGGTTCGACAAAGCCTGACAGGGCTCGATAGAGCCCGACAGGGCCCGAAGAAACCCGACAGAGCCCGACGGAGCCTGACAGGGCCCGACCAAACCCGACAGGGCCCGAGCAAACCTGACAGGGCACGACGGAGCCCGACAGGGCCCGAGCAAACCCGACAAGGCTCAACGGATCCCGACAGGGCCTGAGCAAACCTGACAGGGCCCGACTAAGCCCGACAGGGCACGAGCAAACCCGACAGGGCCTGACGGAGCCTGACAGGGCCCGAGCAAACCCGACAGGGCCTGAGCGAATCTGACAGGGCCCGACGGAGCCCGACAGGACGCGGGCAAACCCGACAGGTCCCGAGCAAACCCGACAGGGCCAGACAAGGCCCGACAGGGCCCGAGCAAACCTGACAGGGCCTGACGGAGCCCGATAGGGCTCGAGCAAACCTGATAGGGCCTGACGGAGCCTGACAGGGCCCGAGCAAACCTGACAGGGCCCGAGAGAACCTGACAGGGCCCGACGGAGCCCGACAAGGCGCGAGCAAACCTGACAGGGGCTGACAAGGCCCGACAGGGCCTGAGCAAACCCGACAGGACCCGCCAAAGCCTGATAGGGTCCGATGGAGCCCGACAGGGCCCGAGCAAACCCGACAGGGCCCGAGGAAACCTGACAGGGCTCGATGGAGCCCGACAGGGCCCGAGGAAACCAGACAGGGCCCCACGGAGCCTGACAGGGCCCGAGCAAACCCGACAGGGTCCGACGAAGCCTGACAGGGCTTCAGCAAACCCGACAGTGCCCGAGCAAATCCGACAGGGTCCGAGAGAACCTGACAGGGCCCGACGGAGCCCGACAGGGCGCGAGCAAACCTGATAGGGCCTGACGGAGCCTGACAGGGCCCGAGCAAACCTGACAGGGCCCGAGAGAACTTGACAGGGCCCGACGGAGCCCGACAGGGCGCGAGCAAACCTGACAGGGGCTGACAAGGCCCGACAGGGCCTGAGCAAACCCGACAGGACCCGCCAAAGCCTGATAGGGTCCGATGGAGCCCGACAGGGCCCGAGCAAATCCGACAGGGCCCGAGCAAACCTGACAGGGCTCGATGGAGCCCGACAGGGCCCGAGGAAACCAGACAGGGCCCCACGGAGCCTGACAGGGCCCGAGCAAACCCGACAGGGTTCGACGGAGCCCGACAGGGCCCGAGCAAACCCGACAGGGTCCGACGAAGCCTGACAGGGCTTCAGCAACCCCGACAGGGCCCGAGCAAATCCGACAGGGCCCGACGGAGCCCGACAAGGCCCGAGGAAACCAGACAGGGCCCGACAGAGCCCGACAGGGCCCGAGCAAACCCGACAGGGTTCGACAAAGCCTGACAGGGCCCGACGGAGCCCGACAGAACCCTAGCAAACCCGATAGGGCTTGACAAAGCCTGACAGGGCCCGAGCAAACCTGACAGGGCCCGAGCAAACCCGAAAGGGCCCGACGGAGCCCAACAGGGCCCGAGCAAACCCGACAGGGCCCCACGGAGCCCGATAGGGCCCGAGCAAACCCGACAGGGCCTGATGGAGCCTGACAGGGCCTGGGCAAACCCGACAGGGCACCCTGGAGCCCGACAGAGCCCGAACAAACCCGACAGGGTCCGACAAGGCTTGACAGGGCATGAGCAAACCTGACAGGACCTGACAAAGCCTGACAGGGCCCGGCGGAGCCCGACAGGGCCTGAGCAAACCCGAAAGAGCCCGACGGAGCCTGACAGGGCTCGATAGAGTCCGACAGGGCCCGAGGAAACCCGACAGAGCCCGACGGAACCCGAGAGGGCCCGACGAAACCCGAGAGGGCCCGAGGGAATCTGACAGGGCCCGACGGAGCCTGACAGGGCCCGAGCAAACCCGACAGGGTTCGACAAAGCCTGACAAAGCTCGATGGAGCCCGACAGGGCGCGAGGAAACCCGACAGGGCCCGACGGAGCCTGACAGGGCCCGAGCAAACCCGACAGGGCTCGACGGAGCCTGACAGGGCCCGAGCAAACCCGACAGGGCCCGAGCAAACCTGACAGGGCACGAAGGAGCCCGACAGGGCCCGAGCAAACCCGACAAGTCCCAACGGATCCCGACAGGGCCTGAGCAAACCTGACAGGGCCCGACGGAGACCGACAGGGCACGAGCAAACCCGACAGGGCCTGACGGAGCCTGACAGGGCCCGAGCAAACCCGACAGGGCCCGAGCGAATCTGACAGGGCCCGACGGAGCCCGACAGGACGCGGGCAAACCCGACAGGTCCCGAGCAAACCCGACAGGGCCTGACAAGGCCCGACAGGGCCCGAGCAAACCTGACAGGGCTCGATGGAGCCCGACAGGGCCCGAGGAAACCCGATAGGGCCTGACGGAGCCTGACAGGGCCCGAGCAAACCCGACAGGGTTCGACGGAGCCCGACAGGGCCCGAGCAAACCCAACAGGGTCCGACGAAGCCTGACAGGGCTTCAGCAAACCCGACAGGGCCCAAGCAAATCCGTCAGGGCCAGACGGAGCCCGACAGGGCCCGAGGAAACCAGACAGGGCCCGACAGAGCCCGACAGGGCCCGAGCAAACTTGAAAGGGCATGACGGAGCCCGACAGGGCCCGAGCAAACCCGAAAGGGCCCGACGAAGCCTGACAGGGCTCGATGGAGCCCGACAGGGCCCGAGGAAACCCGACAGGGTTCGACGGAGCCTGATAGGGCCCGAGCAAACCCGATAGGACCCGATGGAGCCCGACAGGGCTCAAGCAAACCCGACAGGGCCTGAGCAAATCCGACAGGGCCCGA
The DNA here is from genome assembly GCF_037038585.1 of Patagioenas fasciata. NCBI lineage: Eukaryota > Metazoa > Chordata > Aves > Columbiformes > Columbidae > Patagioenas > Patagioenas fasciata. The sequence goes on from NC_092546.1 coordinate 1,310,992, forward strand.
CGGAGCCCGACAGGGCCCGAGCAAACCCGAAAGGGCCCGACGGAGCCTGACAGGGCTCGATGGAGCCCGACTGGGCCCGAGGAAACCCGACAGGGCCCCACGGAGCCCGATAGGGCCCGAGCAAACCCGACAGGGCCTGATGGAGCCTGACAGGGCCCGGGCAAACCCGACAGGGCACGCTGGAGCCCGACAGAGCCCGAGCAAACCCGACAGGGCCCGACAAGGCCCGACAGGGCCCGAGCAAACCTGACAGGACCTTACAAAGCCTGACAGGGCCCGACGGAGCCCGACAGGGCCTGAGCAAACCCGAAAGAGCCCGACGGAGCCTGACAGGGCTCGATAGAGTCCGACAGGGCCCGAGGAAACCCGACACGCCCGAGGAAACCCGACAAGGCCGGACGGAACCCGAGAGGGCCCGACGGAACCCGAGAGGGCCCGAGGAAATCCGACAGGGCCTGACAGAGCCTGACAGGGCCCGAGCAAACATGACAGGGCCCGACAGAGCCCGACAGTACCCGAGCAATCCCGAGAGGGCCCGAGCAAACCCGACAGGGTTCGACAGAGCCTGACAGGGCTCGATGGAGCCCGACAGGGCCCGAGGAAAACCGACAGGGCCCGACGGAGCCTGACAGGGCCCGAGCAAACCTGACAGGGCCCGAGAGAACCTGACAGGGCCCAACGGAGCCCGACAGGGCGCGAGCAAACCTGACAGGGGCTGACAAGGCCCGACAGGGCCCGAGCAAACCCGACAGGGCCCGAGCAAACCTGACAGGGCACGAAGGAGCCCGACAGGGCCCGAGCAAACCCGACAAGGCCCAACGGATCCCGACAGGGCCTGAGCAAACCTGACAGGGCCCGACGGAGCCCGACAGGGCACGAGCAAACCCGACAGGGCCTGACGGAGCCTGACAGGGCCCGAGCAAACCCGACAGGGCCCGAGCGAATCTGACAGGGCCCGACGGAGCCCGACAGGACGCGGGCAAACCCGACAGGTCCCGAGCAAACCCGACAGGGCCTGACAAGGCCCGACAGGGCCCGAGCAAACCTGACAGGGCCTGACGGAGCCCGACAGGGCTCGAGCAAACCCGACAGGGCCTGATGGAGCCTGACAGGGCCCGGGCAAACCCAACAGGGCACGCTGGAGCCCGACAGAGCCCGAGCAAACCCGACAGGGCCCGACAAGGCCTGACAGGGCCCGAGCAAACCTGACAGGACCTGACAAAGCCTGACAGGGCCCGACGGAGCCCGACAGGGCCTGAGCAAACCCGAAAGAGCCCGACGGAGCCTGACAGGGCTCGATAGAGTCCGACAGGGCCCGAGGAAAACCGACAGGGCCGGACGGAACCCGAGAGGGCCCGACGGAACCTGAGAGGGCCCGAGGAAATCCGACAGGGCCCGACGGAGCCTGACAGGGCCCGAGCAAACCCGACAGGGCCCGACAGAGCCCGACAGTACCCGAGCAATCCCGACAGGGCCCGAGCAAACCCGACAGGGTTCGGCAGAGCCTGACAGGGCTCGATGGAGCCCGACAGGGCCCGAGGAAAACCGACAGGGCCCGACGGAGCCTGACAGGGCCCGAGCAAACCCGACAGGGCCCGAGCAAACCTGACAGGGCACGAAGGAGCCCGACAGGGCCCGAGCAAACCCGACAAGGCCCAACGGATCCCGACAGGGCCTGAGCAAACCTGACAGGGCCCGACGGAGCCCGACAGGGCACGAGCAAACCCGACAGGGCCTGACGGAGCCTGACAGGGCCCGAGCAAACCCGACAGGGCCCGAGCGAATCTGACAGGGCCCGACGGAGCCCGACAGGACGCGGGCAAACCCGACAGGTCCCGAGCAAACCCGACAGGGCCTGACAAGGCCCGACAGGGCCCGAGCAAACCTGACAGGGCCTGACGGAGCCCGACAGGGCTCGAGCAAACCCGATAGGGCCTGACGGAGCCTGACAGGGCCCGAGCAAACCTGACAGGGCCCGAGAGAACCTGACAGGGCCCAACGGAGCCCGACAGGGCGCGAGCAAACCTGACAGGGGCTGACAAGGCCCGACAGGGCCTGAGCAAACCCGACAGGACCCGCCAAAGCCTGATAGGGTCCGATGGAGCCCGACAGGGCCCGAGCAAACCCGACAGGGCCCGAGCAAACCTGACAGGGCTCGATGGAGCCCGACAGGGCCCAAGGAAACCCGACAGGGCGCGACGGAGCCTGACAGGGCCCGAGCAAACCCGACAGGGTTCGACGGAGCCCGACAGGGCCCGAGCAAACCCGACAGGGTCCGACGAAGCCTGACAGGGCTTCAGCAAACCCGACAGGGCCCGAGCAAATCCGACAGGGCCCGACGGAGCCCGACAGGGCCCGAGGAAACCAGACAGGGCCCGACAGAGCCCGACAGGGCCCGAGCAAACCCGACAGGGCCCGAGCAAACCCGACAGGGTTCGACAAAGCCTGACAGGGCCCGACGGAGCCCGACAGGGCCCTAGCAAACCCGACAGGGCTTGACAAAGCCTGACAGGGCCTGAGCAAACCCGACAGGGCCCGAGAAAACCCGACAGGGCCCGACGGAGCCCGGCAGGGCCCGAGCAAACCCGAAAAGGCCCGACGGAGCCTGACAGGGCTCGATGGAGCCCGACAGGGCCCGAGCAAACCCGACAGGGCTCGACGGAGCCCGATAGGGCCCGAGCAAACCCGACAGGGCCTGACGGAGCCCGACAGGGCCCGAGCAAACCCGAAAGGGCCCGACGGAGCCCGACAGGTCCCGAGCAAACCCGACAGGGCCTGACAAAGCCCGACAGGTCCCGAGAAAACCCGACAGGGCCCGAGCAAACCCGACAGGGTTCGACAAAGCCTGACAGGGCTCGATGGAGCCCGACAGGGCCCGAGCAAACCTGACAGGGCACGACGGAGCCCGACAGGACCCGAGCAAACCCGACAAGGCTCAACGGATCCCGACAGGGCCTGAGCAAACCTGACAGGGCCCGACGGAGCCCGACAGGGCACGAGCAAACCCGACAGGGCCTGACGGAGCCTGACAGGGCCCGAGCAAACCCGACAGGGCCCGAGCGAATCTGACAAGGCCCGACGGAGCCCGACAGGACGCGGGCAAACCCGACAGGTCCAGAGCAAACCCGACAGGGCCTGACAAGGCCCGACAGGGCCCGAGCAAACCTGACAGGGCCTGACGGAGCCCGATAGGGCTCGAGCAAACCTGATAGGGCCTGACGGAGCCTGACAGGGCCCGAATAAACCTGACAGGGTTCGACGGAGCCCGACAGGGCCCGAGCAAACCCGACAGGGTCCGACGAAGCCTGACAGGGCTTCAGCAAACCCGACAGGGCCCGAGCAAATCCGACAGGGCCCGACGGAGCCCGACAGGGCCCGAGGAAACCGGACAGGGCCCGACAGAGCCCGACAGGGCCCGAGCAAACCCAACAGGGTTCGACAAAGCCTGACAGGGCCCGACGTAGCCCGACAGGGCTCTAGCAAACCCGACAGGGCTTGACAAATCCTGACAGGGCCCGAGCAAATCCGACAGGGCCCGAGCAAACCCGACAGGGCCCGACGGAGCCCGACAGGGCCCGAGCAAACCCGAAAGGGCCCGACGGAGCCTGACAGGGCTCGATGGAGCCTGACAGGGCCTGAGGAAACCCGACAGGGCTCGACGGAGCCCGATAGGGCCCGAGCAAACCCGACAGGGCCTGACGGAGCCCGACAGGGCCCGAGCAAATCCGAAAGGGCCCGACGAAGCCTGACAGGGCCCGACGGAGCCCGACAGGGCCCGAGCAAACCCGACAGGGTTCGACAAAGCCTGACAGGGCTCCATGGAGCCCGACAGGGACCGAGGAAACCCGACAGAGCCTGACGGAGCCTGACAGGGCCCGAGCAAACCCGACAGGGCCCAAGCAAACCTGACAGGGCACGAAGGAGCCCGACAGGGCCCGAGCAAACCCGACAAGGCCCAACGGATCCCGACAGGGCCTGAGCAAACCTGACAGGGCCCGACGGAGCCCGACAGGGCACGAGCAAACCCGACAGGGCCTGACGGAGCCTGACAGGGCCCGAGCAAACCTGACAGGGCCCGAGAGAACCTGACAGGGCCCGACGGAGCCCGACAGGGCGCGAGCAAACCTGACAGGGGCTGACAAGGCCCGACAGGGCCTGAGCAAACCCGACAGGACCCGCCAAAGCCTGATAGGGTCCGATGGAGCCCGAAAGGGCCAGAGCAAACCCGACAGGGCTCGACGGAGCCCGATAGGGCCCGAGCAAACCCGACAGGGCCTGACGGAGCCCGACAGGGCCCGAGCAAACCCGAAAGGGCCCGACGAAGCCTGACAGGGCTCGATGGAGCCCGACAGGGCCCGAGGAAACCCGACAGGGCCCGACGGAGCCCGATAGGGCCCGAGCAAACCCGACAGGACCCTATGGAGCCCGACAAAGCTCGAGCAAACCCGACAGGGCCTGAGCAAATCCGACAGGGCCCGACGGAGCCCGACAGGGCCCGAGCAAACCCGAAAGGGCCCGACGGAGCCTGACAGGGCTCGATGGAGCCCGACAGGGCCCGAGGAAACCCGACAGGGCCCCACGGAGCCCGATAGGGCCCGAGCAAACCCGACAGGGCCTGATGGAGCCTGACAGGGCCCGGGCAAACCCAACAGGGCACGCTGGAGCCCGACAGAGCCCGAGCAAACCCGACAGGGCCCGACAAGGCCCGACAGGGCCCGAGCAAACCTGACAGGACCTGACAAAGCCTGACAGGGCCCGACGGAGCCCGACAGGGCCGGAGCAAACCCGAAAGAGCCCGACGGAGCCTGACAGGGCTCGATAGAGTCCGACAGGGCCCGAGGAAACCCGACAGGGCCGGACGGAACCCGAGAGGGCCCGACGGAACCTGAGAGGGCCCGAGGAAATCCGACAGGGCCCGACGGAGCCTGACAGGGCCCGAGCAAACCCGACAGGGCCCGACAGAGCCCGACAGTACCCGAGCAATCCCGACAGGGCCCGAGCAAACCCGAGAGGGTTCGACAGAGCCTGACAGGGCTCGATGGAGCCCGACAGGGCCCGAGGAAAACCGACAGGGCCCGACGGAGCCTGACAGGGCCCGAGCAAACCCGACAGGGCCCGAGCAAACCTGACAGGGCACGAAGGAGCCCGACAGGGCCCGAGCAAACCCGACAAGGCCCAACGGATCCCGACAGGGCCTGAGCAAACCTGACAGGGCCCGACGGAGCCCGACAGGGCACGAGCAAACCCGACAGGGCCTGACGGAGCCTGACAGGGCCCGAGCAAACCCGACAGGGCCCGAGCGAATCTGACAGGGCCCGACGGAGCCCGACAGGAAGCGGGCAAACCCGACAGGTCCCGAGCAAACCCGACAGGGCCTGACAAGGCCCGACAGGGCTCGAGCAAACCCGATAGGGCCTGACGGAGCCTGACAGGGCCCGAGCAAACCTGACAGGGCCCGAGAGAACCTGACAGGGCCCAACGGAGCCCGACAGGGCGCGAGCAAACCTGACAGGGGCTGACAAGGCCCGACAGGGCCTGAGCAAACCCGACAGGACCCGCCAAAGCCTGATAGGGTCCGATGGAGCCCGACAGGGCCCGAGCAAACCCGACAGGGCCCGAGCAAACCTGACAGGGCTCGATGGAGCCCGACAGGGCCCAAGGAAACCCGACAGGGCGCGACGGAGCCTGACAGGGCCCGAGCAAACCCGACAGGGTTCGACGGAGCCCGACAGGGCCCGAGCAAACCCGACAGGGTCCGACGAAGCCTGACAGGGCTTCAGCAAACCCGACAGGGCCCGAGCAAATCCGACAGGGCCCGACGGAGCCCGACAGGGCCCGAGGAAACCAGACAGGGCCCGACAGAGCCCGACAGGGCCCGAGCAAACCCGACAGGGCCCGAGCAAACCCGACAGGGTTCGACAAAGCCTGACAGGGCCCGACGGAGCCCGACAGGGCCCTAGCAAACCCGACAGGGCTTGACAAAGCCTGACAGGGCCTGAGCAAACCCGACAGGGCCCGAGAAAACCCGACAGGGCCCCACGGAGCCCGACAGGGCCCGAGCAAACCCGAAAGGGCCCGACGGAGCCTGACAGGGCTCGATGGAGCCCGACAGGGCCCGAGCAAACCCGACAGGGCTCGACGGAGCCCGATAGGGCCCGAGCAAACCCGAAAGGGCCCGACGAAGCCTGACAGGGCTCGATGGAGCCCGACAGGGCCCGAGGAAACCCGACAGGGCCTGACGGAGCCCGACAGGGCCCGAGCAAACCCGAAAGGGCCCGACGAAGCCTGACAGGGCTCGATGGAGCCCGACAGGGCCCGAGGAAACCCGACAGGGCCCGACGGAGCCCGATAGGGCCCGAGCAAACCCGACAGGACCCTATGGAGCCCGACAAAGCTCGAGCAAACCCGACAGGGCCTGAGCAAATCCGACAGGGCCCAACGGAGCCCGACAGGGCCCGAGCAAACCCGAAAGGGCCCGACGGAGCCTGACAGGGCTCGATGGAGCCCGACAGGGCCCGAGGAAACCCGACAGGGCCCCACGGAGCCCGATAGGTCCCGAGCAAACCCGACAGGGCCTGATGGAGCCTGACAGGGCCCGGGCAAACCCAACAGGGCACGCTGGAGCCCGACAGAGCCCGAGCAAACCCGACAGGGCCCGACAAGGCCCGACAGGGCCCGAGCAAACCTGACAGGACCTGACAAAGCCTGACAGGGCCCAACGGAGCCCGACAGGGCCTGAGCAAACCCGAAAGAGCCCGACGGAGCCTGACAGGGCTCGATAGAGTCCGACAGGGCCCGAGGAAACCCGACAGGGCCGGACGGAACCCGAGAGGGCCCGACGGAACCCGAGAGGGCCCGAGGAAATCCGACAGGGCCCGACGGAGCCTGACAGGGCCCGAGCAAACCCGACAGGGCCCGACAGAGCCCGACAGGACCCGAGCAAACCCGACAGGGCCCGAGCAAACCCGACAGGGTTCGACAAAGCCTGACAGGGCTCGATGGAGCCCGACAGGGCCCGAGGAAACCCAACAGAGCCCGACGGAGCCTGACAGGGCCCGAGCAAACCCGACAGGGCCCGAGCAAACCTGACAGGGCACGACGGAGCCCGACAGGACCCGAGCAAACCCGACAAGGCTCAACGGATCCCGACAGGGCCTGAGCAAACCTGACAGGGCCCGACGGAGCCCGACAGGGCACGAGCAAACCCGACAGGGCCTGACGGAGCCTGACAGGGCCCGAGCAAACCCGACAGGGCCCAAGCGAATCTGACAAGGCCCGACGGAGCCCGACAGGACGCGGGCAAACCCGACAGGTCCCGAGCAAACCCGACAGGGCCAGACAAGGCCCGACAGGGCCCGAGCAAACCTGACAGGGCCTGACGGAGCCCGATAGGGCTCGAGCAAACCTGATAGGGCCTGACGGAGCCTGACAGGGCCCGAGCAAACCTGACAGGGTTCGACGGAGCCCGACAGGGCCCGAGCAAACCCGACAGGGTCCGACGAAGCCTGACAGGGCTTCAGCAAACCCGACAGGGCCCGAGCAAATCCGACAGGGCCCGACGGAGCCCGACAGGGCCCGAGGAAACCAGACAGGGCCCGACAGAGCCCGACAGGGCCCGAGCAAACCCGACAGGGTTCGACAAAGCCTGACAGGGCCCGACGTAGCCCGACAGGGCTCTAGCAAACCCGACAGGGCTTGACAAAGCCTGACAGGGCCCGAGCAAACCCGACAGGGCCCGAGCAAACCCGACAGGGCCCGACGGAGCCCGACAGGGCCCGAGCAAACCCGAAAGGGCCCGACGGAGCCTGACAGGGCTCGATGGAGCCTGACAGGGCCTGAGGAAACCCGACAGGGCTCGACGGAGCCCGATAGGGCCCGAGCAAACCCGACAGGGCCTGACGGAGCCCGACAGGGCCCGAGCAAATCCGAAAGGGCCCGACGAAGCCTGACAGGGCTCGATGGAGCCCAACAGGGTCCGAGGAAACCCGACAGGGCCCGACGGAGCCCAATAGGGCCCGAGCAAACCCGACAGGACCCGATGGAGCCCGACAGGGCTCGAGCAAACCCGACAGGGCCTGAGCAAATCCGACAGGGCCCGACGGAGCCCGACAGGGCCTGAGCAAACCCGAAAGGGCCCGACGGAGCCTGACAGGGCTCGATGGAGCCCGACAGGGCCCGAGGAAACCCGACAGGGCCCCACGGAGCCCGATAGGGCCCGAGCAAACCCGACAGGGCCTGATGGAGCCTGACAGGGCTTGGGCAAACCCGACAGGGCACGCTGGAGACCGACAGAGCCCAAGCAAACCCGACAGGGCCCGACAAGGCCCGACAGGGCCCGAGCAAACCTGACAGGACCTGACAAAGCCTGACAGGGCCCGACGGAGCCCGACAGGGCCCGAGCACACCCGACAGGGTTCGACAAAGCCTGACAGGGCTCAATGGAGCCCGACAGGGACCGAGGAAACCCGACAGAGCCTGACGGAGCCTGACAGGGCCCGAGCAAACCCGACAGGGCCCAAGCAAACCTGACAGGGCACGAAGGAGCCCGACAGGGCCCGAGCAAACCCGACAAGGCCCAACGGACCCCGACAGGGCCTGAGCAAACCTGACAGGGCCCGACGGAGCCCGACAGGGCACGAGCAAACCCGACAGGGCCTGACGGAGCCTGACAGGGCCCGAGCAAACCTGACAGGGCCCGAGAGAACCTGACAGGGCCCGACGGAGCCCGACAGGGCGCGAGCAAACCTGACAGGGGCTGACAAGGCCCGACAGGGCCTGAGCAAACCCGACAGGACCCGCCAAAGCCTGATAGGGTCCGATGGAGCCCGAAAGGGCCCGAGCAAACCCGACAGGGCTCGACGGAGCCCGATAGGGCCCGAGCAAACCCGACAGGGCCTGACGGAGCCCGACAGGGCCCGAGCAAACCCGAAAGGGCCCGACGAAGCCCGACAGGGCTCGATGGAGCCCGACAGGGCCCGAGGAAACCCGACAGGGCCCGACGGAGCCCGATAGGGCCCGAGCAAACCCGTCAGGACCCTATGGAGCCCGACAAAGCTCGAGCAAACCCGACAGGGCCTGAGCAAATCCGACAGGGCCCGACGGAGCCCGACAGGGCCCGAGCAAACCCGAAAGGGCCCGACGGAGCCTGACAGGGCTCGATGGAGCCCGACAGGGCCCGAGGAAACCCGACAGGGCCCCACGGAGACCGATAGGGCCCGAGCAAACCCGACAGGGCCTGATGGAGCCTGACAGGGCCCGGGCAAACCCAACAGGGCACGCTGGAGCCCGACAGAGCCCGAGCAAACCCGACAGGGCCCGACAAGGCCCGACAGGGCCCGAGCAAACCTGACAGGACCTGACAAAGCCTGACAGGGCCCGACGGAGCCCGACAGGGCCTGAGCAAACCCGAAAGAGCCCGACGGAGCCTGACAGGGCTCGATAGAGTCCGACAGGGCCCGAGGAAACCCGACAGAGCCGGACGGAACCCGAGAGGGCCCGACGGAACCCGAGAGGGCCCGAGGAAATCCGACAGGGCCCGACGGAGCCTGACAGGGCCGGAGCAAACCCAACAGGGCCCGACAGAGCCCAACAGGACCCGAGCAAACCCGACAGGGCCCGAGCAAACCCGACAGGGTTCGACAAAGCCTGACAGGGCTCGATGGAGCCCGACAGGGCCCGAGGAAACCCAACAGAGCCCGACGGAGCCTGACAGGGCCCGAGCAAACCCGACAGGGCCCGAGCAAACCTGACAGGGCACGACGGAGCCCGACAGGACCCGAGCAAACCCGACAAGGCTCAACGGATCCCGACAGGGCCTGAGCAAACCTGACAGGGCCCGACGGAGCCTGACAGGGCACGAGCAAACCCGACAGGGCCTGACGGAGCCTGACAGGGCCCGAGCAAACCCGACAGGGCCCAAGCGAATCTGACAAGGCCCGACGGAGCCCGACAGGACGCGGGCAAACCCGACAGGTCCCGAGCAAACCCGACAGGGCCAGACAAGGCCCGACAGGGCCCGAGCAAACCTGACAGGGCCTGACGGAGCCCGATAGGGCTCGAGCAAACCTGATAGGGCCTGACGGAGCCTGACAGGGCCCGAGCAAACCTGACAGGGTTCGACGGAGCCCGACAGGGCCCGAGCAAACCCGACAGGGTCCGACGAAGCCTGACAGGGCTTCAGCAAACCCGACAGGGCCCGAGCAAATCCGACAGGGCCCGACGGAGCCCGACAGGGCCCGAGGAAACCAGACAGGGCCCGACAGAGCCCGACAGGGCCCGAGCAAACCCGACAGGGTTCGACAAAGCCTGACAGGGCCCGACGTAGCCCGACAGGGCTCTAGCAAACCCGACAGGGCTTGACAAAGCCTGACAGGGCCCGAGCAAACCCGACAGGGCCCGAGCAAACCCGACAGGGCCCGACGGAGCCCGACAGGGCCCGAGCAAACCCGAAAGGGCCCGACGGAGCCTGACAGGGCTCGATGGAGCCTGACAGGGCCTGAGGAAACCCGACAGGGCTCGACGGAGCCCGATAGGGCCCGAGCAAACCCGACAGGGCCTGACGGAGCCCGACAGGGCCCGAGCAAACCCGAAAGGGCCCGACGGAGCCTGACAGGGCTCGATGGAGCCTGACAGGGCCTGAAGAAACCCGACAGGGCTCGACGGAGCCCGATAGGGCCCAAGCAAACCCGACAGGGCCTGACGGAGCCCGACAGGGCCCGAGCAAATCCGAAAGGGCCCGACGAAGCCTGACAGGGCTCGATGGAGCCCAACAGGGCCCGAGGAAACCCGACAGGGCCCGACGGAGCCCGATAGGGCCCGAGCAAACCTGACAAAACCCGATGGAGCCCGACAGGGCTCGAGCAAACCCGACAGGGCCTGAGCAAATCCGACAGGGCCCGACGGAGCCCGACAGGGCCTGAGCAAACCCGAAAGGGCCCGACGGAGCCTGACAGGGCTCGATGGAGCCCGACAGGGCCCGAGGAAACCCGACAGGGCCCCACGGAGCCCGATAGGGCCCGAGCAAACCCGACAGGGCCTGATGGAGCCTGACAGGGCCCGGGCAAACCAGACAGGGCACGCTGGAGACCGACAGAGCCCGAGCAAACCCGACAGGGCCCGACAAGGCCCGACAGGGCCCGAGCAAACCTGACAGGACCTGACAAAGCCTGACAGGGCCCGACGGAGCCTGACAGGGCCCGAGCAAACCCGACACGGTTCGACAAAGCCTGACAGGGCTCGATGGAGCCCGACAGGGACCGAGGAAACCCGACAGAGCCTGACGGAGCCTGACAGTGCCCGAGCAAACCCGACAGGGCCCAAGCAAACCTGACAGGGCACGAAGGAGCCCGACAGGGCCCAAGCAAACCCGACAAGGCCCAACGGATCCCGACAGGGCCTGAGCAAACCTGACAGGGCCCGACGGAGCCCGACAGGGCACGAGCAAACCCGACAGGGCCTGACGGAGCCTGACAGGGCCCGAACAAACCTGACAGGGCCCGAGAGAACCTGACAGGGCCCGACGGAGCCCGACAGGACCCGAGCAAACCCGACAAGGCTCAACGGATCCCGACAGGGCCTGAGCAAACCTGACAGGGCCCGACGGAGCCTGACAGGGCCGGAGCAAACCCAACAGGGCCCGACAGAGCCCAACAGGACCCGAGCAAACCCGACAGGGCCCGAGCAAACCCGACAGGGTTCGACAAAGCCTGACAGGGCTCGATGGAGCCCGACAGGGCCCGAGGAAACCCAACAGAGCCCGACGGAGCCTGACAGGGCCCGAGCAAACCCGACAGGGCCCGAGCAAACCTGACAGGGCACGACGGAGCCCGACAGGACCCGAGCAAACCCGACAAGGCTCAACGGATCCCGACAGGGCCTGAGCAAACCTGACAGGGCCCGACGGAGCCTGACAGGGCACGAGCAAACCCGACAGGGCCTGACGGAGCCTGACAGGGCCCGAGCAAACCCGACAGGGCCCAAGCGAATCTGACAAGGCCCGACGGAGCCCGACAGGACGCGGGCAAACCCGACAGGTCCCGAGCAAACCCGACAGGGCCAGACAAGGCCCGACAGGGCCCGAGCAAACCTGACAGGGCCTGACGGAGCCCGATAGGGCTCGAGCAAACCTGATAGGGCCTGACGGAGCCTGACAGGGCCCGAGCAAACCTGACAGGGTTCGACGGAGCCCGACAGGGCCCGAGCAAACCCGACAGGGTCCGACGAAGCCTGACAGGGCTTCAGCAAACCCGACAGGGCCCGAGCAAATCCGACAGGGCCCGACGGAGCCCGACAGGGCCCGAGGAAACCAGACAGGGCCCGACAGAGCCCGACAGGGCCCGAGCAAACCCGACAGGGTTCGACAAAGCCTGACAGGGCCCGACGTAGCCCGACAGGGCTCTAGCAAACCCGACAGGGCTTGACAAAGCCTGACAGGGCCCGAGCAAACCCGACAGGGCCCGAGCAAACCCGACAGGGCCCGACGGAGCCCGACAGGGCCCGAGCAAACCCGAAAGGGCCCGACGGAGCCTGACAGGGCTCGATGGAGCCTGACAGGGCCTGAGGAAACCCGACAGGGCTCGACGGAGCCCGATAGGGCCCGAGCAAACCCGACAGGGCCTGACGGAGCCCGACAGGGCCCGAGCAAACCCGAAAGGGCCCGACGGAGCCTGACAGGGCTCGATGGAGCCTGACAGGGCCTGAAGAAACCCGACAGGGCTCGACGGAGCCCGATAGGGCCCAAGCAAACCCGACAGGGCCTGACGGAGCCCGACAGGGCCCGAGCAAATCCGAAAGGGCCCGACGAAGCCTGACAGGGCTCGATGGAGCCCAACAGGGCCCGAGGAAACCCGACAGGGCCCGACGGAGCCCGATAGGGCCCGAGCAAACCTGACAAAACCCGATGGAGCCCGACAGGGCTCGAGCAAACCCGACAGGGCCTGAGCAAATCCGACAGGGCCCGACGGAGCCCGACAGGGCCTGAGCAAACCCGAAAGGGCCCGACGGAGCCTGACAGGGCTCGATGGAGCCCGACAGGGCCCGAGGAAACCCGACAGGGCCCCACGGAGCCCGATAGGGCCCGAGCAAACCCGACAGGGCCTGATGGAGCCTGACAGGGCCCGGGCAAACCAGACAGGGCACGCTGGAGACCGACAGAGCCCGAGCAAACCCGACAGGGCCCGACAAGGCCCGACAGGGCCCGAGCAAACCTGACAGGACCTGACAAAGCCTGACAGGGCCCGACGGAGCCTGACAGGGCCCGAGCAAACCCGACACGGTTCGACAAAGCCTGACAGGGCTCGATGGAGCCCGACAGGGACCGAGGAAACCCGACAGAGCCTGACGGAGCCTGACAGTGCCCGAGCAAACCCGACAGGGCCCAAGCAAACCTGACAGGGCACGAAGGAGCCCGACAGGGCCCAAGCAAACCCGACAAGGCCCAACGGATCCCGACAGGGCCTGAGCAAACCTGACAGGGCCCGACGGAGCCCGACAGGGCACGAGCAAACCCGACAGGGCCTGACGGAGCCTGACAGGGCCCGAACAAACCTGACAGGGCCCGAGAGAACCTGACAGGGCCCGACGGAGCCCGACAGGGCGCGAGCAAACCTGACAGGGGCTGACAAGGCCCGACAGGGCCTGAGCAAACCCGACAGGACCCGCCAAAGCCTGATAGGGTCCGATGGAGCCCGAAAGGGCCCGAGCCAACCCGACAGGGCCTGAGCAAACCTGACAGGGCTCGATGGAGCCCGACAGGGCCCGAGGAAACCCGACAGGGCCCGACGGAGCCTGAGAGAGCCCGAGCAAACCCGAAAGGGCCCGACAAAGCCTGACAGGGCTCGATGGAGCCCGACAGGGCCCGAGGAAAACCGACAGGGCCTGACGGATCCCGACAGGGCCCGAGCAAACCCGAAAGGGCCCGACGAAGCCTGACAGGGCTCGATGGATCCCGACAGGGCCCGAGGAAACCCGACAGGGCCCGAAGAAGCCCGATAGGGCCCGAGCAAACCCGACAGGGCCCGATGGAGCCCGACAGGGCTCGAGCAAACCCGACAGGGTCCGACGAAGCCTGACAGGGCTTCAGCAAACCCGACAGGGCCCGAGCAAACCCGACAGGGCCCGACGAAGACCAACAGAGCCCGAGGAAAGCAGACAGGGCCCGACGGAGACCGACAGGGCCCGAGCAAACCTGACAGGGCCCGAGCAAACCCGACAGGGTTCGACAAAGCCTGACAGGGCTTGATGGAGCCCGACAGGGCCTGAGGAAACCCAACAGGGCCCGACGGAGCCTGACAGAGCCCGAGCAAACCCGACAGGGCTCGACGGAGCCCGATAGTGCCCGAGCAAACCCGACAGGGCCTGACGGAGCCCGACAGGGCCCGAGCAAACCCGAAAGGGCCTGACGAAGCCTGACAGGGCTCGATGGAGCCCGACAGGGCCCGAGGAAACCCGACAGGGCCCGACGGAGCCCGATAGGGCCCGAGCAAACCCGACAGGGCCCGATTGAGCCCGACAGGGCTCGAGCAAACCCGACAGGGTCCGACGAAGCCTGACAGGGCTTCAGCAAACCCGACATGGCCCGAGCAAACCCGACAGGGTTCGACGGAGCCCGACAGACCCCGAGGAAACCAGACAGGGCCCGACGGAGCCCGACAGGGCCCGAGCAAACCCGACAGGGCTCGATGGAGCCGGACAGGGCCCGAGGAAACCCGACAGGGCCTGATTGAGCCCGATAGGGGCCGAGCAAACCAGACAGGGCCTGACGGAGCCTGACAGGGCCCGGGCAAACCCGACAGGGCACGCTGGAGCCCGACAGAGCCCGAGCAAACCCGACAGGGCCCGACGGAGCCTGACAGGGCCCGAGCAAACCTGACACGTCCTGACAAAGCCTGACAGGGCCCGACGGAGCCCGCCAGGGCCCGAGCAAACCCGAAAGAGCCCGACGGAGCCTGACAGGGCTCAGTGGAGTCCGACAGGGCCCGAGGAAACCCGACAGGGCCCGACGGAACCCGACAGGGCCTGAGCAAACCCGACAGGGCCCGACAGAGCCCGACAGGACCCGAGCAAACCCGACAGGGCCTGAGCAAACCCGACAGGGTTCGACAAAGCCTGACAGGGCTCAGTGGAGCCCGACAGGGCCCGAGGAAACCCGACAGAGCCCGACGGAGCCTGACAGGGCTCAGTGGAGCCCGACAGGGCCCGAGGAAACCCGACAGAGCCCGACGGAGCCTGACAGGGCCCGAGCAAACCCGACAGGGCCTGAGCAAACCTGACAGGGTACGACGGAGCCCGACAGGGCCCGAGCAAACCCGACAAGGCCCAACGGATGCCGACAGGGCCTGAGCAAACCTGACAGGGTCCGACGGAGCCCGACAGGGCCCGAGCAAACCCGACAGGGTTCGACAAAGCCTGACAGGGCCCGACGTAGCCCGACAGGGCTCTAGCAAACCCGACAGGGCTTGACAAAGCCTGACAGGGCCTGAGCAAACCCGACAGGGACCGAGCAAACCCGACAGGGCCCGACGGAGCCCGACAGGGCCCGAGCAAACCCAAAAGGGCCCGACGGAGCCTGACAGGGCTCGATGGAGCCTGACAGGGCCTGAGGAAACCCGACAGGGCTCGACGGAGCCCGATAGGGCCCGAGCAAACCCGACAGGGCCTGACGGAGCCCGACAGGGCCCGAGCAAATCCGAAAGGGCCCGACGAAGCCTGACAGGGCTCGATGGAGCCCAACAGGGTCCGAGGAAACCCGACAGGGCCCGACGGAGCCCAATAGGGCCCGAGCAAACCCGACAGGACCCGATGGAGCCCGACAGGGCTCGAGCAAACCCGACAGGGCCTGAGCAAATCCGACAGGGCCCGACGGAGCCCGACAGGGCCTGAGCAAACCCGAAAGGGCCCGACGGAGCCTGACAGGGCTCGATGGAGCCCGACAGGGCCCGAGGAAACCCGACAGGGCCCCACGGAGCCCGATAGGGCCCGAGCAAACCCGACAGGGCCTGATGGAGCCTGACAGGGCTTGGGCAAACCCGACAGGGCACGCTGGAGACCGACAGAGCCCAAGCAAACCCGACAGGGCCCGACAAGGCCCGACAGGGCCCGAGCAAACCTGACAGGACCTGACAAAGCCTGACAGGGCCCGACGGAGCCCGACAGGGCCCGAGCACACCCGACAGGGTTCGACAAAGCCTGACAGGGCTCAATGGAGCCCGACAGGGACCGAGGAAACCCGACAGAGCCCGACGGAGCCTGACAGGGCTCAGTGGAGTCCGACAGGGCCCGAGGAAACCCGACAGGGCCCGACGGAACCCGACAGGGCCTGAGCAAACCCGACAGGGCCCGACAGAGCCCGACAGGACCCGAGCAAACCCGACAGGGCCTGAGCAAACCCGACAGGGTTCGACAAAGCCTGACAGGGCTCAGTGGAGCCCGACAGGGCCCGAGGAAACCCGACAGAGCCCGACGGAGCCTGACAGGGCTCAGTGGAGCCCGACAGGGCCCGAGGAAACCCGACAGAGCCCGACGGAGCCTGACAGGGCCCGAGCAAACCCGACAGGGCCTGAGCAAACCTGACAGGGTACGACGGAGCCCGACAGGGCCCGAGCAAACCCGACAAGGCCCAACGGATGCCGACAGGGCCTGAGCAAACCTGACAGGGTCCGACGGAGCCCGACAGGGCACGAGCAAACCCGACAGGGCCTGACGGAGCCTGACAGGGCCCGAGCAAACCCGACAGGGCCCGAGCGAATCTGACAGGGCCCGACGGAGCCCGACAGGACGCGGGCAAACCCGACAGGTCCCGAGCAAACCCGACAGGGCCTGACAAGGCCCGACAGGGCTCGAGCAAACCCGATAGGGCCTGACGGAGCCTGACAGGGCCCGAGCAAACCTGACAGGGCCCGAGAGAACCTGACAGGGCCCGATGGAGCCCGACAGGGCTCGAGCAAACCCGACAGGGTCCGACGAAGCCTGACAGGGCTTCAGCAAACCCGACAGGGCCCGAGCAAACCCGACAGGGCCCGACGAAGACCAACAGAGCCCGAGGAAAGCAGACAGGGCCCGACGGAGACCGACAGGGCCCGAGCAAACCTGACAGGGCCCGAGCAAACCCGACAGGGTTCGACAAAGCCTGACAGGGCTTGATGGAGCCCGACAGGGCCTGAGGAAACCCAACAGGGCCCGACGGAGCCTGACAGAGCCCGAGCAAACCCGACAGGGCTCGACGGAGCCCGATAGTGCCCGAGCAAACCCGACAGGGCCTGACGGAGCCCGACAGGGCCCGAGCAAACCCGAAAGGGCCTGACGAAGCCTGACAGGGCTCGATGGAGCCCGACAGGGCCCGAGGAAACCCGACAGGGCCCGACGGAGCCCGATAGGGCCCGAGCAAACCCGACAGGGCCCGATTGAGCCCGACAGGGCTCGAGCAAACCCGACAGGGTCCGACGAAGCCTGACAGGGCTTCAGCAAACCCGACATGGCCCGAGCAAACCCGACAGGGTTCGACGGAGCCCGACAGACCCCGAGGAAACCAGACAGGGCCCGACGGAGCCCGACAGGGCCCGAGCAAACCCGACAGGGCTCGATGGAGCCGGACAGGGCCCGAGGAAACCCGACAGGGCCTGATTGAGCCCGATAGGGGCCGAGCAAACCAGACAGGGCCTGACGGAGCCTGACAGGGCCCGGGCAAACCCGACAGGGCACGCTGGAGCCCGACAGAGCCCGAGCAAACCCGACAGGGCCCGACGGAGCCTGACAGGGCCCGAGCAAACCTGACACGTCCTGACAAAGCCTGACAGGGCCCGACGGAGCCCGCCAGGGCCCGAGCAAACCCGAAAGAGCCCGACGGAGCCTGACAGGGCTCAGTGGAGTCCGACAGGGCCCGAGGAAACCCGACAGGGCCCGACGGAACCCGACAGGGCCTGAGCAAACCCGACAGGGCCCGACAGAGCCCGACAGGACCCGAGCAAACCCGACAGGGCCTGAGCAAACCCGACAGGGTTCGACAAAGCCTGACAGGGCTCAGTGGAGCCCGACAGGGCCCGAGGAAACCCGACAGAGCCCGACGGAGCCTGACAGGGCTCAGTGGAGCCCGACAGGGCCCGAGGAAACCCGACAGAGCCCGACGGAGCCTGACAGGGCCCGAGCAAACCCGACAGGGCCTGAGCAAACCTGACAGGGTACGACGGAGCCCGACAGGGCCCGAGCAAACCCGACAAGGCCCAACGGATGCCGACAGGGCCTGAGCAAACCTGACAGGGTCCGACGGAGCCCGACAGGGCCCGAGCAAACCCGACAGGGTTCGACAAAGCCTGACAGGGCCCGACGTAGCCCGACAGGGCTCTAGCAAACCCGACAGGGCTTGACAAAGCCTGACAGGGCCTGAGCAAACCCGACAGGGACCGAGCAAACCCGACAGGGCCCGACGGAGCCCGACAGGGCCCGAGCAAACCCAAAAGGGCCCGACGGAGCCTGACAGGGCTCGATGGAGCCTGACAGGGCCTGAGGAAACCCGACAGGGCTCGACGGAGCCCGATAGGGCCCGAGCAAACCCGACAGGGCCTGACGGAGCCCGACAGGGCCCGAGCAAATCCGAAAGGGCCCGACGAAGCCTGACAGGGCTCGATGGAGCCCAACAGGGTCCGAGGAAACCCGACAGGGCCCGACGGAGCCCAATAGGGCCCGAGCAAACCCGACAGGACCCGATGGAGCCCGACAGGGCTCGAGCAAACCCGACAGGGCCTGAGCAAATCCGACAGGGCCCGACGGAGCCCGACAGGGCCTGAGCAAACCCGAAAGGGCCCGACGGAGCCTGACAGGGCTCGATGGAGCCCGACAGGGCCCGAGGAAACCCGACAGGGCCCCACGGAGCCCGATAGGGCCCGAGCAAACCCGACAGGGCCTGATGGAGCCTGACAGGGCTTGGGCAAACCCGACAGGGCACGCTGGAGACCGACAGAGCCCAAGCAAACCCGACAGGGCCCGACAAGGCCCGACAGGGCCCGAGCAAACCTGACAGGACCTGACAAAGCCTGACAGGGCCCGACGGAGCCCGACAGGGCCCGAGCACACCCGACAGGGTTCGACAAAGCCTGACAGGGCTCAATGGAGCCCGACAGGGACCGAGGAAACCCGACAGAGCCCGACGGAGCCTGACAGGGCTCAGTGGAGTCCGACAGGGCCCGAGGAAACCCGACAGGGCCCGACGGAACCCGACAGGGCCTGAGCAAACCCGACAGGGCCCGACAGAGCCCGACAGGACCCGAGCAAACCCGACAGGGCCTGAGCAAACCCGACAGGGTTCGACAAAGCCTGACAGGGCTCAGTGGAGCCCGACAGGGCCCGAGGAAACCCGACAGAGCCCGACGGAGCCTGACAGGGCTCAGTGGAGCCCGACAGGGCCCGAGGAAACCCGACAGAGCCCGACGGAGCCTGACAGGGCCCGAGCAAACCCGACAGGGCCTGAGCAAACCTGACAGGGTACGACGGAGCCCGACAGGGCCCGAGCAAACCCGACAAGGCCCAACGGATGCCGACAGGGCCTGAGCAAACCTGACAGGGTCCGACGGAGCCCGACAGGGCACGAGCAAACCCGACAGGGCCTGACGGAGCCTGACAGGGCCCGAGCAAACCCGACAGGGCCCGAGCGAATCTGACAGGGCCCGACGGAGCCCGACAGGACGCGGGCAAACCCGACAGGTCCCGAGCAAACCCGACAGGGCCTGACAAGGCCCGACAGGGCTCGAGCAAACCCGATAGGGCCTGACGGAGCCTGACAGGGCCCGAGCAAACCTGACAGGGCCCGAGAGAACCTGACAGGGCCCAACGGAGCCCGACAGGGCGCGAGCAAACCTGACAGGGGCTGACAAGGCCCGACAGGGCCTGAGCAAACCCGACAGGACCCGCCAAAGCCTGATAGGGTCCGATGGAGCCCGACAGGGCCCGAGCAAACCCGACAGGGCCCGAGCAAACCTGACAGGGCTCGATGGAGCCCGACAGGGCCCAAGGAAACCCGACAGGGCGCGACGGAGCCTGACAGGGCCCGAGCAAACCCGACAGGGTTCGACGGAGCCCGACAGGGCCCGAGCAAACCCGACAGGGTCCGACGAAGCCTGACAGGGCTTCAGCAAACCCGACAGGGCCCGAGCAAATCCGACAGGGCCCGACGGAGCCCGACAGGGCCCGAGGAAACCAGACAGGGCCCGACAGAGCCCGACAGGGCCCGAGCAAACCCGACAGGGCCCGAGCAAACCCGACAGGGTTCGACAAAGCCTGACAGGGCCCGACGGAGCCCGACAGGGCCCTAGCAAACCCGACAGGGCTTGACAAAGCCTGACAGGGCCTGAGCAAACCCGACAGGGCCCGAGAAAACCCGACAGGGCCCGACGGAGCCCGACAGGGCCCGAGCAAACCCGAAAGGGCCCGACGGAGCCTGACAGGGCTCGATGGAGCCCGACAGGGCCCGAGCAAACCCGACAGGGCTCGACGGAGCCCGATAGGGCCCGAGCAAACCCGAAAGGGCCCGACGAAGCCTGACAGGGCTCGATGGAGCCCGACAGGGCCCGAGGGAACCCGACAGGGCCTGACGGAGCCCGACAGGGCCCGAGCAAACCCGAAAGGGCCCGACGAAGCCTGACAGGGCCCGACGGAGCCCGACAGGGCCCGAGCAAACCCGAAAGGGCCCGACGGAGCCTGACAGGGCTCGATGGAGCCCGACAGGGCCCGAGCAAACCCGACAGGGCTCGACGGAGCCCGACAGGGCCCGAGCAAACCCGAAAGGGCCCGACGAAGCCTGACAGGGCTCGATGGAGCCCGACAGGGCCCGAGGAAACCCGACAGGGCCCGACGGAGCCCGATAGGGCCCGAGCAAACCCGACAGGACCCTATGGAGCCCGACAAAGCTCGAGCAAACCCGACAGGGCCTGAGCAAATCCGACAGGGCCCGACGGAGCCCGACAGGGCCCGAGCAAACCCGAAAGGGCCCGACGGAGCCTGACAGGGCTCGATGGAGCCCGACAGGGCCCGAGGAAACCCGACAGGGCCCCACGGAGCCCGATAGGTCCCGAGCAAACCCGACAGGGCCTGATGGAGCCTGACAGGGCCCGGGCAAACCCAACAGGGCACGCTGGAGCCCGACAGAGCCCGAGCAAACCCGACAGGGCCCGACAAGGCCCGACAGGGCCCGAGCAAACCTGACAGGACCTGACAAAGCCTGACAGGGCCCGACGGAGCCCGACAGGGCCTGAGCAAACCCGAAAGAGCCCGACGGAGCCTGACAGGGCTCGATAGAGTCCGACAGGGCCCGAGGAAACCCGACAGGGCCGGACGGAACCCGAGAGGGCCCGACGGAACCCGAGAGGGCCCGAGGAAATCCGACAGGGCCCGACGGAGCCTGACAGGGCCCGAGCAAACCCGACAGGGCCCGACAGAGCCCGACAGGACCCGAGCAAACCCGACAGGGCCCGAGCAAACCCGACAGGGTTCGACAAAGCCTGACAGGGCTCGATGGAGCCCGACAGGGCCCAAGGAAACCCAACAGAGCCCGACGGAGCCTGACAGGGCCCGAGCAAACCCGACAGGGCCCGAGCAAACCTGACAGGGCACGACGGAGCCCGACAGGACCCGAGCAAACCCGACAAGGCTCAACGGATCCCGACAGGGCCTGAGCAAACCTGACAGGGCCCGACGGAGCCCGACAGGGCACGAGCAAACCCGACAGGGCCTGACGGAGCCTGACAGGGCCCGAGCAAACCCGACAGGGCCCAAGCGAATCTGACAAGGCCCGACGGAGCCCGACAGGACGCGGGCAAACCCGACAGGTCCCGAGCAAACCCGACAGGGCCAGACAAGGCCCGACAGGGCCCGAGCAAACCTGACAGGGCCTGACGGAGCCCGATAGGGCTCGAGCAAACCTGATAGGGCCTGACGGAGCCTGACAGGGCCCGAGCAAACCTGACAGGGTTCGACGGAGCCCGACAGGGCCCGAGCAAACCCGACAGGGTCCGACGAAGCCTGACAGGGCTTCAGCAAACCCGACAGGGCCCGAGCAAATCCGACAGGGCCCGACGGAGCCCGACAGGGCCCGAGGAAACCAGACAGGGCCCGACAGAGCCCGACAGGGCCCGAGCAAACCCGACAGGGTTCGACAAAGCCTGACAGGGCCCGACGTAGCCCGACAGGGCTCTAGCAAACCCGACAGGGCTTGACAAAGCCTGACAGGGCCTGAGCAAACCCGACAGGGACCGAGCAAACCCGACAGGGCCCGACGGAGCCCGACAGGGCCCGAGCAAACCCAAAAGGGCCCGACGGAGCCTGACAGGGCTCGATGGAGCCTGACAGGGCCTGAGGAAATCCGACAGGGCTCGACGGAGCCCGATAGGGCCCGAGCAAACCCGACAGGGCCTGACGGAGCCCGACAGGGCCCGAGCAAATCCGAAAGGGCCCGACGAAGCCTGACAGGGCTCGATGGAGCCCAACAGGGTCCGAGGAAACCCGACAGGGCCCGACGGAGCCCAATAGGGCCCGAGCAAACCCGACAGGACCCGATGGAGCCCGACAGGGCTCGAGCAAACCCGACAGGGCCTGAGCAAATCCGACAGGGCCCGACGGAGCCCGACAGGGCCTGAGCAAACCCGAAAGGGCCCGACGGAGCCTGACAGGGCTCGATGGAGCCCGACAGGGCCCGAGGAAACCCGACAGGGCCCCACGGAGCCCGATAGGGCCCGAGCAAACCCGACAGGGCCTGATGGAGCCTGACAGGGCTTGGGCAAACCCGACAGGGCACGCTGGAGACCGACAGAGCCCAAGCAAACCCGACAGGGCCCGACAAGGCCCGACAGGGCCCGAGCAAACCTGACAGGACCTGACAAAGCCTGACAGGGCCCGACGGAGCCCGACAGGGCCCGAGCACACCCGACAGGGTTCGACAAAGCCTGACAGGGCTCAATGGAGCCCGACAGGGACCGAGGAAACCCGACAGAGCCTGACGGAGCCTGACAGGGCCCGAGCAAACCTGACAGGGCCCAAGCAAACCTGACAGGGCACGAAGGAGCCCGACAGGGCCCGAGCAAACCCGACAAGGCCCAACGGACCCCGACAGGGCCTGAGCAAACCTGACAGGGCCCGACGGAGCCCGACAGGGCACGAGCAAACCCGACAGGGCCTGACGGAGCCTGACAGGGCCCGAGCAAACCTGACAGGGCCCGAGAGAACCTGACAGGGCCCGACGGAGCCCGACAGGGCGCGAGCAAACCTGACAGGGGCTGACAAGGCCCGACAGGGCCTGAGCAAACCCGACAGGACCCGCCAAAGCCTGATAGGGTCCGATGGAGCCCGAAAGGGCCCGAGCAAACCCGACAGGGCTCGACGGAGCCCGATAGGGCCCGAGCAAACCCGACAGGGCCTGACGGAGCCCGACAGGGCCCGAGCAAACCCGAAAGGGCCCGACGAAGCCCGACAGGGCTCGATGGAGCCCGACAGGGCCCGAGGAAACCCGACAGGGCCCGACGGAGCCCGATAGGGCCCGAGCAAACCCGTCAGGACCCTATGGAGCCCGACAAAGCTCGAGCAAACCCGACAGGGCCTGAGCAAATCCGACAGGGCCCGACGGAGCCCGACAGGGCCCGAGCAAACCCGAAAGGGCCCGACGGAGCCTGACAGGGCTCGATGGAGCCCGACAGGGCCCGAGGAAACCCGACAGGGCCCCACGGAGCCCGATAGGGCCCGAGCAAACCCGACAGGGCCTGATGGAGCCTGACAGGGCCCGGGCAAACCCAACAGGGCACGCTGGAGCCCGACAGAGCCCGAGCAAACCCGACAGGGCCCGACAAGGCCCGACAGGGCCCGAGCAAACCTGACAGGACCTGACAAAGCCTGACAGGGCCCGACGGAGCCCGACAGGGCCTGAGCAAACCCGAAAGAGCCCGACGGAGCCTGACAGGGCTCGATAGAGTCCAACAGGGCCCGAGGAAACCCGACAGAGCCGGACGGAACCCGAGAGGGCCCGACGGAACCCGAGAGGGCCCGAGGAAATCCGACAGGGCCCGACGGAGCCTGACAGGGCCGGAGCAAACCCAACAGGGCCCGACAGAGCCCAACAGGACCCGAGCAAACCCGACAGGGCCCGAGCAAACCCGACAGGGTTCGACAAAGCCTGACAGGGCTCGATGGAGCCCGACAGGGCCCGAGGAAACCCAACAGAGCCCGACGGAGCCTGACAGGGCCCGAGCAAACCCGACAGGGCCCGAGCAAACCTGACAGGGCACGACGGAGCCCGACAGGACCCGAGCAAACCCGACAAGGCTCAACGGATCCCGACAGGGCCTGAGCAAACCTGACAGGGCCCGACGGAGCCTGACAGGGCACGAGCAAACCCGACAGGGCCTGACGGAGCCTGACAGGGCCCGAGCAAACCCGACAGGGCCCAAGCGAATCTGACAAGGCCCGACGGAGCCCGACAGGACGCGGGCAAACCCGACAGGTCCCGAGCAAACCCGACAGGGCCAGACAAGGCCCGACAGGGCCCGAGCAAACCTGACAGGGCCTGACGGAGCCCGATAGGGCTCGAGCAAACCTGATAGGGCCTGACGGAGCCTGACAGGGCCCGAGCAAACCTGACAGGGTTCGACGGAGCCCGACAGGGCCCGAGCAAACCCGACAGGGTCCGACGAAGCCTGACAGGGCTTCAGCAAACCCGACAGGGCCCGAGCAAATCCGACAGGGCCCGACGGAGCCCGACAGGGCCCGAGGAAACCAGACAGGGCCCGACAGAGCCCGACAGGGCCCGAGCAAACCCGACAGGGTTCGACAAAGCCTGACAGGGCCCGACGTAGCCCGACAGGGCTCTAGCAAACCCGACAGGGCTTGACAAAGCCTGACAGGGCCCGAGCAAACCCGACAGGGCCCGAGCAAACCCGACAGGGCCCGACGGAGCCCGACAGGGCCCGAGCAAACCCGAAAGGGCCCGACGGAGCCTGACAGGGCTCGATGGAGCCTGACAGGGCCTGAGGAAACCCGACAGGGCTCGACGGAGCCCGATAGGGCCCGAGCAAACCCGACAGGGCCTGACGGAGCCCGACAGGGCCCGAGCAAACCCGAAAGGGCCCGACGGAGCCTGACAGGGCTCGATGGAGCCTGACAGGGCCTGAAGAAACCCGACAGGGCTCGACGGAGCCCGATAGGGCCCAAGCAAACCCGACAGGGCCTGACGGAGCCCGACAGGGCCCGAGCAAATCCGAAAGGGCCCGACGAAGCCTGACAGGGCTCGATGGAGCCCAACAGGGCCCGAGGAAACCCGACAGGGCCCGACGGAGCCCGATAGGGCCCGAGCAAACCTGACAAAACCCGATGGAGCCCGACAGGGCTCGAGCAAACCCGACAGGGCCTGAGCAAATCCGACAGGGCCCGACGGAGCCCGACAGGGCCTGAGCAAACCCGAAAGGGCCCGACGGAGCCTGACAGGGCTCGATGGAGCCCGACAGGGCCCGAGGAAACCCGACAGGGCCCCACGGAGCCCGATAGGGCCCGAGCAAACCCGACAGGGCCTGATGGAGCCTGACAGGGCCCGGGCAAACCAGACAGGGCACGCTGGAGACCGACAGAGCCCGAGCAAACCCGACAGGGCCCGACAAGGCCCGACAGGGCCCGAGCAAACCTGACAGGACCTGACAAAGCCTGACAGGGCCCGACGGAGCCTGACAGGGCCCGAGCAAACCCGACACGGTTCGACAAAGCCTGACAGGGCTCGATGGAGCCCGACAGGGACCGAGGAAACCCGACAGAGCCTGACGGAGCCTGACAGTGCCCGAGCAAACCCGACAGGGCCCAAGCAAACCTGACAGGGCACGAAGGAGCCCGACAGGGCCCAAGCAAACCCGACAAGGCCCAACGGATCCCGACAGGGCCTGAGCAAACCTGACAGGGCCCGACGGAGCCCGACAGGGCACGAGCAAACCCGACAGGGCCTGACGGAGCCTGACAGGGCCCGAACAAACCTGACAGGGCCCGAGAGAACCTGACAGGGCCCGACGGAGCCCGACAGGGCGCGAGCAAACCTGACAGGGGCTGACAAGGCCCGACAGGGCCTGAGCAAACCCGACAGGACCCGCCAAAGCCTGATAGGGTCCGATGGAGCCCGAAAGGGCCCGAGCCAACCCGACAGGGCCTGAGCAAACCTGACAGGGCTCGATGGAGCCCGACAGGGCCCGAGGAAACCCGACAGGGCCCGACGGAGCCTGAGAGAGCCCGAGCAAACCCGAAAGGGCCCGACAAAGCCTGACAGGGCTCGATGGAGCCCGACAGGGCCCGAGGAAAACCGACAGGGCCTGACGGATCCCGACAGGGCCCGAGCAAACCCGAAAGGGCCCGACGAAGCCTGACAGGGCTCGATGGAGCCCGACAGGGCCCGAGGAAACCCGACAGGGCCCGAAGAAGCCCGATAGGGCCCGAGCAAACCCGACAGGGCCCGATGGAGCCCGACAGGGCTCGAGCAAACCCGACAGGGTCCGACGAAGCCTGACAGGGCTTCAGCAAACCCGACAGGGCCCGAGCAAACCCGACAGGGCCCGACGAAGACCAACAGAGCCCGAGGAAAGCAGACAGGGCCCGACGGAGACCGACAGGGCCCGAGCAAACCTGACAGGGCCCGAGCAAACCCGACAGGGTTCGACAAAGCCTGACAGGGCTTGATGGAGCCCGACAGGGCCTGAGGAAACCCAACAGGGCCCGACGGAGCCTGACAGAGCCCGAGCAAACCCGACAGGGCTCGACGGAGCCCGATAGTGCCCGAGCAAACCCGACAGGGCCTGACGGAGCCCGACAGGGCCCGAGCAAACCCGAAAGGGCCTGACGAAGCCTGACAGGGCTCGATGGAGCCCGACAGGGCCCGAGGAAACCCGACAGGGCCCGACGGAGCCCGATAGGGCCCGAGCAAACCCGACAGGGCCCGATTGAGCCCGACAGGGCTCGAGCAAACCCGACAGGGTCCGACGAAGCCTGACAGGGCTTCAGCAAACCCGACATGGCCCGAGCAAACCCGACAGGGTTCGACGGAGCCCGACAGACCCCGAGGAAACCAGACAGGGCCCGACGGAGCCCGACAGGGCCCGAGCAAACCCGACAGGGCTCGATGGAGCCGGACAGGGCCCGAGGAAACCCGACAGGGCCTGATTGAGCCCGATAGGGGCCGAGCAAACCAGACAGGGCCTGACGGAGCCTGACAGGGCCCGGGCAAACCCGACAGGGCACGCTGGAGCCCGACAGAGCCCGAGCAAACCCGACAGGGCCCGACGGAGCCTGACAGGGCCCGAGCAAACCTGACACGTCCTGACAAAGCCTGACAGGGCCCGACGGAGCCCGCCAGGGCCCGAGCAAACCCGAAAGAGCCCGACGGAGCCTGACAGGGCTCAGTGGAGTCCGACAGGGCCCGAGGAAACCCGACAGGGCCCGACGGAACCCGACAGGGCCTGAGCAAACCCGACAGGGCCCGACAGAGCCCGACAGGACCCGAGCAAACCCGACAGGGCCTGAGCAAACCCGACAGGGTTCGACAAAGCCTGACAGGGCTCAGTGGAGCCCGACAGGGCCCGAGGAAACCCGACAGAGCCCGACGGAGCCTGACAGGGCTCAGTGGAGCCCGACAGGGCCCGAGGAAACCCGACAGAGCCCGACGGAGCCTGACAGGGCCCGAGCAAACCCGACAGGGCCTGAGCAAACCTGACAGGGTACGACGGAGCCCGACAGGGCCCGAGCAAACCCGACAAGGCCCAACGGATGCCGACAGGGCCTGAGCAAACCTGACAGTGCCCGACGGAGCCCGACAGGGCACGAGCAAACCCGACAGGGCCTGACGGAGCCTGACAGGGCCCGAGCAAACCCGACAGGGCCCGAGCGAATCTGACAGGGCCCGACGGAGCCCGACAGGACGCGGGCAAACCCAACAGGTCCCGAGCAAACCCGACAGGGCCTGACAAGGCCCGACAGGGCCCGAGCAAACCTGACAGGGCCTGACGGAGCCCGACAGTGCTCGAGCAAACCCGATAGGGCCTGACGGAGCCTGACAGGGCCCGAGCAAACCTGACAGGGCCCGAGAGAACCTGACAGGGTCCGACGGAGCCTGACAGGGCGCGAGCAAACCTGACAGGGGCTGACAAGGCCCGACAGGGCCTGAGCAAACCCGACAGGGCCCGAGCAAACCTGACAGGGCTCGATGGAGCCCGACAGGGCCCGAGGAAACCCGACAGGGCCCGACGGAGCCTGATAGGGTCCGATGGAGCCCGACAGGGCCCGAGCAAACCCGACAGGGCCCGAGCAAACCTGACAGGGCTCGATGGAGCCCGACAGGGCCCGAGGAAACCCGACAGGGCCCGACGGAGCCTGACAGAGCCCGAGCAAACCCGAAAGGGCCCGACAAAGCCTGACAGGGCTCGATGGAGCCTGACAGGGCCCGAGGAAACCCGACAGGGCCTGACGGAGCCCGACAGGGCCCGAGCAAACCCGACAGGGTTCGACGAAGCCTAACAGGGCTCGATGGAGCCCGACAGGGCCCGAGGAAACCCAACAGGGCCCGACGGAGCCCGATAGGGCCCGCGCAAATCCGACAGGGCCTGATGGAGCCCGACAGGGCTCGAGCAAACCCGACAGGGTCCGACGAAGCCTGACAGGGCTTCAGCAAACCCGACATGGCCCGAGTAAACCCGACAGGGCCCGACGAAGCCCAACAGAGCCCGAGGAAACCCGACAGGGCCCGACGGAGCCCGACAGGGCCCGAGCAAACTCGACAGGGCCTGAGCAAACCCGACAGGGTTCGACAAAGCCTGACAGGGCTTGATGGAGCCCGACAGGGCCTGAGGAAACCCAACAGGGCCCGACGGAGCCTGACAGAGCCCGAGCAAACCCGACAGGGCTCGACGGAGCCCAATAGGGCCCGAGCAAACCCGACAGGGCCTGACGGAGCCCGACAGGGCCCGAGCAAACCCGAAAGGGCCCGACGAAGCCTGACAAGGCACGATGGAGGCCGACAGGGCCCGAGGAAACCCGACAGGGCCCGACGGAGCCCGATAGGGCCCGAGCAAACCCGACAGGGCCCGATTGAGCCCGACAGGGCTCGAGCAAACCCGACAGGGTCCGACGAAGACTGACAGGGCTTCAGCAAACCCGACATGGCCCGAGCAAACCCGACAGGGTTCGACGGAGCCCGACAGAGCCCGAGCAAACCCGACAGGGCCCGACGGAGCCTGACAGAGCCCGAGGAAACCCGACAGGGCTCGACGGAGCCCGATAGGGCCCGAGCAAACCCGACAGGGTCCGACGAAGCCTGACAGGGCTTCAGCAAACCCGACATGGCCCGAGCAAACCCGACAGGGTTCGACGGAGCCCGACAGACCCCGAGGAAACCAGACAGGGCCCGACGGAGCCCGACAGGGCCCGAGCAAACCCGACAGGGCTCGATGGAGCCGGACAGGGCCCGAGGAAACCCGACAGGGCCTGATTGAGCCCGATAGGGGCCGAGCAAACCAGACAGGGCCTGACGGAGCCTGACAGGGCCCGGGCAAACCCGACAGGGCACGCTGGAGCCCGACAGAGCCCGAGCAAACCCGACAGGGCCCGACGGAGCCTGACAGGGCCCGAGCAAACCTGACACGTCCTGACAAAGCCTGACAGGGCCCGACGGAGCCCGCCAGGGCCCGAGCAAACCCGAAAGAGCCCGACGGAGCCTGACAGGGCTCAGTGGAGTCCGACAGGGCCCGAGGAAACCCGACAGGGCCCGACGGAACCCGACAGGGCCTGAGCAAACCCGACAGGGCCCGACAGAGCCCGACAGGACCCGAGCAAACCCGACAGGGCCTGAGCAAACCCGACAGGGTTCGACAAAGCCTGACAGGGCTCAGTGGAGCCCGACAGGGCCCGACGGAGCCCGATAGGGCCCGAGCAAACCCGACAGGGCCCGATGGAGCCCGACAGGGCTCGAGCAAACCCGACAGGGTCCGACGAAGCCTGACAGGGCTTCAGCAAACCCGACAGGGCCCGAGCAAACCCGACAGGGCCCGACGAAGACCAACAGAGCCCGAGGAAAGCAGACAGGGCCCGACGGAGACCGACAGGGCCCGAGCAAACCTGACAGGGCCCGAGCAAACCCGACAGGGTTCGACAAAGCTTGACAGGGCTTGATGGAGCCCGACAGGGCCTGAGGAAACCCAACAGGGCCCGACGGAGCCTGACAGAGCCCGAGCAAACCCGACAGGGCTCGACGGAGCCCGATAGTGCCCGAGCAAACCCGACAGGGCCTGACGGAGCCCGACAGGGCCCGAGCAAACCCGAAAGGGCCTGACGAAGCCTGACAGGGCTCGATGGAGCCCGACAGGGCCCGAGGAAACCCGACAGGGCCCGACGGAGCCCGATAGGGCCCGAGCAAACCCGACAGGGCCCGATTGAGCCCGACAGGGCTCGAGCAAACCCGACAGGGTCCGACGAAGCCTGACAGGGCTTCAGCAAACCCGACATGGCCCGAGCAAACCCGACAGGGTTCGACGGAGCCCGACAGACCCCGAGGAAACCAGACAGGGCCCGACGGAGCCCGACAGGGCCCGAGCAAACCCGACAGGGCTCGATGGAGCCGGACAGGGCCCGAGGAAACCCGACAGGGCCTGATTGAGCCCGATAGGGGCCGAGCAAACCAGACAGGGCCTGACGGAGCCTGACAGGGCCCGGGCAAACCCGACAGGGCACGCTGGAGCCCGACAGAGCCCGAGCAAACCCGACAGGGCCCGACGGAGCCTGACAGGGCCCGAGCAAACCTGACACGTCCTGACAAAGCCTGACAGGGCCCGACGGAGCCCGCCAGGGCCCGAGCAAACCCGAAAGAGCCCGACGGAGCCTGACAGGGCTCAGTGGAGTCCGACAGGGCCCGAGGAAACCCGACAGGGCCCGACGGAACCCGACAGGGCCTGAGCAAACCCGACAGGGCCCGACAGAGCCCGACAGGACCCGAGCAAACCCGACAGGGCCTGAGCAAACCCGACAGGGTTCGACAAAGCCTGACAGGGCTCAGTGGAGCCCGACAGGGCCCGAGGAAACCCGACAGAGCCCGACGGAGCCTGACAGGGCTCAGTGGAGCCCGACAGGGCCCGAGGAAACCCGACAGAGCCCGACGGAGCCTGACAGGGCCCGAGCAAACCCGACAGGGCCTGAGCAAACCTGACAGGGTACGACGGAGCCCGACAGGGCCCGAGCAAACCCGACAAGGCCCAACGGATGCCGACAGGGCCTGAGCAAACCTGACAGGGCCCGACGCAGCCCGACAGGGCACGAGCAAACCCGACAGGGCCTGACGGAGCCTGACAGGGCCCGAGCAAACCCGACAGGGCCCGAGCGAATCTGACAGGGCCCGACGGAGCCCGACAGGACGCGGGCAAACCCAACAGGTCCCGAGCAAACCCGACAGGGCCTGACAAGGCCCGACAGGGCCCGAGCAAACCTGACAGGGCCTGACGGAGCCCGACAGTGCTCGAGCAAACCCGATAGGGCCTGACGGAGCCTGACAGGGCCCGAGCAAACCTGACAGGGCCCGAGAGAACCTGACAGGGTCCGACGGAGCCTGACAGGGCGCGAGCAAACCTGACAGGGGCTGACAAGGCCCGACAGGGCCTGAGCAAACCCGACAGGGCCCGAGCAAACCTGACAGGGCTCGATGGAGCCCGACAGGGCCCGAGGAAACCCGACAGGGCCCGACGGAGCCTGATAGGGTCCGATGGAGCCCGACAGGGCTCGAGCAAACCCGACAGGGCCCGAGCAAACCTGACAGGGCTCGATGGAGCCCGACAGGGCCCGAGGAAACCCGACAGGGCCCGACGGAGCCTGACAGAGCCCGAGCAAACCCGAAAGGGCCCGACAAAGCCTGACAGGGCTCGATGGAGCCTGACAGGGCCCGAGGAAACCCGACAGGGCCTGACGGAGCCCGACAGGGCCCGAGCAAACCCGACAGGGTTCGACGAAGCCTAACAGGGCTCGATGGAGCCCGACAGGGCCCGAGGAAACCCAACAGGGCCCGACGGAGCCCGATAGGGCCCGCGCAAATCCGACAGGGCCTGATGGAGCCCGACAGGGCTCGAGCAAACCCGACAGGGTCCGACGAAGCCTGACAGGGCTTCAGCAAACCCGACATGGCCCGAGTAAACCCGACAGGGCCCGACGAAGCCCAACAGAGCCCGAGGAAACCCGACAGGGCCCGACGGAGCCCGACAGGGCCCGAGCAAACTCGACAGGGCCTGAGCAAACCCGACAGGGTTCGACAAAGCCTGACAGGGCTTGATGGAGCCCGACAGGGCCTGAGGAAACCCAACAGGGCCCGACGGAGCCTGACAGAGCCCGAGCAAACCCGACAGGGCTCGACGGAGCCCAATAGGGCCCGAGCAAACCCGACAGGGCCTGACGGAGCCCGACAGGGCCCGAGCAAACCCGAAAGGGCCCGACGAAGCCTGACAAGGCACGATGGAGGCCGACAGGGCCCGAGGAAACCCGACAGGGCCCGACGGAGCCCGATAGGGCCCGAGCAAACCCGACAGGGCCCGATTGAGCCCGACAGGGCTCGAGCAAACCCGACAGGGTCCGACGAAGACTGACAGGGCTTCAGCAAACCCGACATGGCCCGAGCAAACCCGACAGGGTTCGACGGAGCCCGACAGAGCCCGAGCAAACCCGACAGGGCCCGACGGAGCCTGACAGAGCCCGAGGAAACCCGACAGGGCTCGACGGAGCCCGATAGGGCCCGAGCAAACCCGACAGGGCCTGACGGAGCCCGACAGGGCCCGAGCAAACCCGAAAGGGCCCGACGAAGCCTGACAGGGCTCGATGGAGCCCGACAGGGCCCGAGGAAACCCGACAGGGCCTGACGGAGCCCGATAGGGCCCGAGCAAACCCGACAGGGCCCGATTGAGCCCGACAGGGCTCGAGCAAACCCGACAGGGTCCGACGAAGCCTGACAGAGCTTCAGCAAACCCGACATGGCCCGAACAAACCCAACAGGGTTTGACGGAGCCCGACAGAGCCCGAGGAAACCAGACAGGGCCCGACGGAGCTTGACAGCGCCCGAGCAAACCCGACAGGGCCCGACGGAGCCCGACAGGGCCCGAGCAAACCCGAAAGGGCCCGACGGAGCCTGACAGGGCTCGATGGAGCCAGACAGGGCCCGAGGAAACCCGACAGGGCCTGATTGAGCCCGATAGGGCCCGAGCAAACCCGACAGGGCCTGACGGAGCCTGACAGGGCCCGGGCAAACCCGACAGGGCACGCTGGAGCCCGACAGAGCCCGAGGAAACCCGACAGGGCCCGACGGAGCCCGACAGGGCCCGAGCAAACCTGACACGTCCTGACAAAGCCTGACAGGGCCCGACGGAGCCCGCCAGGGCCCGAGCAAACCCGAAAGAGCCTGACGGAGCCTGACAGGGCTCAGTGGAGTCCGACAGGGCCCGAGGAAACCCGACAGGACCCGACGGAACCCGACAGGGCCTGACCAAACCCGACAGGGCCCGACAGAGCCCGACAGGACCCGAGCAAACCCGACAGGGCCCGAGCAAACCCGACAGGGTTCGACAAAGCCTGACAGGGCTCGATGGAGCCCGACAGGGCCCGAGGAAACCTGACAGAGCCCGACGGAGCCTGACAGGGCCCGAGCAAACCCGACAGGGCCCGAGCAAACCTGACAGGGCACGACGGAGCCCGACAGGGCCCGAGCAAACCCGACAAGGCCCAACGGATCCCGACAGGGCCTGAGCAAACCTGACAGGGCCCGACGCAGCCCGACAGGGCACGAGCAAACCCGACAGGGCCTGACGGAGCCTGACAGGGCCCGAGCAAACCCGACACGGCCCAAGCGAATCTGACAGGGCCCGACGGAGCCCGACAGGACGCGGGCAAACCCGACAGGTCCCGAGCAAACCCGACAGGGCCTGACGGAGCCCGACAGGGCTCGAGCAAACCCGATAGGGCCTGACGGAGCCTGACAGGGCCCGAGCAAACCTGACAGGGCCCGAGAGAACCTGACAGGGTCCGACGGAGCCTGACAGGGCGCGAGCAAACCTGACAGGGGCTGACAAGGCCCGACAGGGCCTGAGCAAACCCGACAGGACCCGCCAAAGCCTGATAGGGTCCGATGGAGCCCGACAGGGCCCGAGCAAACCCGACAGGGCCCGAGCAAACCTGACAGGGCTCGATGGAGCCCGACAGGGCCCGAGGAAACCCGACAGGGCCCGACGGAGCCTGACAGAGCCAGAGCAAACCCGAAAGGGCCCGACAAAGCCTGACAGGGCTCGATGGAGCCTGACAGGGCCCGAGGAAACCCGACAGGGCCTGACGGAGCCCGACAGGGCCCGAGCAAACACGAAAGGGCCCGACGAAGCCTGACAGGGCTCGATGGAGCCCGACAGGGCCCGAGGAAACCCGACAGGGCCCGACGGAGCCCGATATGGCCCGAGCAAACCCGACAGGGCCCGATGGAGCCCGACAGGGCTCGAGCAAACCCGACAGGGTCTGACGAAGCCTGACAGGGCTTCAGCAAACCCGACATGGCCCGAGTAAACCCGACAGGGCCCGACGAAGCCCAACAGAGCCCGAGGAAACCCGACAGGGCCCGACGGAGCCCGACAGGGCCCGAGCAAACCCGACAGGGCCCGAGCAAACCCGACAGGGTTCGACAAAGCCTGACTGGGCTTGATGGAGCCCGACAGGGCCTGAGGAAACCCAACAGGGCCCGACGGAGCCTGACAGAGCCCGAGGAAACCCGACAGGGCTCGACGGAGCCCGATAGCGCTCGAGCAAACCCGACAGGGCCTGACGGAGCCCGACAGGGCCCGAGCAAACCCGAAAGGGCCCGACGAAGCCTGACAGGGCTCGATGGAGCCCGACAGGGCCCGAGGAAACCCGACAGGGCCCGACGGAGCCCGATAGGGCCCGAGCAAACCCGACAGGGCCCGATTGAGCCCGACAGGGCTCGAGCAAACCCGACAGGGTTTGACGAAGCCTGACAGGGCTTCAGCAAACCCGACATGGCCCGAGCAAACCCGACAGGGTTCGACGGAGCCCGACAGAGCCCGAGGAAACCAGACAGGGCCCGACGGAGCCCGACAGGGCCCGAGCAAACCCGACAGGGCCTGACGGAGCCCGACAGGGCCCGAGCAAACCCGAAAGGGCCCGACGGAGCCTGACAGGGCTCGATGGAGCCAGACAGGGCCTGAGGAAACCCGACAGGGCCTGATTGAGCCCGATAGGGCCCGAGCAAACCCGACAGGGCCTGACGGAGCCTGACAGGGCTCGATGGAGCCCGACAGGGCACGCTGGATCCCGACAGAGCCCGAGCAAACCCGACAGGGCCCGACAAGGCCCGACAGGGCCCGAGCAAACCTGACACGTCCTGACAAAGCCTGACAGGGCCCGACGGAGCCTGCCAGGGCCCGAGCAAACCCGAAAGAGCCCGACGGAGCCTGACAGGGCTCAGTGGAGTCCGACAGGGCCCGAGGAAACCCGACAGGGCCCGACAGAACCCGACAGGGCCTGAGCAAACCCGACAGGGCCCGACAGAGGCCGATAGGACCCGAGCAAACCCGACAGGGCCCGAGCAAACCCGACAGGGTTCGACAAAGCCTGACAGGGCTCGATGGAGCCCGACAGGGCCCGAGGAAACCCGACAGAGC